>NW_016812367.1:1171676-1202689 GCF_001698545.2 Rhinopithecus bieti | reverse complement strand
AGGCTAGTTTTTTGTTTTTTTTGTTTTGTTTTTTTTTTAGTAGAGACGGGGTTTTACCGTGTTAGCCAGGATGGTCTCGATCTCCTGACCTCGTGATCCGCCCATCTCGGCCTTCCAAAGTGCTGGGATTACAGGCTTGAGCTACCGCGCCCGGCCAGTCCAGCTAATTTTATCATGCTCGGCTAATTTTCTATTTTAGTAGAGACAGGGTTTCACCATGTTGGCCAGGCTGGTCTCGAACTCCTGACCTCAGGTGATCCACCTGCCTCGCCCTCCCAAAGTGCTGGGACTGCAGGCATGAGCCACCCTGCCTGGCCCACACACTGTTGTTTGTTGATCTTTCTGCATCCTTCCAACACTCCATTTAGCAGAGGGCACTGGCTAAGAGCACAGGCATGACCTTCTTGAGCACACGTGGAGCCCATGTGGCTCCAAGTCCCCAAGAGACAATCTTGCTACTTGTCTCTGGTTCTCCCCACCTTCACCAAGTCTTGGGGCTGGGGAAGAGGATGGCACAAAATGGGCACAGGGCAAGCACGGGGCACAGTGTCCTGGGTTCTGGGCCAGGGTTCCGGGGTCAGGAAGAGGCACTGGCTGCTCATCTGGAGCCCCTGCTGGAAGTGCTGATGCAACAGCACCAACCCCAAGGGGTGATCACAAGATGCACCCCGCAGGGTGTCTAGCCTGGTAATCAGGTGACCCGGGCTTTTGAGGGGTGTAGAAGAAGCTGGAAGTCAGCTACCAAAGGGAAACAAAAGCCCAGGTTGCAGGGAACACACTTGGTTCGTTACATTGAATCAGATGCAGCTCAGGCTGAGCACAGGACCATGAACTGCCCAACTCCAGGGGCACCATTGGCATCCTTGATGGTCCTGGTGGGGCCCAGGAAGAGCTGGGAACATGAATATGTCCATGTGGACTGTGAAAACTGCAGGGTCTGGGCGAGGGGTGCTCAGTAACCATCTTAGCACCTGTCTCCAGAGAACTGGCTTGGGGTTAGACCAGGGACAGAAAGCAAAGGGAGGACTGCCATAGAACCAGCATCACCCCTCAGGCTGGCCTAGCTTGCTGGCTGCCAGCATGAAGTCCCGGTAGCTAAGAAGGGTAGGTGGGGATAACCCCACTAGCCAGGGAGGTCACTTGGAGCCCAGAACCCAGAAGCTGGAACCAAGAGGCTGAAGTCTAGAACCTGCAGTCTGGAATATGGAATCGGAGCCTGGAGCCCAGAATTTGGAGCCCAGTGTCTAGAACCAGAGTCCCAAGCTTGACATCCAAACTCAGAAACTAGGGCCAGGGGACTGGGTCTCAGAGCCCAGAGCCCAGAACCCAGAGCTTGAACCTAAGAATTTAGAGTGCAGGGCCTGGAGTTCCCAGCCAGGAGAAGATCCCAGAACCTAGAGGTAAGCTCCAGGCCTGAAATACACAGCCTAAGACCTGTAGTCTAAAGCCAGACCTCAGAGCTTCAGGTCCAGACCCGGACACCAGAGCCGGGGCCTGCCTTGGTAGCATGCTCTCAGCCTCGCTCTCTGGCCTGGTCCTGAGGCCAGTGTGATAGGCTGGAGCCATATGAGGAAGCGAGCTGCAGGAGAAGAGGTGACTTCTGAAAAAAAGCCCAAAGCAGCCTCAGCTCTTTTGGCCACAGACTTTGGCCTTATCAGTAAATGAGTGACCAGTGCCTTGGCCATCAAGATTAATAATTTATGTAGGGCACTTATCCACTAAACAGGCATGAGGTGTTCTCAGGTCAGCCAACCCTGCCCTAGACCCACAGCATTTATTTTAGCCCTGGGCCCCTATCTGGAAAATAGAACTTGGAAGAGACAATGTTTCAGGGCCTTGCCTGCTCTGTGCTGGGGCCGGGCAGCTCCAATTGAAGTCCAGGGTCTCCAAGAGAGGACAAAGTCAAGGGGCCAGGAAAGGCATTACTTTGTTTCTCAAAGGGAACCCACTGGTGAGAACCACTTTTTTGACAAGAGATACAGGGGGGATGTGCCCCTGATGTGTGCAGCACACACTTGTGACTGTGTGCATGGCCATTGTGCTGGTGTGGAGGCCGGATGAGATGTTCACTGCCATACACCCAAGGTACAGCACCGTGCTGACTCACCGTGGAGCTTAGATGTTTGTTGAATAAATAACATGCTTGTGAGAAGAGGCAGGAACTCTCAAACTATGCTGATGGGAAAGTGTGTTATACTGTTATGAGGTTATGCTGGTTATTAGTCAGTTTCCCATCCCCCCAAAACAAAATCCAGGTCATGGGCAGAATGGTCTTTCTTTCTCTCTCTCTCTCTCTCTCTTTCTTCTTATTTTGAGGCAGAGTCTTGCTCTGCCACCCAGGCTGGAGTGCAGTGGCGCGATCTCGGCTCACCACAATCTCCGCCTCCCAGGTTCAAGCGATTCTCCTGCCTCAGAATCCCAAGTAGCTGGGATTACAGGCATGGGCCACCATGCCCGGCTAATTTTTTGAATTTTAGTAGAGACAGGGTTTCTCCATGTTGGTCAGGCTAGTCTGAAACTCCTGACCTCAGGTGATCTGCCCGCCTCAGCCTCCCAAAGTACTGGGATTACAGGCATGAGCCACTGCGCCCAGCCCCTCTCTCTTTCTTTCCTTTCCTTTTCCTTTTCTTTCTCTTTCTTTCTTTCTTTCTTTCTTTCTTTCTTTCTTTCTTTCTTTCTTTCTTTCTTTCTTTCTTTCTTTCTTTCTTTCTTTCTTTCTTTCTTTCTTTCTTTTTCTTTTTTTTCTTTCTTCTTTCTTTTTCTTCCTTTCTTTCTTTCCTTTCTCTCTCCTTTCTCCTTTCCTTTCTTCTTTCTTTTCTTTCTTCTTTCTCCTCTCTTTTTTTTCCCTCCCTTCCTTCCTTCCTTCTCTCTCTCTCTTTTTTTTTGATGGAGTTTCACACTTGTCACCCAGGCTGCAGTGCAGTGGCGTGATCTCTGCTCACTGCAACCTCCACCTCCTGAATTCAAGGAATTCTCTTGCCTCAGTCTCCCAAGTAACTGGGATTACAGGTGCACAGCACCACGCCCTGCTAATTTTTGTATTTTTAGTAGAGATGGGTTTTCGCCATGTTGGCCAGGCTCGTCTCTAACTCCTGACCTCAGGTGATCTGCCTGCCTCAGCCTCCCAAAGTGCTGGGATTACAGGTGTGAGCCACCACACCCAGCCTCATTTATTTTATTTTATTTTATTTTATTTTATTTTATTTTATTTTATTTTTGACACAGCGTCTTGCTCTGTCACCCAGGCTGGAGGGCAATGGTGCAATCACAGCCTACTGTAGCCTTGACTTCCCAGATTTCAGCAATCCTCCCACCTCAGCCTTCCCAGCTACAGATGTGTGCCACCACACCCGGCTAATAATTTATTTTATTTTTTTTAGAGGCAGGGTCTTGCTATGTTGCCTAGGCTGGTCTTGGACTCCTGGGTTCAAGTGATCCTCCCACCTCAGCCTCCAAGTGCGGGATTACAGGCCTGAGATATAGAGGGGATGCACCCCTGCTGTGTGACTGTGCATTTAAGGAGCACATGGCTCTGAAGAATTGCAGAAACGGCTGATTGTGCCAGCCTCCACAGCTTGCTCAGTTCCTGGATGTGCACATTTGTTCTTGGGATCGTTCTCTCTCTCCGTTCAGCAGTTATGCCTCTCCTGGAGAAATGGTTTTCATTGGTGTGATGAAATTCAATATATGTCAGCTTCTCATGTTCATGCTGGCCATGCTGTCTCTGCTCCCCGCCTCCCGCTCCTTCCCACACCATCGCAAGCTGACTCCTCCCTTAACACGCCCTCCCAGGTGGCTGATAGCCCCTGGTNCCACAGCTTGCTCAGTTCCTGGATGTGCACATTTGTTCTTGGGATCGTTCTCTCTCTCCGTTCAGCAGTTATGCCTCTCCTGGAGAAATGGTTTTCATTGGTGTGATGAAATTCAATATATGTCAGCTTCTCATGTTCATGCTGGCCATGCTGTCTCTGCTCCCCGCCTCCCGCTCCTTCCCACACCATCGCAAGCTGACTCCTCCCTTAACACGCCCTCCCAGGTGGCTGATAGCCCCTGGTTGTTAAGTCCTCTCTGTTCTCAGATTACCTGACATGTCAGCAGCACTTGACCCAGCCAACCAGGGTGTCTCTCTCAAAATGTGGTCCAACCTGGCTCCTGAGGTGGCTTCCTCCTGGTCCCTGGCTGCTCCTCTCAGTCTCCCTTAAATATAGGTGCCTGCCAGGTGCCGTGGCTCACTCCTGTAATCCCAGCATGTTGGGAGGCTGAGGTGGGTGGCTCACAAGGTCAGGAGATCGAGACCATCCTGGCCAACATGGTGAACCCCATCTCTACCAAAAATACAAAAATTAGCCGGGCATGGTGGCGGGTGCCTATAGTCCCAGCTACTCAGGAGGCTGAGCCAGGAGAATTGCTTGAACCTGGGAGGCAGAGGTTTAAGTAAGCCAAGATTGCACCACTGCACTCTAGCCTGGGCGACAGAGCAAGACTCCATCTCAAAAAAATGTAGGTGCGCCTCTGGGCTTGGCCCTGGCCCCTTCTCTCCTCCTGTACATGTCCTCTCTGGGGTACAGGTTCTCAGGCACGGTCTGAGGCTGGCAAAGCAGGTAGGAAGTCATGTCACCCTGGTCCTTCTAGGCTACTGTAGGATCCTGGGCTTTATGCTAAGTGGTTAGCAGGGGCAGGTTTTAAAAGGGAGAGGAGGCGACATGCTTAGCTTGGTTTTTCTTTCTTTCTTTTTTTTTTTTTTTTTATTTTTGAGACAGAGTTGTGCTCTTGTTGCCCAGGCTGGAGTGCAATGATGCGATCTCGGCTCACTGCAACCTCCGCCTTCTGAGTTCGTGTGATTCTCCTGCCTCAGCCTCCCGAGTAACTGAGATTACAGGTGCCCACCACCACGCCTGGCTAATTTTTTATATTTTTAGTAGACATGGGGTTTCACCATGTTGGCCAGGCTGGTCTCAAATTCCTGACCTCAGGTGACCCACCCACCTCGACCTCCCAAAGTGCTGGGATTACAGGAGTGAGCCACCACGCCCGGCCTAGCTTGGCATTTAGAAAAGATTACTGTCTGCTGTTTTGGAGCACGGATCAGTGGCAGCAAGGGCAGAAATGGACAGAGCGCTTGGGAGGCCACTGCAGTGACCCAGGGGAGATGACAGGCCCAGTCCAGGGAGGTGGCCACAGAGAGGCCTAACAGCAAAAGGATCAGGGAGCTCCTGGAACAATAAAATTGGGAGAATTGAGGAATGGGTTGGAAACGAGGAAGTGGAGGGGAAGGAAACAGCAAGGATGTCTGCTTGGTGCCCGACCCAGATGGACGGACGGTGTGCTGCTCACCAAGATCAGGAAGAAGGAGGAGGCCCAGGTTTGGGGTGAGAAGCACAGTGTGTGCTTCTGGCTTGCAGAGCCAACTGCTCGTGCCAGAAGCCGCTCAGACAGCCTGAGCAGACGGAGCTTGGCACCTTCCCTCCAAAACAGTTCCTCCCGCTGGGTACCTTTTCTCAACGCGAGACACCCCCAACCAGGCAGGCTCTCAGCCCAGAAAAGGTCTGGGGAGGCCATGGCCAGAGCCCAGGTGCACAGACAAGGTGGGAATCACCACCCAGGAGGACACACAGACTCTGTCACTGACCAGGGACGAGGCAGGCAGTAGGCAGGGAGGTGCTGAAATGGCAGAGAGGCTGGGAAGAGATGCTTTAGTGCTGGAATGGAGCTGCCTTCTCGGCTGCTCTTGTGAGTCCCAACAGCAGCTCTGGTCAGATCCAGCATTTTCTCACTTTCACTAGGGCTGTAACCCCAAAATAAATTTTTGGAAGTGGTGGCTGCGTAAATCCGCAGCAGTTTGGAGTTACATCTCTTGATGGATTTGATCAATAGCTAACTGCCTCCCCCACTGAACCCAGAGCTCTGTGACAGCGGGGAAGGCAAACTTCAAACATACCAAAAAGCACAACCTTATTAAAAGGAGAAACACCCCCAGTTCACCAGGAGCACCTTGGATTCAGCCGCTCCTGCCAAGGGTCTGAGCTGTGCGGGGGAGAGGAGAGAAACAGGCCACGTGGGCCGGGATCTCTGGGCCCGCTGTGGGGGTGTCAGTTTGCTCATAGGTGGAGACACTCAACATGACATTAACCTTCAAGCCCAAGAACCCAGAGATTCTGACATAAGAACTGAGAAATGATTGCATTTCCCTGACTCGGTGACACCCTCCTACCTGGGTGTGAACCCAGCCCTAGCCAAAGATCCAGAGACGGGACTCCCATCTGTTTCCTTTCCCTCTCTCCCTCCCCATCACCAATCCTACTGGCCAGGTGTCCCTGGGATGCACCGGCCCTCCCCAGCCCCTCTGTTCCCATCTTAGTTCAGGCCTCATCGTCTCTTGCCTGGACCATTTCATCAGCCTCTTAACTGGCCTCTCCGCTTCCAAGCTCTCTTCCACGTGTCCGGGCTCCACCCCACTGGGGTCATTCTAAAAGGCAGATCAGGCCCTTCCCAGTCTGGAGGGCAGCTCCACATCGACTCAGACTCACATCCTGCACCCAGGGTCGGGCATTAGAGATCTGGCACGATTCAACGTCCTCCAGCCTCTCCAGCGTAGGTCCTCATCTCACACTCCCTCTCCTCCGAGCTCCCCCTGGGAGACTCACAGACGCCCTGACGCTTGGCAAGGCCGTAGGATGTTTTTGTTTTGTTTGGTTTTTCTGAGACAGTCTCACTCTGTCACCCAGGCTGGAGTGCAGTGGCACGATCTTGGCTCACTGCAACCTCCGAAGGCCATAGGATGTTTGGGTCACTCCCTGGGGAGTCCTGTCAGGCCAGGAATGAGGGGACCCTGGGAACAAGGTGCTGAGTGGCCTCAGGTTCTCTGCCTGCGGGCGGGGGATGTGTCTGGGTCGTGGTTGACGCAGAGAGCCTGACCACAGATTCCCCATGCAGAGCTGACGATTAGCAATTAACTGGGAGGAATCTCGGGGGTGAGGTTAATTGGGGAACAGAGGGAGGGCAGCTAGAGTTCCAGGGACTTTGCCCTTGGACACGAGGGTATAAAGAGGAGGGTCCCAGTTCTCCTTCGGGCCCTGGAGGCTTCCTTGAGCTGCTGAGCAGAAGCTGAAACACAGAACCCCAAGGTGAGCCCAGGACCCTCACATCCCACCCCCACCGGCAGCTCTGAGTAGGAAACAGCCCAGCACCCCAGCCACTTCATCTCTGTCCTATCTGTGCCCACCCCCACGGCGGCCCCTATAACATGTCAGTCCAGCCAGGCGCAGTGGCTCACACCTGTAATCCCAGCACTTTGGGAGGCCAAGTGGGCAGATCACCTGAGGTCGAGTTTGCACCAAAAAAACAAAAAATTAGCTGGGCATGGTGGCGGGCACCTGTAATCCCAGCTACTTGGGAGGCTGAGGCAGGACAATCGCTTGAACCCAGGAGGCGGAGGTTGCAGTGAGCTGAGATTGCGCCAGTGCACTCCAGCCTGGGCAGCAAGAGTGAAAGTCTGTCTCAAAAAAAAAAAAAGGACTCTTGCTCCTTCAGGGCTTGAATTCAGCTCTTCACACCCCCACCACAACAGCCAAGGACGCTGGGACAATGCGGGGAGTGCTGAGGCAGATCAGGGTGGCTCCACCCCAATAGCCGAGACTCCTGGGGCAGTGCAGGGACAAGCAGGGGGCTGAAGCAAGCCTGTCAGTGTTTGTTTATTGCCCCTTGAGGGGGTGGATGGGGAAAGGAGTTCATTGTGAGGGGAACCCAGGAACTCAGGATCCGGACCAGGGGACCTCCATGTGTGCCCAGCTGACCCCATGAGAAGGGAGGTGATTGCAGCTCCTCCCTGCTCTCCAGGTGGGCAAAACTGAAGCCCGGCCCAGCCCCAGCCCATACCTGCAGCCACTGCCAACACCACATATTCCCTGGCCCCCTCCAGCCCCACACAGGCTGGGTGTCCTCAGTTCTCAGTGTCTTTCATCAACACTATATCCCAGCCTCTGCTTCAGAGCCTGGGCTAGAGCTCCGTAATACTCTCTGAATGAGTGAATGGGCGAATGAATGAACACCTCACCACCACCACACACACCCCTCTGAGACTCACATGCAGGTGCCCAGCACAGATGTGCACATGTAAGTCTGCATGTGAGTCTCAGCGGGGTGTGTGTGGTGAGGATCGAGGGTGTACTTTGCTGGGTGTGTGTTTGGAATCACGCGCCATGGGGGTTTGTGCAGGTGAGGGTGTGTGGGAGTGAGTGTCCCGGACACAGCCATTGTCATGCAGCATTGCTGCGACCCACTGACCTGCAGACCTCACAGTGGGTGCCCAGGATGCTGTCCTATGGAGAGAGGCTGGGGTCCCCTGCTGTCTCCCCACTCCCAGTCCGTGGGGGGCATGTGATGCGAGGGACGACCTTTGCCTACGTGCCCAGCCCTCAGGGTGAGTGCTGCTCCCACACCCTGGACCCGCTTTGCCCACGATTGACCACATCCCTGGTGAGGCCACTTCCCCCACCTGTCCCTCCCTGCATCCCCGCTTTGGGGCCTCTGGGAGCTCCTGACCAGGCTCCCTCCCTAGTCCTACACAGGATCCCGGGGACCTCTGCCTATGCCTTCCCCAGCCTAGGCCCTGTGGCCCTCGCTGAGCACACTTGCCCCTGTGGGGAGATCCTGGAGCGCCATGAACCACTGCCTGCCAAGCTGGTCCTGGAGGAGGAGCAGAAGCCAGGTGGGCCTGGGCTGGGGGCAGCAGGGGCAGCAGCAGTCCCTGCCCTGGCCTCTGCCCACTATGCTCATGGCTTCCCCCGTCCAGAGCCCAGGCTGGTCTCCAAGCTGCGCCAGGCTGGCGCCATGCTGCTCAAGGTGCCGCTGATGCTCACCTTCCTCTACCTCTTCATCTGCTCCCTGGACGTGCTCAGCTCAGCCTTCCAGCTGGCTGGAGGTAGGGCCCAAGTGGAAGAGACCTGGGAGGGGTTCCTGAAGGGCCTTGGACAACATCGGCTCGTGCTCCCCAGGGAAGGTGGCCGGTGACATCTTCAAGGATAATGCCATCCTGTCCAACCCGGTGGCCGGGCTGGTGGTGGGGATCCTGGTGACCGTGCTGGTGCAGAGCTCCAGCACCTCTACGTCCATCATCGTCAGCATGGTCTCCTCTGGCTGTGAGTTGGCCCACCACGGTGGGGAAGAGCCTGGAGGGGCACCCCAGGAGCTGGGAAGGGTGGCAAATGGGGAGCATGACCCCAGGAAGGCTGGCCTCCATTCAGCCTGACTCCCATATCAGCCAGGGACATGAGAGGAGCCCAAACTGTAGCTGTGTGTGACCCAGATGATTTATGGCAAGAAACTAGCTTCCCCGATGGTGGGGTGTCTGGGCAAGTCGGGAATCCGTAGGCCAGGGCATTGGAAGGGCAGGTGGGAACTCTCAGGTGGGCGCTGATACTGTAGTCCAGACAGGGCAGGGTTTCTCCTTCCTCAGGGAAGCCTCAGTTCTGCTCGAGGCCTTTCGTCCTATTGGGTGAGGCTGACCCAGGTTACCAAGGATAATCTCCTTTTCTTAAAGTTAGCTGACTGTAGATGTGAATTGCATCTACAAAACGCCTTACAGAACACCCAGGCTAGTGTTGGTTTGAATAACTGGGTACCACAGCCTAGCTAAGTTGACACATAAAACTAACCACCACTGGTCGGGTGCGGTGGCTAATGCCTGTAATCCCAGCACTTTGGGAGGCTGAGGCGGGTGGATCACAAGGTCAGGAGATCAAGACCATTGTGGCTAACGCGGTGAAACCCCGTCTCTACTAAAAATACAAAAAAAAAAAAAAAAAAAAAAAAAAACCAGACATGATGGCAGATGCCTGTGGTCCCAGCTACTTGGGAAGCTGAGGCAGGAGAATGGAGTGAACCTGGGAGGCAAAGCTTGCAGTGAGCCGAGATCGCGCCACTGCACTCCAGCCTGGGCGACAGAGCGAGACTCCTCCTCAAAAAAAAAAAAAAAAAAACTAACCATCACGCTTGGGGACATGTGTGCACACACAAGCACAAATCTCTATTTGCACATAGGACATGAGCCCACGAGCCCTCATAATGAAGGCCTCACATGCACACACGTTCACATCCATACACCATGAGCAGCGCATGTACATCTACTCACATGGATGAATGCACACACCTGTAAATGCACGGCCCGTGCCACATGCACCTGTGACACTAAGGCTAGGCAGACTCAGCAGCATGGCAGGAGCATCCACTGGGGACTGGGACATGGGTGGACACCTGACAAGAGTTGTGGTGGGGCCGTGGGGCAGGAGCTGGGTGACCGTCAAATTCGTTAGGACGTCTTCTCTTCTACCAGTGCTGGAGGTAAGCTCTGCCATCCCCGTCATCATGGGCTCCAACATCGGCACCTCTGTCACCAACACCATCGTGGCCCTGATGCAGGCGGGGGACAGGACTCACTTCCGGCGGTGAGGGGGGCTGGGGTTGGGGGGCTTGTGCCTGGGGGAGGACAGCCCCAGATGCCAGGAACCCCGGGCGTGACCGTGCTCTGGCTCCAGCCTGCCTTGCAATGTGGCCTCCCTGCCCAGGGCCTTCGCGGGGGCCACGGTGCATGACTGCTTTAACTGGCTGTCAGTGCTGGTCCTGCTGCCCCTGGAGGCTGCCACCGGCTACCTGCACCACGTCACTCGACTTGTGGTGGCCTCCTTCAACATCCATGGTGGCCGTGACACTCCTGACCTACTCAAGTTCATCACAGAGCCCTTCACGAAGCTCATCATCCAGGTGACAGCAGGGCCTGGCATGGGGTGAGGGTGGGGGTAGCAAGGGACCCAGCCTCCTTCACTCCCCCTGCCCACATCTTGCCCACAGCTGGACAAGTCCGTGATAACCAGCATTGCCACTGGTGATGAGTCCCTGAGGAACCACAGTCTCATCCGGATCTGGTGCCACCCAGACTCCTTAGAGGTAAGTCCCAGGCCTAGCCCCAGGTAAGAGGACTCCCTCTTCAAGCTGTTGGTTTCACTGTCTGTTCAAAATGCCCCAGATAGACCTTGAAGATCATTTAGCCAGGAGAGGGCAAATATGTGGCCCTTCTACTGTGCTTACAGTAAACATTGCTAATTCCTCCCAACTTCACACATTGCCTTAGGCAGATATCACCAATCAGAGTTATTATGTAACTGATCTAGCCCAGTGGTTCTTGAAGTGTGGTCCCAGGCCGGCATCTTGGGTACCATGTAGGAACCTATTAGAGATGCAAATCACCCTGCCCTTCCCTAGACCTACTGAATCTGGAAACCCCCGGGAGTGGGGCCAGTGGCCTATACTTCAGCAGTTCCTCTGGGTGTGCTCCGTGCTCAAGTTTGAGAACCACTCATCTAGTGCAACCCTTAGGTTTCACAGGTAGAGACACAGGTTCAGAGAGACTAAGAAACATGCCAGAGCTTGTACTACCATGTCAGGGCCTGAGCACCCCAGAGGAGTTAGTGACTCAGCTGGGCCGTGTTTTGGGACCCAGGTAATGGGAGGATGAGGCGTGTCCTATAAGGATACCCAGGAAAGTAGGGTGAACAGGAAGGTGGGCTGCACAGAGACCTCCTTGGAGATCTAACAGCCACTTGTGCTGGCATCGGGGATCCCTTCTCCTGGAGACTGCCACAGGCAGGAGTCCCTCGTCCTTCTGCACTGTTTCTGCTGCTTCTAATGCTGGGAAGATCTGTTAGAATCAAGTGGACACTCATGGACCACCCATTATGCCAGGCTGACAAGGAAGCAGGCGATTAGCACACTTCCTTACTCAGCCATAAAAAGGAAGATGCTCGGCTGGGTACAGTGGTTCACGCCTGTAATCCCAGCACTTTGGGAGTCCGAAGCGGGCAGATCACGAGGTCAGGAGATCGAGACCATCCTGGCTAACAAGGTGAAACCCCGTCTCTACTGAAAAACAAAACAAAACAAAAAAGTAGCCGGGTGTGGTGGCGGGCTCCTGTAGTCCCGGCTACTCAGGAGGCTGAGGCAGAATGGCGTGAACCCGGGAGGTGGAGTTTGCAGTGAGCCGAGATTGCGCCACTGCACTCCAGCCTGGGTGACAGAGCGAGACTCTCTGTCAAAAAAAAAAGGAAGACACTTCATCCAAACCACAATGCACCATATTTGCTTCTCCTTGATGCGTGCATACGAGACATAACTCCATTTACAATGAGATATGAGGAAACCCAAAGCCACAGCACAAGCACAAGTCCTCCCCCCTCACCCTTCCACTTGCCACTCCTTGTGACTGGACCTTCATCCTGGTGTGAACAGAAAACACTCATCGGGCTCGCCCTGCGATGCTCCTTTGCGTCTGAAGTTGCTCCGGCTCAGCCTCTGAGTGTTCAAAGCAGCCTTACATAGAAAAGCCCCAGCGGGCAGCTTTTACGCTAACTTCGTGACCTCTTTAATACATCAACCACCTTCTCACGCGCTCTGTGAGCACTCTCAGTGCTCTCTGAATCACCACAAGCCTCTCTACTTCATAGCAAAATCTGGAAGGGAGAGAAATCACACACTTTGATCTTCACACAGAGCAAGCCATGGAAAACAGCTCTGATCCTCGCTCCCTCTGAGCTCTCTGCCAGTCACCTGCTGCAGCTTCGGGCAGGTCTCAACCCGCAGCCTCCACATCCTCACCTGAAGTCATCCTCACCCAGGTTCACTCTGTGGAGGCCGCCCTTGGGCCTTTCTCTACGGCTGCAGCTGCCACTTGTCCAGCTGGTTTCTCTTCCTCACTCTACCAGGAAATGCTTTCCTTCAACGCTTTCTGCAGGGCAGGGTCTGATTTCCTCAGCTTGGAGAGTAGTTGGTGGGTGGGACCCAAGCTCTCACATTCACCCTCTTTCTGGGACCCCGCCGAAGGAGCGTGACTCACACAGCAATGGATGTGCTTGGTCTTGCGAAGTATGAAGTGCCTCCTGGCTCCTCCTGCCCAAAGACTTGGGTTTGTCCTTTGGCCGCAGAGTCTCCCTGTGCTTCCTTCCAACCTGTTCCCATTGACTCCAACTTCCACCACGCTGAACCTGAACTAGTCGCCAGGGAAGCTACGCACCCGGGAGAGGAGGCAAGTCCAAGGCCTTCCAGATGGGGAAAGAAGAAGCAGTGGCAGTTGTAGTGTTCAGACCCTGAGTCTCCCGGGACCCTGACATTGTCCTGGGAATCACCTTCTTACGTGGTCACACTGTGGATTATCAACTATACCTGCCTGGATTAAACAAGCATCTTTTGAGGACTTGCAACCTGGGAGGCAGGGATTATCACATCCCCCATTTCACAGATGAGGAAAACTGAGCCCCAGAGAAGTCCAGTGGCTTGTAGGATACAAATCCTGGTGGAATCCTGACTCTCTATCTCATTGCCTCTCCCACTCACTGGTCTGACATTCTACTATATATGTCTGTTTCCCATGCTGCCCATCAGGCCTGAAGGCCACCAGGTGACCACAGCCACGTGGAGACCACCCCGGAGGTAGCGGGTGTTACTCTAAGGAGGAGTTCTCCTTTTCGCCACCAGATGGTGCTGCTGGCACAGTGCTCTCCCTCTGCTTCCAGAAGAACAAAGGCCCTAGAGCGCCCCTTCTTCTGTGGGGGAAACTACTGCGCAGGCCCACATCCTGACAGTCTTCTGCGAGCTTCATCACCTCCTTCAGTTCCCAGAAGGGGTCTCTTTAATTTAGGGTGTCCCTGTAGGCACTTAAATCCCAACTCCCTCTTCCATAATGCTGCCAACTAGCCCCTGGGAAAAGGTGGGCAGCATTATGGACTTCAGGCTGCAGAGGAGGAAACTGAGGCCCAGAGAGGCTAAGTGTTTGCTCCAGTGTCACACAGCTGGGAACAGCTCAGCTGGGGTATGGACCCAGGGCTGTCCACAGGCCAACTCTGCTATTCCCACAGAGCCCACCACCTGCTTCAGGCCCCTCTGGCCTCTCCTACCCGACCCCAGGCCCAGGCAGGGATGGGCACATCTTGGGAAGATGCCCCCAGATCCTGGGCCTCCCAGCTCTTTTATCTAAGCTGGAGTTTCCATCTTCTCCCTCTACCCCACAAGGAAGCCCCAGGGCCTGCTCCCTCCCGGCAGTTCCCTCTCCGCCTGGCTTTGTCCCTCCTGCCACCTTTACCTTCCTCTCTTATACTCTAGGGTCTCTGGCCTCCCAGCCAGGGCCACACAGCCCCAGGCAAGAAGGTCAAGGTTCTAAAAACCCAGAGGGCTTGGCCCTGCTGCTGCCCCTGCCAGCCCTAAGTTAGGACCCCAGTAAAGTTCCCCATTCTCCTCCAGCCTCCCCAGGACCCCACAGTCCTCCCCACAGAGACCTCTGGGCCCAGCCCAGGTTAGGTCAGTGGGGCACAGGTTGACCAGGCACCCACTCATTCAAGGGGTTGTCTGCTCCCTCAGCCTCCAGGCTGGGTACTTCCAGGAAAGTCCAAGCAGATTCCTCCCCAACAGGGCCAGGGTTCTCAGGTTCGTCGGCACGGGTCACTGGTCCTGACCTAGGAAGTCAGTCACACACACAGCCTCCCCACCATGTGATCCTCAACGGGCCCAGGGAGGGAGAGGGCCACTCCATATAGGAAGACAGTTTACCGAAGGCTCACCATGAACCAAGCCCCTTGATGAGCGCTTTAAACACATTTCCCCCTGTAACCTTCACAGCAGCTCTTCTCTTACCCTGCTTTACAGAAAACGGGCTCTGAGAGGTGGCATGGCTTACCCAGGGTGGTTGGTATAAGAAGCAGGATTTGAACTTAGATCTGCCTAACAGCAAACACCTGGCTCTCTCTCTCCCTTACCCTCGCAGCAGTTACCATCGCTTTTCCAGCCTGGTTTTCCCATCTAGCCCATCACAACCTATTTTTTCCAGGCTTCTTGGCCTGCCATTCATGCCCAGTCTTGATGGGTCCGCAAGGCCCTGATGTGGCGAACTGGGAGAACACAAGAGACATTGCCCCATTCAAGGGAGCACATCCTGCTAAAATAAACCCGGATGTTACACCAGATGCCATAAAATTTCTTACCTTGGCCAGCGCAGTGGCTCATACCTGTAATCCCAGCACTTTGGGAGGCTGAGGTGGGTGAATCACCTGAGGTCAAGAGTTTGAGACCAGCCCGGCCAACATGGCGAAACCCCGTCTCTACTACAAATACAAAAAATTTGCCAGGCGTGGTGGCAGGTGCCTGTTAACCCTAGCTACTCAGGAGGTGGAGGCGGGAGAATCGTTTGAACCCAGGAGGCGGAGGTTGCAGTGAGCTGAGATTGTGCCACTGCACTCTAGACTGGGCAACAGAACAAAAACTCTGTCTCTAAATAAATAAATAAATAACTTATTAGCCCAACAAGGCTAAAAATTAGTTGTCCACAGGCCAGGCTGGCCTGCTTCTGCTGACCTGCTTTGAATTGTAAAAGATAACTCTACGTGGTTGCCAATATTTACAGATTGGGAGTTTGTTGCTTTTGGGGTTTGTTTTGTTTTGTGGTTTGTTTTGTTTTGTTTTTTTGAGATAAGATCTTGCTCTGTCACTCAAGCTGGAGTGCAGGGGCGTGATCAGAGCTCATTCCAGCCTCGAACACTTGGGCTCAAGAGATCCTCCTGCTTCAACCTCCTGAGTAGCTAGGACTACAGGTATATACCACCATGCCCTAATTTTCTTTGTAGTGACAGGGTCTTGCTATGTTGCCCAAGCTGGCCTCCCACTTCTGGCCTTGAGTAATCCTCTCACCTCAGCCTCCAAAGTGCTGGGATTACAGCCATGAGCGACACTGGACCTGGCACAGATTGGGAGATTTTATCTAGAACTTCAGAGTTGTGGCTTCTCTCATAGAAATTGGGCAATTTAGCCATGCCAGACTGCGTCCCTGGATGGTGACAGTGACCAGGAGCTGAGTAACTGCTGACTCTATAGGCCCACCAGAAACTCTCCCCACCTCTTCCATACATAGCCCGAGCTGCTCACTTAGGTTACCTGCCCAGCCCTGTGGCCCTCTGAATTGTACAGCCTCCCTGGGGAGCCCCTTTATTTCACTGACAGTAGGTGACAGAAGAGATGTGTGGGCTGGGCCCTCTGTCCCCCTACATCCCCTGAGAATAAGGAATTGATCTAGAGGAGAATGGAGCTTGGGCTAAGGGTGTCTTGGAGGAGAGGAAGGAGCCAGGATGCTGGGGAAGGGGCACCAATAAAGGGATTGGTAATAAAAGATGAGGAAGGGGGAGTTTTCAGACAAAGAGGAACATGTTCAGCAGCACCCAATGCCACTGAGAGAGGGAGGAAAAGAAAGACAGGAAGCCACAGATGTGGCCCTGGGGAGAGCTGGGCCAGTGGAGTGACAGGGCAGAACACACAGAGGGCCAGATTCTTGTGTGGCAGCTACTTTCATCTACATGTCCTCAGTGGAAGAGACAGGCTCAGTGAGGGCAAGAGACCCATGCATGGTCACAGAGCAGGAGGCCCATCTCCATCTTCCCCATTCTTCCCTAACCCCCATCTCGGCTCCAACCTCAGGCTATGTTTTCCTAATTCACTAAGTCACCCTCCTCTTAATGTAGGCTCCCACCTCCATGTCGAGAGCAGAGGCCAACTCCAGCCAGACCCTTGGAAATGCCACCATGCAGAAATGTAAGTGCCTGAAACATGGTGTCCAGAATGGCAGGGGCAGAGCCTAGCAGTGGCAGGGCAATCCTGCACCAGCCACTATCGTGTCCAGCCCCAGGAAGGACAGCTGTCAACCAGCCCATCTCCTGAGCCTGGGTCTAGCTCCGGTGTTAAGGCTCAAGAAGCCTGAGGTGGGGCCTTAGGCTCAGAGTCCAACCAGGTGGCAAAGGTGGGGACCTGGGAGCCAGGTGTGGGATCAGCTGTCAGGAGCTCCACCTCCTGCAGGCAACCACATCTTTGTGGACACCAGCCTACCGGACCTGGCTGTGGGGCTCATCCTGCTGGCAGGATCCCTGGTGCTGCTGTGCACCTGCCTCATCCTCCTCGTCAAGATGCTCAACTCTCTGCTCAAGGGCCAAGTGGCCAAGGTCATCCAGAAGGTCATCAATACTGGTGAGCTGCGAGCAGTTGACTGGGCAGGGCCGCAGGATGGGCCTTTCCAGATCCTGCTAAGTCCTGTGACTGCCTTGATCTGGGTAAACCCTACCATCTCTGAGCCTCGGTTTCCTGATGTAAACAAAGAAGGTGGTTTCTGATGCCACTGAGGTGCTGACAGCTGGAGACCTGTGGCTGCCTCTGGCTGTGGTTCCATTTTAGCAGGTGGAGATGCTTGTTTGATTCAATCAACGAAGAGTTGATTGGACTATTGTTTGATTCAATCAACAAAGAGTTCTTACACCCCCACTGTGTGACAAGGGAGGTGTAGTGCCAGGTATACACAGGTGAGACAAATAGAGATGGGTCCTGCCCTGAGGGGCTCACAGCCCAGCAGGGGAAGGCAACCAATGAAAAATACGTGAGATTGGCAAGTGGCTCACACCTGTAAATGCAGCACTTTGGGCAGCTGAAACAGCAGAATCACTTGAGCCAGGAGTTCAAGACCAACTTGGGCAACATAGTGAGATTTTGTTTGTTTGTTTGTTTGTTTGAGACAGTTTCATTCTTATTGCCCAGGCTGGAGTGCAATGGCATGATCTTGGCTCACTGCAACCTCCGCCTTCCGGGTTCAAGTGATTCTGCTTCAGCCTCTCGAGTAGCTAGGATTACAGGTGCCTGCCACAACACACAGCTAATTTTTTTGTATTTTTAGTCAAGACAGGGTTTCACCATGTTGGCCAGGCTGGTCTGGAACTCCTGACCTCAGATGATCCACCTGCCTCAGTCTCTCAAAATACTAGGATTACAGGCATGAACCACCATGCCCGGCTGAGACTTTGTCTTTACAAAAAAATTTAAAATTAGCTGGGCATGGTGGTGTGCTCCTATAGTCCCAGGTGCTCAGAAGGCTGAATGGGAGAATCGCTTGAGCCTAGCAGGTTGAGGCTGCAGTGAGCTATGATGGCACCACTGCACTCCAGCCTGTGCAACAGAGTTCAAAAATAAATTTTAAAAAATAGAAAAGAAAATAAAGAAAGGAAAATGAATTAGGGGGATACATTCAGAGAGAGGTACCTGCCAAGGACATAGCAAAAATGGCAATGCAGTAGGGTGTGGAAGAGATGGCTTCCAATGCACAGTTTGAGGCCACTCAGTGCAGCTGGCATTTGAACAGACACAAGTAGCCACGGTGCAGATGAAGAGCACTCTGGGTGGAGGAATAGTATGTGCAAAGGCTCAGAGGCAGGAACCAGCATGGCAGGTCCGTGGCACAGAAGGGTGGCCAGCAGCTGGCAGGAGCAGGGTGAGCAAGGGGATTGGCTGAGTGGGGTCAGTGACGTGGCAGGGAAGGGTCCAGAGCATGGGGTCTCCAGGCTCTGCTCAGAGCCTGGACTTTAATGAGGGTAACATGAGCACTCAGAAGACTTGGGGCAAGGGAGCAATGCCATTTGATTTTCATTTTCTCTTTTTTGTTTTTTGAGACAGAGTCTTGCTTTGTCACCCAGGCTGGAGTGCAGTGGCGCAATCTCAGCTCACTGCAACCTCTGCCTCCCAGGTTCAAGTGATCCTCCCACTTCAGCCTCCTGAGTAAACTGGGATTACAGGTGTGCACCACCACACTCGGCTAATTTTTGTATTTTTAGTAGAGATAGGGTTTTGCCATGTTGGCTAGGCTGGTCTTGAATACCAAGCCTCCCACCTTGGCCTCCCAAAGTGCTGGGATTACAAGTGTGAGCCACCATGCCCAGACTCTTCCTATTAATCATAACTTTTTTTAAAAATAGAGATGGGCTCTCACTATGTTGGTCAGGCTCGTCTCAAACTCCCAGTCTCGAGTGATCCACCCAACTCAGCATCCCAAAGTGCTGGGATTACAGGTGTGAGCCACCTTGCCCAGGCTTGGTTTTCATTTTAAACTTCATGCACTGGGAGGGGCCGAATGACAAATACGAGAATAAGGGGTATCATGGGGCTGTGGGAGTTCAGAGAAGGGAGAAAAAGTCTGCTCCAGAGCAGGGGGGTCAGGGAAGGCTTTCCAGAGGAAGTGACATCCATGCTGAGTCTGAGGATGAATATTCAGATGCTGAGTAGGATATTCCCAGCAGAGGGAACAGCCCCAG
Source organism: Rhinopithecus bieti (assembly GCF_001698545.2). NCBI lineage: Eukaryota > Metazoa > Chordata > Mammalia > Primates > Cercopithecidae > Rhinopithecus > Rhinopithecus bieti. The sequence continues at coordinate 1,183,538 of NW_016812367.1, read as the reverse complement.
CAAAGGCACAGTCGCCTGACAGAGCCAGGCTGAGAAAGGCCTTTAATCCAGGAGCAAAGAGGCCAAGTGGAAGCCACTGCAGTAGGAGCAAACCCCCATGGAGGTCCTCTCTCCCAGTGCCCCCACGGAGGTCTGCTCTCCCCGTGTCCCTGCTCTGACCCCAACCTGCTGGGATGCGGTTTCCTTGCAGACTTCCCTGCCCCCTTCACCTGGGTAACAGGCTACTTTGCCATGGTGGTGGGCGCCGGCATGACCTTCGTGGTCCAGAGCAGTTCTGTGTTCACCTCGGCCATCACCCCACTCATCGGTGAGTGCCCATGTAGAGGTGGAGTGGGGTGGGCCAGGGCTGGCAGCGAAAGGGCTGAAGGAGACGCTGGGGAACCTACTTCCTTTCCCTCTGCCCCCAGGCCTCGATGTGATCAGCATTGAGAGGGCCTACCCACTCACACTGGGTTCCAACATCGGCACCACCACCACGGCCATCCTGGCTGCCCTGGCCAGCCCCAGGGAGAAGCTGTTCAGCGCTTTCCAGGTGCGCTGGGAGTGTAGCCTCGCCTGGGGCAGGATGGAGTTGCTTGCGTATAGGGTGTGGGGCCCGACAAAGGTGTGACGACATGCAACTAATATTTTGACTGCCTACTAAGGGCCACCTACTATGCTCAATGAAACCATTATGGACAAAGTAGACCCAATACCACCCTTGAGACCTTAGCATCTCATAGGGAGACACTGCTCATAATTAATACCAATAAATAGCAGTGAATCGGATTTGCCCATAAGGAAGAGGAAGAGGCACTATAAGAGGGCGCCCGGCGCAGTTTGAGGAATCCATTGCGGGGGGTCAGGGCCGCAAGTGGCAAAGGGGAATTATTCTAGGAGCAAAGGAGTAACTGACAAGCCAAGGCACTGACTGAGGGAGGGTCCAGAAACTGACATCAATCCTTTAGCTGCTGGATTTTGGCAGCATCTGCTGGGGGATTCCTGTGTGAGGGGTCAGTGGGGAAAATGTGGGGAGCTCAGGGCAGTAGTTGTTTACCAACTGGTCTAGAAGTATTTCAATATTTGCATAACCAGCACAGCCGCCCCGGGGTGATCTGGGGGCGGGGGACACATCACCCCTAAGTGGAAACTTTCCTGCTGCCCAGACCAGATTGGAGTTCCTATCATCTACCCCTGCTGGCCTCACCCAGGACCTGGGAGCCAGTGCCCACCTCAGCCCCTCTGCCTCATCCCCTGTAGATTGCCCTCTGTCACTTCTTCTTCAACATCTCGGGGATCCTTCTGTGGTACCCAGTGCCCTGCACACGCCTGCCCATCCGCATGGCCAAGGCGCTGGGGAAACGCACGGCTAAGTACCGCTGGTTCACCGTCCTCTATCTCCTTGTCTGCTTCCTGCTGCTGCCCTCACTGGTGTTTGGCATCTCCATGGCAGGCTGGCAGGTCATGGTAGGTGTGGGCACGCCCTTTGGGGCCCTGCTGGCCTTCGTGGTGCTCATCAATGTCCTGCAGAGTCGGAGTCCCGGGCACTTGCCCAAGTGGTTACAGACATGGGACTTCCTGCCTCGCTGGATGCACTCCCTGAAGCCTCTGGACCGCCTCATCACCCGTGCCACCCTATGCTGTGCCAGGCCTGAGCCCCGCTCACCCCCGCTACCCCCCAGGGTCTTCCTGGAGGAGTTACCCCCTTCCACGCCCTCTCCCCACCTTGCACTGCCTGCTCACCACAATGCCACCCGCCTCTAGGTGGTGGGCCCAGACTACAGCCTGGAATGGGGAAGGCCTGGGGTGGAAAGGCAGGGGAGGGAGGGTGTGTATATGTGTGTGCATGTGTCTGTGCCACCCTGGGTGCCAGTCTCTCCTTCTGTAGCTCTGCAAAGGTCTGGGCTTGTGTGACAGTGTCAGTGTGCATGCACGTGTGGGGGTGAGTCTGCATGTGCACCTGTCATGTGTAGAAGCTTGTATTTGTGTACAGGTGTGCCAGCCCATGCACGTATACACAGACATACCTGTGGGAGGCTGTGTGCAGGTTGCAGGATATCTGGTATGATTTCAGGTCCTCTGCACGTGTACACATGACTAGGATAGACAGGAGTGAGGGTGGGTCTGAGTATATGACTGTGCAGCTGTTTGTGCATAGATGTTGGTGCCTGCCTCACTGAATTTGCACACCTCCCTGTCACCTTCCTTCCTCCAAGATACCATCACCTCATCCTCACCCAGGTCTTCAGCACCACTACAATTCCCTTCCCAACACTTGCCTGATGGAAAAAAAAAAACAAAAGGAATCAAAACTCTCCTTAGGCATTCGGAAGTCTTTTTGCTCTCCACCAATGGTGAAAGGGAAGACCAAGCCATGGGGTTCAGCAGCACCATCTCCCCTCAAAGACTGGCTGCAAGAGCAGCCTGCCCTGTCCGGGTCAGGTGCAGTTCCAGAGAAACCAGCCCTGCAGGCTCACACCCCAACCATCTGTCTGGCCCTACCTGAGAGTCCAATCCACAACTCAAACTCCCTGGAAGCCCCTCCTAGGTCTGGGGCCACCCCCAAGGCAAGAGTAAGGAGGATTCTGCACCCCCAACCCCTGACCCCCACCTGGCTGAACTTCCTCTGGTCTCCCTCTGCCCTCTAAATTCACCCACCTCAGCCACACATCACTCCTTGCTGGGGTAAGATCAGGGCTCCAGAATGAGTGACAGGTGGGGTCTGCCATCAGGGCCGCTGGGGGAGGGGACGGGAAGGCGGGTGGTGGGCAAGAGAGGCCGTGCCCTGGGCCCCAGCACATGGAGGGCAGGGACCAGACACCCTTCCTCCCACTTTTGTCCACTATCTTTGGGCAGTAAACCAGGCCACAAACTCACCCAAGCTTTTCAATTCCCCCTCCCCGCTAGGTCACCCTGAAACTGAGGCCTACAGAGACTCCGGGGTAGGGATGCCAGAGTTCCTCCCTCTAGTCCAGGGACTCCTCCGGGGCCTTTTCGAAGACCTGGGGAAGGCAGGATGTAAGGTCTCAGACCCACTTGTGATGGTCTTGGACATGTGCCCTTTCAGTGGGACCCCCTTGGAGGAATGTGGGCAGAGATGCAGAGGGCTGTGAACCCCAGAACTGCTTTACAAGCCACCAGGCCCGTCCCGTCACCCACTCACACACCTTGCTAGTACATAAGGTATGAGTGGAGGGGGGAGGAGCAAACTGGCCTCTAGCCTCACACTCTGATGGGGAGAGGTGTTCGCGGGATGGGGAAGAGGCTCCTTTTACTTGTCCTGCCTAATGTGTGGGAATATCTGCGAGAAAGGACGCTAAGGCTGAAACAGACTTTGAGAAGCCCCACCCTTGGACTCTTCCTCAGCTGCGGGGTGCCTAGGACCCTGGGAAGGCGCCAAGGAGCAGCAGTCAGGCCAGGAGACTCTGCAAGGCGTCCATGGGAGAGCAGGGCGGAGGGCACAAGAGCCTGGCAGCCTCTAGACTCAAAATCCCATCTCCGCCAGGTAACTGTCTTGCAAAGACCAGTGTCCTTATTTACAAGTCCTCCCACCGCGCAAGTGGAGAAGGAGCCAGCCGCGCCCAGGTCACAGTTTATTTGGTCCGCGCCACCAGTGGGCGGCCTGGCTGCCCGGCTAGGCGCCCTGCATGCGCAGCCCGCGTATGAGTTCGTGCACCGTCTTGTTGAGGATGCCCCCATGGACGCCGCGTCGGCCCATGAGCACCAGGAGCGCGCGCGGCGCGTGGCCCACGCACACGGCGCGCGCGTCCAGCCCCTTGGTGCGTGCGTCCAGCACGCCGTCGCCCTCGGCCAGCAGGTGGTCGCGGATGACGCAGCAGCGGCGGCCACCCACGCTCAGGCCAGCCTGCAGGAAGGTGCAACGGTCGGGCCCCGTGAGCACGCCCACCTCCTGCGGCGAGATGGCCGCCAGCAGGCCCCCGGGCCGCGAAGCCCACACGCAGCTGTTATCCGCATGGCCCACGATGGCCACGTCGTCGATGCGCTGGTCCCGCAACACTGCACTGATGTAGACCTTCCAGTCGCCCATCGCGCTCCGAGTGCGCCCCGCAGCCTCGTGCCTCTCGGAGCAATGTAGAGGCGCTACGCGGGGAAGGCCTGCGGCGCTGCGTCGCATGCTGGGGCTGTGACGTCACACAAGGCGCCGTCCCGGAGGGACCACCCAGGCTGGGGCACGTGGGGCGTGGGCGTGTAGTGCAGGGGCAGTTCTAAGGTTATCCTGTAAAAAGGGTTTGGCAGAGCGCTGTGGCTCGTTCCTGTAATCCCATCGCTTTGGGTGGCCGAGGCGGACAGATCGCTTAAACTCATTAGCAAGATTATAGGATCGTGTCGCTGCACTCCGGCCTGGGCCACAGAGCGAGGCCCCGTCTCTAAAAAAGAAAAAAAACATTTAATTAAAAAAATTTTTTTTTGAGATGAGGTCTCACTATGTTGCCCAGGCGGATCAGGAACTCTTGAGCTCAAACAATCCTCCCGCTTCAGCCTCTCAAAGTGATGAGATTACGGGCGTGAACCACCGCATCTGGCCAATCTTTTTTTAATTTTAAAAAGCTGGTTTTGTGAACAAAAGGATGCTGTGTCTGGACAGCCAGACCTCCACTTGTAACCATTCAACCCCCAGATTGTGGTTCTCAAGCATGAGAGAACATCAGAATCCCCTGCAAGGCTGTTAAACAGATTGCTGGGCCCCACCCCAGACTTTCTGTTCAGCAGTGTAAAGTGTAGCTTTGCTATGTGTAAATTTGCTATGCGTAACAAGTTCCCTGGTGATGGTACTGCTAGCCAAGGGACTCTGAGACCCACTACCCTAGTGCGTGTTGGGGTGGGGACAATGATATGTCACCCAGTCCTTAGGCTCCACACCACAGTCAATGCTAACTCCCCCTCCCCCTCCCTCTCCCACCGGTTCAAGTGATTCTCCTGCCTCAGCCTCCTGAGTAGCTGGGACTACAGGCGCACGCCGCCGTGCCAGCTAATTTTTTGTATTTTAGTAGAGATGAGGTTTCATCGTGTTGCCCAGGCTGGTCTTGAACGCCTGAGCAATCCGCCTGCCTTGGCTTCTCAAAGTGCTAGGATTACAGGCGTGAGCCACCGCGCCTGGCCAATGCTAAGTGTTTCTAACCATGATTCTCAACCTTGGCTGCACATGGAATTATCTGGGGAGTTTTAAAAATATACCACTACCCATGCCCCATCCCTAGACATACTGATTTAATTGGTCTGAGGTGGAACTTGGGCATAGATTGGCTCAAAAACTCCCCAAGTGATCTTAGTGTATGGTCTGAGAATTATTGCTCTGTAAACAAAATGTTAGTGAGTTTCTCATAAGGAATAACATGCAGCTTCTTCTTGCACAGGGCTTGGTACACAGTATCCTAGGCTCAGTAAAACATTAGCTGGACCGGCATCTAGATTTTGCACGTTAAGATCTCATAGACCTTGTTCTCTGAGAGCTGTGGAGAAGCTGTGAATCGCTTTTCTGTCTTGGCATTTCCCGGCGGGACCCATGAAGAAAAGAGCTTTCCCTGTCAGCATTTTCAAAGCACTTTATTGAGTTCCTGTGCCATTCTGGCGCGGAGCTGGCCGCACTGGGGGAATGGGACACAATCTTGCCTTCCATGCCCCAGCCAGTCTCCCACTGCGGAATCACCGAGGAGGGAAAGATGAGTCCCTGAGCAATCAGGAAGCGGTGTGCTCCCGGATCCAGCCCAGGTAGTAGGCCACATCGGTGTAGACGCCTGGCTTGTTGCGGTCACCACAGCCCGATCCCCAGCTGATGACGCCTTGCAGGGTGAGTCGGCGCTCTGCGGCTTGGTCCTCACACACCAGCGGGCCTCCGGAATCACCCTGGGTCGGAAACACGCAGCTCAGTGCTGTGGACCTGGGATTTGTGCCTGACGGCCTCGGGGAAGGACGCCAATCGAGCTAAGGGCTCACCTGGCATGCATCGGTGCCACCCTCGAGGAACCCTGCGCAGAGCATGCCGGGGAGGATGGAGGCTCCGTGCACGTCCGGTGCTGAGCAGCGCTCCAGGGAGAGGAAGGGTACCTGCGCCTCCTGCAGGAAGCTGGAATATTCCTCCGCCCCTGCGAACACAGAGCGCTTTCTTCACACCCCATCTGACAACGCTCGCCGCCCGGACGATGGACAGCGCTGCGCCAGGCGCTTCTAAACCCACTCATGCCCTTCCTCTCTTGCAGCAAGCCCGAGGGGGAGGAGATGCCATTAATTCAATTTCATAGGCAAGGAAGCTGAGGTCCAGGGAAGAGCCAGGATTTGAATGGGCGGGGCGGAAACGGAAACCCCACCCCCACCACCAATCCAGAGTCGCAGAACCTGGCTCCCACACTAGCCCGAAGCGCGGGGTCAGCGTCATGGTTGGCCTTAGAAGCCCGGCGCCCAGAGGAAACCAAGAGCAAGTTCTATTATCCCTGTATCCCCAGGAGATTTGGGGGATCCCAGCAGTGAATCCTAGGCCCTGGGTGGCCCTACACATTCTCACAACCCACCAGGTCAGCGCCACCCATTCTGTAGGCACCCGGAATGATAACACAGTCGCAGGCTTCTCCCGCCTAACCCAGTGATCAAAGGCCTCCTCTCCTACCCTGCCCGTAGCAGTTGTGCCTACCCTCGAACTGGTGGCCCCAGCCAGCCACCTGGCAGAGCGCGGACTCGGAGGGTCGCGCGGCGCCGCTTGGCAGGCACACTGGCTGAACGTAAGGCGACAAGAGCGCGCAGCTGCCGTCCGCATCCTCCTGAAGGCGCAACAGAGCTAACACGGGCGGAGAGGAGCGTGAGGCCGGGATGTCGGGGGCCCACCCTTTCTTCCCGTCCCCGCGGGGTGCCCCCACGCACCCAGGTCGTGCTGGTAGCTGACGGGCGAGAAGGCCTCGTGCAAGCGGTAGGAGCGCACGGCCAGCGTCTGGCACTGCTCACAGCTGTGGTTATGGCGTTCCTGGCCGAGTACTACCGTCAGATCCTCGGGTGCGGGCCTGCGGGCGGATAGGGGAGAGGCAGAACGCTCAAACCTGGCCACAAGCGTTCTGGGGAAGCCCCCTGCTCCCGAACCCCATCTCGTGTTCCGGATTCCTCCCCCGGAGCTCTGGAGGGGCGTGGAAAGAAGGGTGGGGCGGGAGAAGGTAGGGCACGGGTTCGGGTGCAGCGTGGAAGCCGCGCTGGGAGACGGAGGAGCCGCGGTCCCTGGGGCGGCCCTGGGCGGGCGGGTACTCGCCGGTCCTGCAGGCAGTGAGCGGCCGTCAGCACCCAGCAGGGGGCGATGAGGCTGCCGGCGCAGAAACTGTGGCCCCAGTACAGCGCGGCGATGTAGGGGTGCGCCCCACGTAGCGCCACCAGCCCGCCAACGACGCGGGTCATCGAAGACAGACTCTTGCGGAGCCGCTGCCCGCAGCTCACTGAGCCGTTCCTGGTCAGGCGAGGCGGCTGCTCCCGCTTCGCCGGCAACGCTGTGGAGGAGCCGGGGCTGAGGGCGCGGAGCCCGCCGCCGGCCGCCGGAATCTAGCTCGCCGCCCAGAGCCCTCTCGGCTCCTTCTTCCCCCTGCTTCCTAACCTCCCGGGGTCTGGGACTGAGGCGGGGTCCGGGTCGTGGGCTGAAGCTTCGGCGGTGCCGGCTGCGGGGGCATGAGTGGAACATGAAGCCCAGGGGACACCGGGGTCGGAGGCGCCGCCTGGGTTGGGGTCTGGCACTGTGCCAGGTCGCAGTACTCCCAGCTTAGCCTGTCGCCGATCAGCACGAAGCACCACGGGCGGATGTCGTTGTCCGGGTTCCTGTAGCCACACGAGGGGGCGCCGTTAGAGCGCCGGGAGCCCGGGGCCCTCGGGCGGAGGGGTCACCCAGCCCCACGCGGCGCACCGGCAGTAGGTGTGGCCGCCCAGTCCCCAGTTCCGCGCTTGCTCGGCAGTCACGTTCCGGTAGGTGGCCTCCGAGGTCCACGGCTGACAGAGCGCACCCGAGAGCGTGGTCCTGGCCAGGCCGCGGTAGCTGAGCCCGCGGCCATCATAGCAGCTCGCCTTGGTGTCTGAGGAGAGAGGGGGCTCCCTGGGCAGCCAGGGCTGGGCTCTCCTGCCGCCCTCTCATCGGCTTTCTGCACTCTCCCTCCTCCTTCCTGGCAAGCCCGTCCCACCTGGGGGCTGGCCTTCTGCTTCCTCTAGACCCTCACTCACCCAAGTCGCAGAAGGGTCCGGTGTAGCCCACCGGGCAGTGGCACAGGCGGTGGCCCTCCACCTCTAGGCAGCGACCCCCATGGAGGCACGGGTTGGTGCGGCAGGCTTGGGGAGGGGACGCAGTGAGCCACCCCTGGGCCTAAAGACCCCCCCAGAGAACTCTCCTTCCCGGCACACCACCCGGCCTCCTGCCAGCCTGTCTTCCTGACGCTCCTCCCTGGCCCGTTCCCAACCATCTGCTCACCTTGGCTGGCCAGCCGCTGGCAGTGGGCATCAGGACCCTTGCACTGGCATCTGGCCACAGCTGCTTGCTCAGATCTATACCATATCTCATTCTCGTGGAAAAACCGGAGAAGCTGAGGCTCAAAGCACTTCTCTGGGGACAAAGAGGGACAGTGGTCTCAGGAGAGTCGAGGACCATGCCAAGTCTCCTGGTATCCAGCGACCTCTTCTGCAGGCCCAGGGTTGCCCCTGTCCCCCAGCACCCCCGCCCGGGTCCTCAGCATCTCACCTCTCTGGCAGTGGTTCCCAGTGAGGTGTTGTGGACAGAGACAGTGGGTGCCACTCAGCGTGTTCACACAGGTCCCTCCTTTCTGGCAGGGGCTGTGTTTACTGCAGTGGTCTGAGAGATGGACACGGTGGGAGGAAGAGCAGGGAGCTGAGTCAGACAGTTGGGGGCCAAGGCCCTACTTGAATCTACTTGCCTTGTGACCTTGCTACTCAAGTTTCCAAGGCTTAGTTTACCCACCTGCAAAATGGGACCACTCCTTCCCAGAACTCTCCCTCTGGACTTCCAAAGGGTATTGTGGAGGGAGAGAAGGGGCTGGGCCCAGAATCCCAGGTGTGTGGGGTTTGGTGATACCAGGAGAGTAATGAGGCGGGAGGAGAGAGCCCCGGGCCACCCCAGAGGCTATGTGTAGCACCTTTCACTTTCTTGGGCTCCACACAGTATCCCCATCGCTGGTCCTCATCAAAGTTAGGGGTGGTAGCACACCTGTAGAAAGAGACAAGACTTCCCTGCTCTGCCCAGGGGCCTGGCCCACCCTCCCCTCTCACAGCCCCCTCTCTCCGAGCAGAGTTCCTTGGACAGAAGGACAGCCAGGGCGCATGTCTCCCAGGCCTCTGCTCCAACTCCTCTGCGTAGTCTTACCAAGGCTGAGAGCCTGGCCGGCCCTTGTGGGTACATTTGTGGTACAGCCGCCGGTGGTACTGGAAGGGGAAGTGGCAGGGCTCCCCGGTGACAGTGAGAACTGCAAGGACAACACACTCGCTGAGGACTTCCCCTGTACTCAACTGCGCAGGCACTGCCCCTCAGGGTCTGGTTGGGAAAAGGACAGACCCTCAAAAAGGCCGCTGTGCATTGAAAACACTTTCTGCTTTAAAAATTGGGTTCAGAGCTGGGCGCGGTGGCTCAAGCCTGTAATCCCAGCACTTTGGGAGGCCGAGGCAGGCAGATCATGAGGTCAGGAGATTGAGACCATCCTGGCTAACCCGGTGAAACCCCGTCTCTACTAAAAATACAAAAAAATTAGCCAGGCATGGTGGTGGGTACCTGTAGTCCTAGCTACTCGGGAGGCTGAGGCAAGAGAATGGCGTGAACCCAGGAGGCGGAGCTTGCAGTGAGCTGAGATCACGCCACTGCACTTCAGCCTGGGTGACAGAGAGACTCTGTCTCAAAAAAAAAAAAAAAAAGGTTGGGTTCAGGACTCAGATAGCTGGAGTAGACTCCTGACTCCACCACCTGCTAGCTGTGTGACCTTGGGTAAGTCTGCAGTCCCAAGGCCAGGAAGAGCACTTGCCACAAAGCAGGCACTTAATAATACTTGTTGAACGTTGAAGTCACTGTTAACCACTCTGAGCCTTGGTTTCCTTATCTGAAAAATGGCAGTAATAATGCTACAGTTGATCCTCATTATTTTCTGGTTCTGTATTTGAGAACGTGCCTACTTGCTAAATTTTATTTGTAACTCCCAAGTCAATACTTGAAATGCTTTCATGGCCATTGTGGACATGCACAGAGCAGTAAAAAATTTGCACACTCCCAGTTAAGGTTCAACAAGGCGTCACGCTGCTGCTTCTTGTTTCAGCTGTCGTATTGAACGAGTGTCCTTTTCAATCTACTTAGCGCAATGTTTTTCACACTTTGTGCTTTTGCTGGGGATTTTGCTTTTGGAAATGGCCCCTGAGCCTCCTGCTCAAGAGTTGTATAGTTCCTAAGCACAAGAAGGCTACCTCAGGGAGAAAGCGTGTGTTAGACACACTTCATTCAGGTGTGAGCTATAGTGCCATCAGCTTAGCATTGATGAATCAGCAACACATATATTAAATAAAACGTCTTTAAACAGAATCACACATAAAACGAGATTATATACTGTTGGTTGATGAAAATGTTGTGACCAGAAGCTCACAGGAACCTAATACTGTTTGCCAGTTCAGTGTTCACTGTGATTTTACAGAACATAACCACCGCGAATAACGAGAATTGCCTGTGTCTTCTTCAGAGGAACTGTCGTGAGGCTTCATGAGATAATGCCGTGAAATGCTGAGCAGTGTCTGCCACATAGTACCTGCTTAATAAGCTTCTGCCACTATTTTGTTAAAGGCAAAGTGCACTTGCCAAAGTACCAAACCAGAACCAGGACAGTAAATAGAAATGGATCTGAGATGAACCTTTAAGATGCAAATGGGGGCTGGGTGCGGTGGCTCACGCCTGTAATCCCAACACTTTGGGAGGCTGAGGTGGGTGCATCACCTGAGGGCAGGAGTTTGAGACCAGCCTGGCCAACATGGTGAAACCCCGTCTCTACTAAAAAATACAAAAATTAGCTCAGCATGAAGGTGGGTTCCTGTAATCCCAGCTACTCGGGAGGCTGAGGCAGAAAACTGCTTGAACCCAGAAGGTGGAGGTTGCAATGAGTCAAGATGGCGCCATTGCACTCCAGCCTAGGGAACAGAGCGAGACTCAGTTTCAAAAAAAAAAGAAAAAAAGATGCAAATGGGATGGACAGACAGAGAGGAGGGGGGGACACTAGGCAGGGCATTAGGCAAGGATAGGGCACCAAGGTTGGGTAAGGCAAGAGGGAGGAGAAACTTTCGGTTGTGGGGTGAAGAGAGGAGGCTGAGGGAGTCCAGGGTTGGAATGTGCTGGGCCTCAATGCCATGTTTAGGGACTCAACCCCACCAAGTCAGGCCCACCAGGTTAGGGTCCATGTGGTTCACAGGCCCTGCTATGTGGCATGCTCTAGGTAAATTTTTTTTTTTTTTTTGAGACGGTGTCTTGCTCTGTTGCCCAGCACTTTGACAGAGTCTTGCTCTGTTTGCCCAACCTGGAGTGCAATGGTGTGATCTTCATTCACTGCAACCTTCACCTCCCGGGTTCAAGCAATTCTCCTGCCTCAGCCTCCCAAGTAGCTGGGACTACAGACGCATGCCACCATGCCTGGCTAATTTTTGTACTTTTAGTAGAGACAGCGTTTCATCATGTTGGCCAGACTGGTCTCGAACTCCTGACCTCGTGATCCACCCGCCTTGGCCTCCCAAAGTGCTGGGATTACAGGCATGAGCCACCATGCCTGGCCTCTAGGTAATTTAGCATCTGGAAGAATGAAAGCAATGAGGAGCTATGGCAGGGCTTGAGGAAGGGGGAAATGGCAGGTACCCCTCATCTAAAAGGTAGTTTAATAA
>NW_016812367.1:1153531-1171336 GCF_001698545.2 Rhinopithecus bieti | reverse complement strand
GGCTGGAGTGCAGTGGCCGGATCTCAGCTCACTGCAAGCTCCGCCTCCCGGGTTTACGCCATTCTCCTGCCTCAGCCTCCCGAGTAGCTGGGACTACAGGCGCCCGCCACCTCACCCGGCTAGTTTTTTGTATTTTTTAGTAGAGACGGGGTTTCACCATGTTAGCCAGGATGGTCTCGATCTTCTGACCTCGTGATCCGCCCGTCTCGGCCTCCTAAAGTGCTGGGATTACAGGCTTGAGCCACCGCGCCCGGCCTAAAGCTAATATTTTTAAAGCATTTCCCTGCACCAGGTGATGGGCTGAATGCCTCACATGGGTTTTCCTTCTCAACAACCCTGAGAGGTTTACTATTATCAACCTGGTTTCGCAGACGGGGAAATTGAAGCTTGGAGAACTCAAATCACTCGCCCAGAGTCACCCAGCTCATAAGTGATAAAGCTGGGATTCAGAGGCATTCAAATGCCAGAGACCAGCTCTTGATCCTTCCTTGCCCATTGAAGGCCCTGGCCTCTGTGTGGCATGATTGATGCCCACGAGACATACTGGTGAAAGGAAAAGAAGGGGAAAAGCCGGGGAAACTGAGGAAGGCTGGCAGGATCCCAGGTGTGATGGCACCAGCAGCACATATCTCAAGCACCTGCTCCGAGCCAGGCTCGTGGGCACTTAGACACAGTTATGCCCTGCCCTCAAGGATCACACAGCTCACAATCACTCTGGTGCCCGTGGGCATAAGACCTAGCACCAGGTAGGCACTAGACTAGACTGTCTTGAGACTGCACACGCCGCACCATACACATCCCCACCCAAGGGTTCTCAGGAGGAGGAGCCACTTACCAACTGTGTGCTCTTCAGCTTTGTACTTATGCTCCTTGGGCGCTTTCCAAGGTGGAATCTACAAGGGAGAGAAGAAGGCAGGGAACTGCCTGGAAGTCATAGCCTGCCACTGATCTGTTGCTAGTCTGCAGCTTCATGTCACAGCCCAGAAATGCAGAGATTTCTTCCCAAGACCCAAACCCTTTCTACCTCCTCCCATTGTCTTCTTAAGGCCCATCTCCCCCAGAAATGTAGGCTGTGTCCTTGTATCCACCCAGTCGGGTTGCCTATCTCCTCTGCCTGGGCCTTCGGGGCTGGCCTCACCTTTCCACATAGGCCTCTTAGTCACCTGAACCCACAGGTCATGAGCAGAGGCCATGGCTGTGATAGCGACCGCTCCCCCCAGGACCATCCTGGAACAATCCTGGTTCCCACAGCACTCACCGAAAGTGTTGACTCCAGGCTCACCAGCAGGAACCACAGGAGCAGCAGAGCCCTCATGGCGTCTGTCCGTTGGTCCACCTGCCTGCCCAGGAGTCCAGATCAATAGGGCTGGCCAAAGGTCTTGGAAATAGGGATTGGTCAAGCTGCCCCCCTGTGCCTGGTGGGGCACAGGTTGTTTACGGAAAGCCAAGTAGAGCGACTTCCTTGGTCACCCCCTGAGGGCCAGGAAGTTGGGAGTTGGTGGGTGGGGGTGGAATGATGAAGAGCTGGGCTCCTCCTCTCTTTTCTAGACAGTGGGACTAGAAGCAGGAGAAGGGATGTTCTTGTGCTCTGGGTCCTGTGGAGATGAGGAGGTTCAGGAGATCAAAGAGAAGCTCCCTTTCACGGGGATCGTGGAGTCCACTGTGAAGTGTGTCCATTTTCTACTGTCATGTAACAAATTACCATCAACTCAGCAGCTTACAACAATGCCCATTTTTAATTTTTTTTTAATTTTCTTTTTTTGAGACAGAGTTTCACTCTTGTTGCCCAGGCTGGAGTGAAATGGTATGATCTCGGCTCACTGCAACTTCTGCCTCCCAGGTTCAAGTGATTCTCCTGCCTCAGCCTCGCAAGTAGCTGGGATTACAGGCAACCACCACCATGCCCAGCTAATTTTTGTATTTTTAGTAGACACAGGGTTTCATCATGTTGTCCAGGCTGGTCTCGAACTCCTGTCCTCAGGTGATCCACTCGCCTCGACCTCCCAAAGTGTTAGGATTACAGGCATGAGCCACTGTGCCCGGCCAATACCCACTTATTAATTCACAACTCCGTAGTTTAAAAATCCCATGCGGGGAAGATTCACTTCCAAGCTCATTCAGGTTGTCTGCAGAATTCAGTTCCTTATGGTTGCAGGAATGGGGTCCCTACTTCCTTGCAGGCTGTCAACCAGGGGCTATCCTCGGCTCCCTGAGGCCTGTATTTCTGAGGCCTGTATTTCTGGTCATGTGTCTCCTTTTTTTTTTTTTTTTTGAGATGGAGTCTCACTCTGTCGCCCAGCCTAGAGTGCAGTGGCGCCATCTCAGCTCACTGCAAGCTCCACCTCCCGGGTTCACGGCATTCTCCTGCCTCAGTCTCCCGGGTAGCTGGGACTACAGGCACATGCCACCACGCCCAGCTAATTTTTTGTATTTTTAGCAGAGATGGAGTTTCACCGTGTTAGCCAGGATGGTCTGGATCTCCTGACCGTTATTCGCCCACCTTGGCCTCCCAAAGTGCTGGGATTACAGGCCTGAGCCACCGTGCCTGGCCCAGGTGAGTTCTTAAAAGGAGACACATGGCACGGCCCAGTGGCTCACGCCTGTAATCCTAACACTTTGGGAGGCCGAGTTGGGCGGATCACAAGGTCAGGAGATCGAGACCATCCTGGCTAACACGGGGAAACTCCGTGTCTACTAAAAATACACAAAATTAGCCTGGCATGGTGGCGGGCGCCTGTAGTCCCAGCTATTCGGGAGGCTGAGGCAGGAGAATGATGTGAGCCCAGGAGGTGGAGCTTGCAGTGAGCCTAGGTCATGCTACTGCACTCCAGCCTGGGCGACAGAGTGAGACTCCGTCTCAAAAAACAAAACAAAACAAAACTCACCTGATTAGGTCAGGCCCACCAAAATCTTTTTTTTTTTTTTTTTTTTTTTTTTTTAGACACAGTCTGGCTCTGTTGCCCAGGCTGGAGTGCCTGGCACAATCTCAGCTCACTGCAAGCTATGCCTCCAGGGTTCACGCCATTCTCCTGCCTCAGCCTCCCGAGTAGCTGGGAATACAAGTGTCCACGACCACGCCAGGCTAATTTTTTGTATTTTTAGTGGAGACGGAGTTTCACCGTGTTAGCCAGGATGGTCTCGATCTCCTGACCTCGTGGTCCGCCCTCCTTAGCCTCCCAAAGCGCTGGGATTACAGGTGTGAGCCACTGCACCTGGCCCTGCCATTCTCCTTATTTTAAGGTCAATTTGGGACTTTAATTACATACGCAAAATTCTTTCACAGAAGCATCTACATTCGTGTTTAACAGAATAACTGGGAAGTCTGCAAGCACCAGGGGTAGAGATCTTGGGGCCATATTAGCATTCTACCAACCACAGGAAGTGAGGCAAGAAAGCAAATGATTTCATGAGAAAAGTGCTAAACCAAGGGGCACTCAGATGTGCAGCTGGAACACAAGAGAAGATGGGGTGCACATATGCTGCCCAGTATCTGTCTTGGTTCAGTAATGACACTTTGATTCTTCCTTTAACAACTCCTCTCTTACTTCTTCCATGGGCTCTAGTGCTGCCAGCTCTATCCTCAGAACTAAGGCTATGGGTGTGGCCTAGGTCTGGCCATTCAGGGCATGGCATGGACCTAGGTCTGGCCAATCAGAGCATGACATCTCTAATCCACAGTGATTGGTTCCGAGATAAGCATATACACAACTTAGGCCAATTAAAGTGCTAGTTTAGGACTTTTGCCAGAACTTTTGGGAAAGCAAAAAAGTTGCACTGGGGTTACTAAGCACAGAGCATGCGGGTCTGAACACGTTGATGATCACCTTTGTCACTGTTTAGGGAGGGCCTGTTTGAGAATGAAGCCTACACATAGGAAAAGCAGAGCAAACAGGGCAGAAAGGATGGAGGGATGCTGTGGCAGACGGCCTCAAAGACAGTCCCCATTGATCCTCACCACCTAGGATTCACGCCTTTGTATAGTGTCCTCCCACATTGAGTTAGGGCTGTTCATTGTGTCCATTAGAATATGACAGAAGTGGCTGGGTGCGGTGGCTCACGCCTGTAATCCCAGCACTTTGGGATGCCAAGGCAGGCGGATCACTTGAGGTCAGGAGTACAAGACTGGCCTGGCCAACATGTTGGCCAAACCCCGTCTCTATGAAAAATACAAGAATTAGCTGGGTGTAGCGGCACGTGCCTGTAATCCCAGCTACCCGGGAGGCTGAGGCAGGAGAATCACTTGAACCCAGGAGGCGGAAGTTGTAGTGAGCAGAGATCGCACCATTGCACTCCAGCCTGGGCGACAGAGACTGTCTACCAAAAAAAAAAAAAAAAAAGAATATGGCAGAAGTGAGGGTGTTGGACTTCCAAACCCAGGTCATAAAAGACATTGCAGTTTCTGCCTCAGTCTCTTGGATTGCTCACTCTGAAAGAAGCCAGCCACTACACTCTGAGGACACGCATGCAGCCCTGCAGAGAAGCCCATGTAGGGAGAAAGTAAAGCGCCCTGCTGACAGCCAGTGCCAATTTGACAGCCACATGAATGAGCTGCCTTGGAAGTGGATACTGCAGCCCTGACTGACATTTGGCTTGCAATCTTGTGAAAGACCTCAAGGCAAAACTGACCGTCAGAAACTGTGATAAATCATCATTAAATGTTGTTGCTTTAAGCTACAAGTTAGGGTGATTTGTTATACAACATTTGAGAACTAATACTGATGGACTGATTTCTCATGACTTTGACAGCCTAGATCCTAAAACTAGAAGTATCCTTAAGACTTGGTCAGTTATGGCCAGGCATAGCGGCTCAAGCCTATAATCCCAACACTCTGGGAGGCTGGAGATCACTTGAGGATCACTTGAGCCCAGGAGTTCAAGACTGATGTAGGCAACATAGTGAGATCCCAACTCTCCAAAAAAATTTAACATTAGCCAGGCGTGGTGGCACGTGCCTGTACTTCCAGCTACTTGTGAGGCTGAGGCAGGAGGATTACTTGAGCCCAGAGGTCCAGAATGCTGTGAGCTATGATTGTGCCACTGCACTCCAGCTTGGGAAACAGAGTGAGACTGTATCTCAAAAAAAAAAAAAAAAAAAAAAAAAAAAAGACTTCTCAGTTATATGAGCCAATAAAACCAATTTGAGTGGACTTCTGTCACTTTCAGTTAGAGTCCTAAGTTATCCCATAAGTAATTTATGGGAAATGAAAACAGAATGTAGCAATTTATTAATTCTGCTGGAAGACAGGCAGGCTGTGGAAGACTTCTTGGAACAGAAACGCAGAAAGAGGAGGGCAGGAGAGGAGGGGCATCTTTCCTACCACTGGTTTCAAAGTCATTGATGTGACAGCTGTTAACTCCATGATGAAAGTGAAACTATTAGATATACTGATGAGTCATTAAAGCGAAAGCACCTTTGTCACCGTTTTTTTGTTGTTGTTTTAAAGAGACAGGGTCTCACTAAGTTGCCCAGGCTGGCCTGCAAATCCTGGGCGCAAGTGATCCTCTCGCCTCAGCCTCCTGAGTAGCTGGGATTACAGATGCATGCCACCATGCCTGGCTCTGTCAATTCTTGGTTGCACCTGAGTATAGACCCTGGCCCTAAGGCCACTCCCACATTGGCTCCTTCCTCTTGGGGAGAAGGCAGCTGTTCCTCTAAATGGAAGGGGCCTTTTGAACAGGTCTTCGCCCCAAGTAGGGGTTTGAGGCAGAGTGAGTAATACAACTCCACAGAAGCCTGAATGCAGCATGTCAAATGGGGAATGTGGTGAGCATAGGGAGGCTTGTAGGGAGTGTGAGATGAGGTGTGAGGTGGACATTAACGGGCATTTGGATGTTCAACATCCATCTCCCTTCCTCTTCCTCTGCCAGTTTCATTTTGTGATCACCCCTCCCCAGGTGTGGTGGTGAAAGGCTACTTTATTGGCCAGGCGTGGTGGCTCACGCCTGTAATCCCAGCACTTTGGAAAGCCAAGGCTGGCAGATCACAAGATCAGGAGATCGAGACCAGCCTGGCTAACACAGTGAAACCCCGTCTCTACTAAAAATGCAAAAATTTAGCCGGGCCAGGTGGCGGGCGCCTGTAGTCCCAGCTACTCAGGAGGCTGAGGCAGGAGAATGGTGTGAATCTGGGAGGCGGAGCTTGCAGTGAGCCAAGTTCGTGCCACTGCACTCCAGCCTGGCTGACAGAGTGAGACTCCGTCTCAAATATATATAAATAGATATATTTTTTCTTTTCTTTCTTTTTTATTTTTTGAGGCAGGGTGTCACTCTGTTGCTCAGGCTAGAATGCAGTGGCATGATCTTGGCTCACTGCAGGCTTAATGTCCCAGGCTCTAAGCGATTCTCCCACCTCAGCCTACCAAGTAGCTGGCATACAGGCATCCACCACCACACCCAGCTAATTTTTAAATTTTTTGTAGAGGTGAGGTGTCACTATGTTCCCCAGGCTGGTCTCAAACTCCTGGGCACAAGCTATCTCCTCAACCTCAGCTTCCCAAAGTACTGGGATTACAGGTATGAGCCACTGCACCAGGTACCTAAATATTTCTTAGATCTCTCCATCTCTCTCAATTTCTACTGCCTCTTCTTTGACTTCCAGAAAATTCAAGGTGGCTACAGCTGTGAAACACAATTTGAGAGCCAGTGATGGACGTCTATCATTTCCTGTTTACCATTCATTCTCCCTGCTTCTAGAAATGGTCCTCAGTGTTCCTGTGGGGAATCGCTCCTCCCTACTCTGCGTCAATATACATAAAATAAAGCCTACCCCATCCCTTGGCTGAGGGTGGAGTGGGCATTTGATCTAGACCTGGCCAATCAGAACACCACCTCTGTCTGTCTTCAGCGGTTGGTTCAAAATGAACACCTGAATTAGCTGGGTGTGGTGGCACACGCCTGTGGTCCTAGCTACCTAGGAGGCTGAGGTGGGATGATGGCTTGAGCCCAGGAGGCAGAGGTTGCAGTGAGCCAAGATGGCACCACTGCACTCTAGCCTGGACGACAGAGCCAGACCCTATCTCAAAAAAAAAAAAAAAAAAAAAAAGAACACCTAACCCACATCAAACCACTGAGAGGCAGCCCCAGGATTTTTGCTGGAATTATAAAGCTAGAGGCTTTCTCTTTCCATGGAGGTTGCCACATTCCTAGCAAATGAGCCTGGAACTGCTGGCAGCCATCTTTAACATCTCAAAAGGAGAACCTACCTGAGAATAAAGATAAGAAAGATTAAAAGCAGAGACAGCGTATGGACGCTGGGCACGGTGGCTCACGCCTATAATCCCAGCACTTTGGGAGGCTGAGGTGGATGGATTATCTGAGGTCAGGAGTTCGAAACCAGCCTGGCCACCATGGTGAAACCCCGCCTCTACTAAAAATACAAAAAAATTAGCGGGGTGTGGTGGCATGCCTGTAATCCCAGCTACCTGGGAGGCTGAGGCAGGAGAATGGCTTGAACCCGGGAGGCAGAGGCTGCAGTGAGCTGAGATTGCATCACTGCATTCCAGCCTGGCAACAGAGTAAGACTCCGTCTCAAAAAAAATAAAATAAAATAAAGAGCAGAGCCAGGGTATGAAGGGACAGATTTTGGGCCGGGCATGGTGGCCCACGCCTGTAATCCCAGCACTTTCAGAGGCTGAGGCAGCTAGATCACGAGGTCAAGAGATTGAGACCATCCTGGCCAACATGGTGAAACCCCGTCTCTACTAAAAAAAAAAAAAAAAAATAGCCAGGCGTGGTGGCGCGCAACTGTAGTCCCAGCTACTCGGGAGGCTGAGGCAGGAGAATTGCTTGAACCAGGAAGGTGGAGGTTGCAGTGAGCTGAGATCGTGCCACTGCACTCTGGCCTGGCAACAGAGCAAGACTCCATCTCAAAAAAAAAAAAAAGAAAAAAAAGAAAAGAAAAAGACAGATTTTGAATGACACCATTTGAGACCCAGCATCCAGAGACGTTTGAAGTCAGAACCACCCCTATGCTTTTCTGTTACTTGAACCCCAAAATTCCCTTTTTTGCCTAAGCCAATTTTAGTTTCAACCAAAAGTCCTAACTTATGCTGCCAGAGTTCATGCACTGTTACCAGGAAGTTCCTAAAACAAAACAAAGCAAAACAAACCCTTCATGTGATTGTGATGGGTAAGTCAATAGTTTAAAGGACAGGAAAATACTGACCTTAGAAGCAAGGTAGGGAAGCACCGGACTTGAGTCAGGAAGCCTTCCACTCCCACCTTGGCCACCGCCCTGCAGCGTGATAACGGCTAAGAAGCTTGGCCTGTCTCAATCTGCATTGCCACACCTCTGTAGGGAGGGATGGGCACTCATGCTGTCTGGTAGACTTGTTGAGGTGTTTGAATGGGATTTCATGTGAAAAGGCAGAACCTGGCGTGTGGTTGGAGCTCAGTTCATGGAAGTGTACAAAGAAACTTTCTAATGTGGATACATTTTTATCTCTAATTTCTGCACACTTGTCCCCAGATCTTCTTGCACATCTGGCTGTCTTCCACCAACTCCTTTAGACCAGAGCAGAAAGTCACTGTCCCCTTGCCCTGGCTTCTGTCTTTCTACAGCTGGGCTTACCTGCCCAGGTAGCTGGGATTACAGATGTGTGCCACCATACCAGCTAATTTTTTTGCATTTTTAGTAGAGACAGGGGTTTCACCATGTTGGTCAGGCTGGTCTCAAACTCCTGACCTCAGGTGATCCACCCACCTCGGCCTCCTGAAGTGCTGGGATTACAGGCATAAGCCACTGCTCCCGGCCAAGATAGAGTCTTTACACAAATAAAAGTCACTCTTTCTTCCAGACCAGTGCCATCTGAGAACTTTCTGTGATCATGGATGTGTTCTCTGTCTCTGTTGTCTAATACAGTAGCCACTGATTACACAGGGCTATTGAGCACTTGAAATGTTTGAAATGTGGCCAGTGTCGCTGAGGAACTGAAGTTTGATTTTTTGTTGTTAGTTTTGAGAGACAGGGTCTCAGTCTGTTGCCCAGGCTGGAGTGCAGTTGTGACATCATAGCTCACTGCAGCCTCAACCTACTAGGCTCAAGCCATCTTCTCACTTCAGTCTCTTGAGCAGCTGGGACTACAGGCCTGAGCCATCATGCTTGGCTTGTAGTTTTTGTAGAGACAGAGTTTTGCTGTGTTGCCTAGGCTGGTCTTGAACTCCTGGGCTCAAGTGAACTACCAGCTTCAGCCTCCCAAAGTGTTGGGATTACAGGGATGAGCCACCACTCTGAGCATTTTTTTTTTTTTTTTTTTTTTTTTGGAAAATGGACTCTCACTTTGCTCCCCTGTCTGGTCTTGAACTCCTGGGTTCAAGTGATCCTCTTCCTGTTCCGGGAGTAATCCTCTTCCTGCCCTCAAATGATCCTCCTCCTGCCTTCCAAAGTGCTGGGATTAGAGGCATGAGACACTGTGCCTGGCCTTGATTTTATATATATATATATGGAGAGAGAGAGAGAGAGAGAGAGAGAGAGAGAGAGAGGGAGTTTCACTCTCTTGTTGTCCAGGCTGGAGTGCAATGGAGCAATCTCAGCTTACTGAAACCTCCACCTCCCGGGTTTAAGTGATTCTCCTGCCTCAGCCTCCCAAGTAGCTGGGATTACAGGTGCCTGCCACCACACCCGACTAATTTTGCATTTTAGTAAAATGGGTTTCACCATGTTGGCCAGGTTTTAGTAAAAACGGGTTTCACCATGTTGAACTCCTGACTTCAGGTGATCCACCCGCCTCTTCCTCCCAAAGTGCTGGGATTACAGGCATGAGCCACCGAACCCAGCCAAATTTAATTAATTTAAGTAGTCACATGTGACTAGGCGCTACCATATTGGACAGTGCAGTTCCTGACAGATGCAGGAAGAAGGTGTGGCTGCTGGCGCACACCGAACGAGAGGGAGATGGCATGAAATAACGTTGGAGAGGGAAACAGGACCCGGATCAAGTTGGGCCATTGTAGGCCACAGGGAAGAATATAGGGTTTTTAACATTTTAATTGTTTATTTTTTGTAGAGATAGGTCGCCCGATGTTGTTGTCCAGGCTGGCCTTGAACTTCTAGGATCAAGTGATCCTCCCACCTCAGCCTCCCAAGTAGCTGGGACTACAGGAGGGTTTTCATTTTATTATTTATTTTTTTGAGACAGGGTCTTGCTCTGTTACCCAGGTTGGAGTGCACTGGTATGATCAATGGTCACTGCAGCTTCAAGGAGGTTTTATTTTTTAAGTGTAATGAGAAGCATATTAATTGTCTATGGCTGCATAACAAATTGTCCCAAAATTTAGCAGCTTAAAATGACATTTATGTAGACTGATTTCAGTGATAACTCTAGTTCTCTCATGTGGGTCAGCCTCACATCAATTAAACTTTTTTTTTTTTTTTCTTGAGATGGAGCTCTGTCACCTAGGCTGGAGTGTGCAGTGGCACGATTTTGGCTCCCTGCAATCTCTACCTCCTGGGTTCAAGGGATTCTCCTGCCTCAGCCTCCCGAGTAGCTGGGACTACAGGTGCCCATCATCACACCTGGCTAATTTTTGTATTTTTAGTAGAGATGGGGTTTCACTATGTTGGTTAGGCTGGTCTCGAACTCCTGACCTCAGGTGATCCACCCACCTTGGCCTCCCAAAGTGCTGGGATTACAGGCATGAGCCACCACTCCCAGCCGTAAATTCTTTTTTTAAAAAAGGTATTTATGGGTCACAGTTTCTATGGGTCAGGAACCTGGCACTGTTTAACTGAGTGCCACTGGGTCAGCATCTCTCACAAGGCTGTATCGGAGGGTCAGCTGAGGCTGCTGGGGGAAGGATCCACTTTCAAGTTCACTTACAAAGCTGCTGGCTAGAGACATCAGTTACCTGCCACATAGGTCTCTCCATCTCACAACATAACAGCTGGCTTCTCTCAGATTGAGCCAGTGAGGGAGCAAGAGGAGTTACCTAAGATGGTAGCCACAATCTTTTAGTAATCTCATGTTGGAAATGACATTCCATCACCTTGGCTGCATTTTTTCCACTGGAAGTGAGTCAGGCTGGGTGCCGTGGCTCACGCCTGTAATCCCAAGACTTTAGGAGGCCAGGGAGGGAGGATTGCTTGAGCCAGGAGTTTGAAAGCAGCCTGGGCAACAAAGGGAGACCCTATCTCTACAAAAAAAATCAATTAGCTGGGTATGGTGGCACGCGCATGTCGTCCCAGCTACTCGGGAGGCTGACGTAGGAGGATCGATTGGGCCCAGGAGGTGGAGGCTGCAGTAAACTGTGACCGCGCCACTGCACTCCAGCCTGAGTGACAGAGCAAGACCCTGTCTCTTAGGAAAAAAAAATGTGGCTGGGCACAGTGGCTCACGCCTATATTTCCAGCACTTTGGGAAGCTGAAGCAGGTGGATCACCTGAGGTCAGGAGTTTGAAACCAGCCTAGCCAACATGGCAAAACCTCATTTCTACCAAAAATACAAAAATTAACAAGGCGCAGTGGGTGGTGCCTGTAATCCCAGCTACTTGGGAGGCTGAGGCAGGAGAATTGCTTAAACCTGGGAGGCAGAGGTTGCAGTGAGCTGAGATTGCGCCACTGCACTCCAGCCTGGGCGACAGAGCGAGACTCTGTCTAAAAAAAAAAGAAAAGAAAAGAAAAGTCCGGGTGCAGGCGAGGCCCGGTGGCTCACGCCTGTAATCCCAGCACTTTGGGAGGCCAAGATGGGCAGATCACTTGAGGTCAGGAGTTCAAGACCAGCCTGGCCAACATGGTGAAACCCCATCTCTCCAAAAATTAACTGGGCGTAGTGGCACGCGCCTGTAGTCCCAGCTACTCGGGAGGCTGAGGCGGGAGAATTGCTTGAACCCCAGAGGCGGAGGTTGCAGTGAGTGGAGATCATGCCACTGTACTCCAGCCTGGCAACAGAGTGAGACTCCCACAGAGCGAGACTCCGTCTCAAAAAAAAAAAGAAAAGAAAAGAAAATGCCAAGTGTGGTGGCTCACACCTGTAATCCCAGCACTTTGGGAGACTGAGGTGGGCAGATCACAAGGTCAGGAGTTCCAGACCAGCCTGGCCACATGGTGAAACCCCGTCTCTACTAAAAATACAAAAAATCAGCCAGGCGTGGTGGTGAGCGCCTTTAATTCCAGCTACCCAGGAGGCTGAGGCAGGAAAATTGTGTGAACCCAGGAGGTGGAGGTTGCAGTGAGCTGAGATCGCACCATTGCACCCCAGCCTGGGTAAGGAGAGCAAAACTCCATCTCAAAAAAAAAAAGTGAGTCAGGAGGTCCACCTGACACTTAAGGGGATCTCAAGGGTGTGAATACCAGGAAGAAACAGAGATCCCTGGCAGCAGGGGTACCTTAGAGGTTGCCTACCACAGTCTGCCACTGGAGAGTTCTGAGCAAGAGAGTGACAGGATCCAGCTGATAGTTTTTAAGACAGGCCATCCTGGCCGGGCGGCGGCGGCTCAAGCCTGTAATCCCACACTTTGGGGAGGCGAGAATGGCGGATCACGAGGTCAGGAAATCGAACATCCTGTCTAACACGGGAACCCCGTCTCTACTAAAAAATACAAAAATTATGCCGGTGCGAGGTGCGGGCGCCTGTAGTCCCAGCACTCGGTGAGGCTGAGGCAAGGAGAATGGCGTAACTGGGAGGCGGGGCTTGCATGAGCCTGAGATCCCGCCACTGCCCCAGCCCAGCGACAGAGTGAGACTGCCGGTTCAAAAAAAAAAAAAAAAAAAAAAAAAGACAGGCCATCCAGTCACACGATACAAGATTAACGGTGCAAAAGGGAATAGGGTGAAAAACCTCCCTCCTGTCCCTGTCCCCAGCCATTTAACTACCCCTTCCCAGATGCGAACAGCACTTCTGCTGCCTCACGTGGCCTTCCCAAAGTGGCCAACATGTATATAAGCAAAACTGTCTGTAGTGGTTGTTAGTGTTGTTCACCAAATATTTCCAATTCTTTTCTCCTTCCAGGCCTATAGTAGTTATGCCAGGTACCTGTTTCTGCATTACAAACTACTCCAAACTTAGTGGCCTGCTTTATTATGCTCATGGATTCTGTGGGTTGGGAATTCAGGCAGGACTCAGCAGGGAAAATGCCAGGGGCCTCAGCTGGATACTTGAATGGCTGGGGGTGATTCAAATTACCAGGGGCTAGAATTATTATACGGAGGCTTCTTCACTCACATGTCTGGTGCTTGGGGTGGGATGACTGGATCATCCCAGCATCCTGGGCTCAGCTGGGATTGTCAACCACAGCAGAGCACACACGTGTGGCCTCTCTATTTGGCTAGGGCTTCTCACAGCAGCAGTGATTCTGAGGAAACAGCCCAAGAGGACAGTTCTGGAAAGCCGGCATTTTATGGGAGCCAGGCCATATGGCCTTTTCTGACCTGGCCTCAGACTTCACTCTGCATCATTTCCGCCATATTCAACTGACGACAAAAGAGTCATTAAGGTCAGACCAAATTCAAGGGGAGGGAAATTAAACTCTATCTCTTGCTGTGTGGGTGGCAAGGTTCCATTGCAGGAGTGACTGTGGGATGGGAATGCATTGTTACACTCATCTTCAGAAAATATAATCTGCCATAGTAATGTTGTGTCTCCCCACTCCTTTATTTAATTAATTAATTAATTAATTAATTTATTGAGACAGAGTCTCACTCTATCTCCCAGGCTGGAGTGCAGTGGAATGATCTCAGCTCACTGCAGCCTCCGCCTCCTGAGTTCCAGCGATTCTCCCACCCCAGCACCCCAAGTAGCTGGGACTACAGGTGTGCAACACCACGCCTGGCTAATTTTTATATTTTTAGTAGAGATGGGGTTTCACCATGTTGGCCGGGCTAGTCTCAAACTCCTGACCTCAGGTGATCCACCAGCCTTGGCCTCCCAAAGTGTGGGGATTACAGGCGTGAGCCACCGCACCAGCCCTTCTCCCCACCCTTTAAAAGCTAGTTGTGGCCATGTGGTTTGCTTTGACCAATGAAATATGAGCAGAAGTGACTTGTGTCACTTTTGGGTGTGAGCTTTAAGGACCATTGTATGATTTACCACATTCCCATTTCCTTTTAGTACCTGCCATTATAGAAGCAGAAATTGCAATGAAGCCCCTATTATGCTGGGGCCCTGAGTGACTACTACGTGTAGTGCTACCCCACCACCCAACAAGCTGTGTTGGACATGGGGTACATGTGAGAAATGAACTTTTGTTGTTTTAGGTTATTTAAACTTGAGATTGTTTGTTACTGCAGCAGAACCCAATCTGTCCAGAGTCTTCTTTATTTTTTGAGACAGAGTCTTACTCTGTCACCCAGGCTGGAGTGCACGATCTCAGCTCACTGCAACCTCTACCTCCTGGGTTCAACCGATTCTCCTGCCTCAGCCTCCCGAGTAGCTAGGATTCCAGGCTCAGGCCAGCATTCCTGGCTAATTTTTGTGTTTTTTATGAGACTCTGTATCAAAAAAAAAAAAAAAAAAATGCATCTTTTTGGACAATGCTGCAATGAATAGCACCAGACTAAGTGCAATGATGTTTGTAAGATAAATTCCTAGACACGCACATCTCAGATGGTTGGTGGCAGGTTTTCCCATTTATTTATTTATTTATTTTTGAGATGGAGTCTCCCTCTGTTGCCCAAGCTGGAATGCACTGGCGTGATCTTGGCTCACTGCAAACTCCTCCACCTTCAGGGCTTAAGCGATTCTCATGCCTCAGTCTCCTGAGTAGCTGGGACTATAGGCACGCACCACTATGCCTGGCTAATTTTTTATATTTTAGTAGATATGGGGTTTCACCATGTTGGCCAGCATGGTCTCGAACTCCTGAGCTCAGGTGATCAGCTTGCCTTGGCCTCCAAAAGTTCTGGGATTACAGGCATGAGCCACCATGCTTAGCCAATTTTCCCTTTGAAAAATATCACTTTGGCTACAGGTAGAAAATGGCTTGAAGAGCTGGAACCAAATTTCCTGAGTGACATCTTCTCTTCACCTCTTATCTATTGCCATGTCCTGTTCACGCCAGCTACATGCCAGATCTCCTTCTGTCCACCTGTCTGCATGTCCTGGCCACTGCCCCAGCATAGGGCACCATCATTCCTCTCTCTAAAGGTTCCTTCTAAAAGGTCTCTCACCTGTCTTAGGATACTTGGCCTGCAGACAAGGAAGCCAATTCTGGGTAACTAAACAGATGAGGAATGGACGGGACAGCCTGGGGGCTTGCTGAATCCCCTCCCCAGGAAGGGCCTAGCTTGACTGCCTTCCTTCCCTCCCCCAGCCTGCTCGGCCTCCACAATGAATTCGATGTCTTGTGCTGCTCACTTGCTCTAGATTCAAAGACCTGGTTGGAAACATCGGAATTGTGCTCCAGCTACCAGAGACCTAGGAGAAAAAATTCTACTTCCGTTCTTTGATTTCCTTAGTTGAAGGCAGGGTCTGCCTCCACATCTTATAGGATTCTTCTCAAATGGGAAGGGCTTCAGATGTTGGGAACTAAAACAACAAGCCAGCCCCCTCCCCTCAGCTTATCCTTCACAGTGCAGCCCAGAGCTCTCTATGAAAGCAAATCTGATCACCGTACTCAAAACCTCCTTGACAGCTCCCTACCACCTTCAAGATGAAGTCTAAAATTCCCTAGGTGGCTCTCAAGGCCCTCCCTGATCCAGGCCCTTCCTAAGACTTCAGCCTCATTTCTTGCCCTCCATGTCCACCCCATTGTGTACCTTTAAACTCTAGCTGGATGCTCTGCCCTTAGGTGCTGAACACAGGAGCCCTTCCTGACTTCCTCTACGGAACTTTGAACATGTGATACCCCTCTGCCAGAAGGCTGTTTCCCTCCCTACTCCAGTAACCTGCCCATTTTCACTGAATCTTCAGATTTCACTTGGACACAACAGCCTTCGCTAAGTGAGGCAACTGCCCTATGTTCCACTGGCCCCTGGATTTCCCTCTTTTTTTTTTTTTTTTTTTTTGACGGAGTCTTGCTCTGTCGCCCAGGCTGGAGCGATCTCAGCTCACTGCAAGCTCCGCCTCCCAGGTTCACGCCATTCTCCTGCCTCAGCCTCCCAAGTAGCTGGGACTACAGGCGCCGGCCACCACGCCTGGCTAATTTTTGTGTTTTTAGTAGAGACAGGGTTTCACCGCATTAGCCAGGAGGGTTTCCCTCTTTTAAGGTACTTATCTTAACTCCCTAGATCCTAGATCCATCCACTTTTCTCCATCTCTACTGCCACCTTGTTAGTCCAGGCCACCGCCATCGCTCTCCTGGAATTCTGTAACCTCCTGACTGCTCTGCTTCCACTCTTGGCTCCCTAGGAATCCACCAGAGTGATATTTTAAAAATATAAATGATTCTTTCAAATGTTTCACATTTCACTTAGCAAAAACATTTCAACCTCCTGGACGTGTTCACGGTCTTCCATGACCTAGCTAGTGCCTTCACTTCTTCTGTCTCATCTCAGACCACTGGGCCCCAGAAGCTGCAGACGCCTTCTCCTATTCCCTGAAACACCACTTAGTCTGGCTTAGAGCCTCTGCGTTTGCTGTTGCTTCTACTGGATCCGCTCAAATGTCACACACTGAGAGTGTCACACACTCTATCTTGTCTTAACGTCCCAAGAGCAGTTGTCACTCTCTGAAACTATCTATATGTTATTTACAGAATGATTACCTCTATCTCACCCGGCCCTCACTTGCTCCCTCCACTTCTAGCAAGTAAGCAGGGAGCCTGGCTATCTTGCTGCCACCACTGTATTCTCCAGCACCTGGCTTGGTGCCTGGCACAGAAGTGTTGCTCAGTAAGTGTTTTCGGATGAATGAATGAATAGGGACTAGATAAGCCTAGATGGATCCGGCTCTGCCTTACTCGCGGAATTTGGGCATGCCCGTTTCCTGCTGCGTGAAGTGGGGGGTGGAGGAAGTGGGGTGTTAAGCTACAAGGTGTTGATTAGTTGTAAGATTTCAGCCTTGTTTTCTCCGTAGTCTTCAGGCTGGAG
The DNA here is from genome assembly GCF_001698545.2 of Rhinopithecus bieti. Classification (NCBI taxonomy): domain Eukaryota; kingdom Metazoa; phylum Chordata; class Mammalia; order Primates; family Cercopithecidae; genus Rhinopithecus; species Rhinopithecus bieti. The sequence goes on along the minus strand of NW_016812367.1, from coordinate 1,154,375 downwards.
CCAGCCACTTGACGTCCGGCGCCTCAGCTCCCCACCTGTATAATGGGTGTGAACTCATCCCAACGTCTAGGGGTGGTAGCGCTGCCTTATAAGGCAGCAGAGGCCAAGGGAAGACTAGGCCGAGTGGGTGGAGAGAAATCACAACATCCGGCTGCGGGGGCTGGGCGGGGCGCCTGCGGCGACCGGGCAAGAGGTCGGGGAACGGCTGCGGAGGCCGCAGCCTCCTCCCTGTCTCTCCCTCTTTCGATGTGCGCCCTCCTGGTTGGGACCGACCCAAGGGAATAAGGCCACACAAGTGGACCAAACAAACTCGCTGCCAGCCCGCAGGAGGCCCAGGATACGGAACGCATCCCCAACAAAACCCTAGAAAAGCCATCTGCGAGCTAAAGGCTGCCGGGCCACACCTTCAGGCGATGGCCCAATCAAAATGCAGTATTTAAGATGACGGACGTCTTCTTCACCCAATCACACATTCGGCCTCCTGGGCGTGCCCCAGAGTACCCACCTCCGTTGTCCTGGCCGAGGGCTCGGCCCTAATTGGCAGTTTGGTATCCTACGAAAGCCTAGAAATTCGAACCTAGGGGCTGAACCCCGCCCTCAGACCAACCAGGAAGAGGTGACGTGACTGATCCCGCCCCATACTCATTTGAGCGAGTCCCCAGCTCGGGGGGCGGGGGAAAGATGAAGAGGAAGACTAATGGTAAGACGGCGCGGGGAGCTTCTGCCCGGTGATTGGTCATGTAAGGTAAACAGAGGGCGGGGCGGGGCGGGCCAGCGCCGGGGTGGCCCCCGGGAGGGGGCGGAGAGTGCGCGGCTGGCTGCGGCGGCCGGGGAGGCCGGGGAG
>NW_016812367.1:1105390-1153117 GCF_001698545.2 Rhinopithecus bieti | reverse complement strand
CGCGGTCACTGCGAGCCGAGCCGAGCCGCGCCGATCCCATCCGGCCTCGGCACTCGCGCGCGATCCCGGCCGGCGGTGCGGCCCTGCGCGCCAGGCGGCGCCACAGCCCATGGAGCTCGAGAACATCGTAGCGAACACGGTGCTACTCAAGGCCCGCGAAGGTGAGGCGGCCGGGCGGGCGGCCGGGCCCGGGTGCATGGAGCGCGAGTGCGCGGCGTCTGAGCTCCGCGGGGCTACCCAGCCGTCGAATCCCCTAGGCCCGCGGGCCCTGCGCCCTACACCCCGCCCAGACACGAGCCTTTCCGGCCCGTCGTCTTCCTCCTCCGCACCTGCCCCCGGGATTCGGGGCCCAGGAAGGGGCGGGGGTCAGACCGCCGCCCTCGCGGCGGGTGGGGATGAAGGAGTGAAAGAAGGAGAGACGAAGAGGGAAGGGTGGGACCGGAGCTCCAGAAGAGCCTCTCTGAGGCCTCTCCAGGTGAGAGGTGTAAAGATGCCCCACGTGCCATGGGCCCAGACCCCAGCACCTAGCCTAATCCCGCGGAAAGTTTGTGTTAGGTAAAGGCTGGAGAATGAATGAACGGACCCTCTGCCTAGCACAGCCCACCTGACTTGGGGAAACTCCTGGTCACAAATGCTACTTATAGGACTGCTACTTGCTCCGTGCCTCAGGACACTGAGGGCAGAGGTGAATGAATATTTGCCCTCAGGGAGCCCATGGTCTAGTGGGCCTAGCGGACACAGAAAGAAGTGGGAGCAGGGCAGGCTGCGTTGTCAGTATTGTAAGTTCAAAGGCCTGACTGGGGAAACCAGTCTGGTGGACCGAGTGTGTGTGTAGCTCCTCGTGGCTCCCACCCCAGATGTTATCAGACACTTGCTCTGTGCAGGTCCTGGGAGAAACACAAGGACCAGACCGGGTCCTCACTGCCCTGTGGTCAGTCTGCCCCGACCTGCCACACCCCACCTCAGTAACATGATCACTGACCAACCACTCTGCCCTACCTTGTCCAGGGTGCTGGGGAAGCAGCAGTAAATAAGACTCTTCTTTTTGGAACTCCAGGGCAAGGAGGGAGATCATGACAGTTTTTCCACCCTTTACTGGGCTTCCAGGCTTAAAAAGTTATCTGCTTCACCTTTCTGCCCCATTTTACACGTGAGAAGCTGAGGGATTAGCATCAGTCACACAGCAATATTGTGATTGACTCAGGCCTAAGACACAGGATGACCGGCACAGTCTATAGGAAGCCCAGAGGAACCTCCAGCTGGGTGCCACACCTGGCACCCCATGCCCACCCAGTGCCCCGGCGAGGTGCAGCTCAGAAATGGCATGGCAGGCTGGGTCCTCAGTGCCTGGGGAGCCCGTCTTATCCCCTGTCCCTTATCGAGCCCATGGGCTAGGCCTTCCTCCCAGCCTCTGGGGGCATCTGCCGATTCTGTTCTGCCTTGTCATCCAACGAGCCAGGGAGGAGGGGTGGGGAGGGCCGAAACAGGACTTCTTCCCTAGAGCTGTAACCAGTTAAGGCCTCAGGCCTGCTGATGGCACTGCCTGGCCGGAGAGTGTGGGTACCTTTGGACAAGCTTTGTCAGGCCATGGGCAAGGCACAGGGTGGTGTGGCCAGACTGGGGACTGGTACCTCCACTTGAGAACCCTTACCACAACCTGGCTCTGCCCCTCCCACCTGCATGGCTTTTATTGAGATGGAGTCTCACTCTGTCACCCAGGCTGGATTGCAGGGCTGACTGCAATCTCCGCCTCCTGGGTTCAAGTGACCCTCCTCCCTCAGCCTCCCAAGTAGCTGGGACTACAGGTGCACGCCACCACACCCAGCTAATTTTTGTATTTATGGTAGAGACGGGTTTCACCATGTTGGCCAGGCTGGTCTTGAACTCCTGACCTCAAGTGATCCACCTGCCTCTGGCCTCCCAAATTGCTGGGGTTATAGGCATGAGCCACCGCGCCTGGCCGACCTTCATGGCTTTAAACATGTCTCTTCTCTCTCAACTTCAGTACCCTTTTTTGTGGAACGGTTGGGGGTGGGATATAAAGACTAAAAGAGGCCGGGCGCGGTGGCTCAAGCCTGTAATCCCAGCACTTTGGGAGGCCGAGACGGGCGGATCACGAGGTCAGGAGATCAAGACCATCCTGGCTAACACGTTGAAACCCCGTCTCTACTAAAAAAACTACAAAAAACTAGCCGGGCGAGGTAGCGGCGCCTGTAGTCCCAGCTACCCGGGAGGCTGAGGCAGGAGAATGGCGTGAACCCGGGAGGCGGAGCTTGCAGTGAGCTGAGATCCGGCCACAGCACTCCAGCCCGGGTGACACAGCAAGACTCCGTCTCAAAAAAAAAAAAAAAAAAAAAAGACTAAAAGAAACCCTGACTGTCACTGAGTCCTGAGCCCAGGCACCTGGGCGGGCTGCATCAGAACCAACTCATGAACCGGCTTTCCATGAGCTTGGGGCTGGGACCCTTGACAGCTTCCCGAGTGATCTGAGACCCCAAGTGGGGTTTGGGAACCCTTGGTGTGTATATACAGCCATGTTTGGGGTGGGAAAGGAGCTTGGGTTGTGGCCATAGGGAGCTGGGTACCAATCCTGTCACCTCTAGGCTTAGTCATCTTGGGTGAATTGATTCCTCACCTCGGAACATCAGTTTTCATAGGAAATTGGGCCTGCTCTGGCAGAGCTGCTGTGAGGATGGAGTGGGACAACGCTGGGGCTTGAGACCTCCCTCAGTGCCCCTTCTCTTCCCAGGCACTCAGAGGCATGGGAAGGGGGCCCAGGGACACTGAAAGGGGATGGGGAGGGTGGGGAGGAGCCCCACTGACTGGGCAGCTCAGGACAGGATATTTGCATGTGACTCTTTGCTGCTGCCTTGATGTGGCTGGGAGGGGGGAGGAGGAAGTAACTGAGGGTGGGAGGCTGGCGGATGGAGGGTTGGGTGAGGGACCTGTGGGTGTGGGGGAGGAGTTCCCCTTCTGGGAAGGCCTTGCCCTGGGTTGAGGGGTGGGGGTCTGTTGCTCACTCACAGTGAAGCAATGACTGCAGGGCATGCTCGCAGGAGGCCTCTAGCAAGTTTCTCAATGGGCCTCTGCAGTAGTTCCTCCTCCAGGCAGCTTAGGTCAGGGAGTCATCCAGGGACCTCGCCTTGCCCCCTCCCTAGAAGGCAACTTCTGCCCTTGCACCACCTGCCCTCACCCAGGCCACATGGATACAGGACTGAAAAACCAGATGGGAAACTGAGGCCCAGCATGAGAAAGTGGTTGTCTAAGGTTGCCATGGAGTTGTTGGAGTTGGGGCTCACCTCTTGACTCAGCCCAACTTAATGTGGACAGCATCTCCCATGCACCACATAACACACATGGAGAAGCTGAAGTTCACAGATAGCAAGTGATGGACCTACAGTGTGAATCAGAGATTCAGACCCAGCTCTGGGAGGCTCAGGCCCCTTCCACCCTCCTCAACCTGGTGGCCCACAGGCCACACACGTTTAGCTAGCTCCCTGACACATTTTATTTCTTTGGCTGCAGTGAGTTTTTTTTTTTTTCTTTTTTATAAAATGAGGGCCAATATTTTATGTGAGAGTCTGAATTTCCAGCTGCTTTTGAAAAATCAGAAGAGCTGGCCACACTGAGCCAGAAACCCTCCTAGCAGCAATCAAGCAATCAGCTGGTGTCCTGCAGCTGCCTCTGTCACAGGGGCCTTCACTGTTCCTGGTCATCTCACATCTGGCCCATGTTTCTCACACCTGTTGGGCTCTGCAGGCAATCCCACTGCTGCCGTGACCTCAGCCGCTGCAGGTGGGGTGTCTGCGAGGTCAAGCAAAGCAGGCAGTGGACCGGGGAAGCCCCAGTGTGCAGGGGATGGGGAGTCCTGGGTGCCAGCCCCCTTGCCCCTGCCTTGTTTGAGCATTTGATAGCTCTGATGTGGGGCCTGGTGACAGAGGCCTGGGAGCCTCCTTGTCCCCAGGCTACCCTGTGCATCTCTCAGGCCTGCCCCACTGGCCTAGAATCTCTCCCTCCTGGGCCTTCTGCAGTTCCCCCCACTGCGATGTCCTTCTCCCCTTTCTTCACTGAGGGAACTCCTACCTTGTGGGAAGCAGCTGAGGCTGGACCCATTGTTGGAGCTACTTAGAACACCGTCCTCCCCCAGCGACCTCACTGCCTCTCTTGGCTCTCCCAGCGCAGGAGCCTGAAGCAGGAGAACCACGTGTGTCCTGGAACGCAGCAAGGGCGTGCTGGAGCGTGCAGAGGGAAGGCCTGAGGTGCCACTCTGCCTTGGCTCTGCCTTGGCTGGGCCCTAGAGGCCCTGGACTGCACTGAGACCCGAGACCCAGTGTCTGCTTGCTCCCACAGGTGGCGGTGGAAATCGCAAAGGCAAAAGCAAGAAATGGCGGCAGATGCTGCAGTTCCCGCACATCAGCCAGTGCGAAGAGCTGCGGCTCAGCCTTGGTGAGGCCTGGGCAGGGCCTGCGGGTGCCAACGCGGGGGGCCCTGCCGGGGCCGGGGGAGCCTCCCCTGAGACCTTGCCCTGGGGCAGAGGGACAGGCTTGGGGGATCCAGTGAGCAGGAGGATGAGGACTGTACCATTCAGCCCAGTTTCAGTTCCCGGGCTTGGGATGGGTGGAGAGCAGACAGCAAACAGGGTCACGCTGGTGGTGAGTGAAGCGGGTGTCAGGAATAGGGCAGGGGCAGATTGGGGCAGTTGATACCACTTTGAAAAGGAGAGCCAGCTAAGGTTAGCAGGGCCCACAAGACAGAGGGAGTGGCCGCTGGGCCAGCCCATAGACTGACTGCCTTGGGAGCTCCACGCTGGGGCTTAGCCTCCCAGGCCCAGCCCAGAGGGGCGACTAGCAAAGCCTTGACCAGAAGCCCTCAGCCTGGGCAGTGTGACAGGGTTACTCCTGGGAGGGGACAGAAGTGCCCGGGACCCCAGTTCCTGCCAATCTTGGCCAAGGGCCCAGGTCTGAGCAGCACCCACGGTTGCTGAGGCCCCTGGTGGCCTGCACGTGGGCAGAGCACACCAGGGCTGCTCCCACCTCCTGGGAAGGAGGCCCAGCTGAGAGCGTGCCGGAAGCCACAGCTTCCTCTCGCACTTTCGCCAGGCAGGCAGCAGGTGTGGGCCTGGCCGGGGCTGGGCTGGGCCGGAACCTCATGGACCGCACCCAACCCCAATACTGTGACATACGCAAGTCGTGTAAATCAGGCAAGTCGTGTAAATCAGGAGACGATGCAGGGAGGTGGGTGGAGTCCTGGTCTCTGGAGCCAGACTCCTGGCTGTGTGACATCGAGCTAGTCAGTTAACCTCTCTGGGCCTCACAGCCCCAAAACAGCTGTGCCCAACTTAGGGTTGTGGTGAGGGTTCCGAAGAAGACTGTGGCTGCCACACTGCAGAGCTGGAAGCTGTTGTGGGGGCCCAGGGCCTGGTGGTGTGGGCAGGAATGCCCCACCCATGTGCTCTGGGGCTGTGGACCCAGCAGCTTCCATCACTGCCCACAGAGCGTGACTATCACGGCCTGTGCGAGCGGCAGCCCATTGGGCGCCTGCTGTTCCGAGAGTTCTGTGCCACGAGGCCGGAGCTGAGCCGCTGCATCGCCTTCCTGGATGGGGTGGTGAGTGCAGCCCAGCCCTGCCCAGCCCCGCGGGTGGCCGAGGTCCCGGCCCCATGTGCCCCTCCTCCCCACACCTGCTGCTTGCTCTGTCCAGACCTCCAGCTTCTTTGCTTTCCACCCTGCAGGCTGAGTATGAAGTGACCCCGGATGAGAAGCGAAAGGCATGTGGGCGGCAGCTAATGCAGAATTTTCTGAGCCACACGGTGAGTGAGCAGTGATGGAGAGATGACAGGAGCCGCCAGAGCCCAGTGTCGGGGAGAGGAGTGGCCACAGTGTCAGGCCTCTGAGGGTGGTTTCTTCACACAGACGGGCATAACACACAGCCTGGGCAGAGAGTGCCCTGGAGCTGCTCCAGGCAGCACGGCGGGCATGCAGCCCAGGGTATGGGCTGGGCTTGGGCCAGGCGGCCTCCCAGTGGCTCTTCTGTGCTCTGCCTCACGGGTGGGCAGCAGGAAGAAGTTCAGCAACCAGGCTGGCTGGCACACCCCCGGCCTGCAGCCTCCCATGGCACCAGCCCAAGATGCCTGACCCCTCTCCCCTGGGAGTGGGTAGCCGTCCAAGGGAGCCCCTGCACTGACCTGTCTGGGGCTTGTTCCCAGGGTCCTGACCTCATCCCAGAGGTCCCCCGGCAGCTGGTGACGAACTGCACCCAGCGGCTGGAGCAGGGGCCCTGCAAAGACCTTTTCCAGGAACTCACCCGGTAAGCCTGTCCCTGCCCAGAGGAGGGAGCTTCTGGGGGTCAGGAAGACTGTGAACAGCTCAGTGGCTGGTGAGGGAGCTCAGCTGCCCAGCCCTGGCCTTGCCCCTGCTGTGTGACCTGAGCAGGCTGCCTCCCCTCAGTAGTACCCACAGCTTCAGCACAGGCTGTGTGTCTCTCCACTCGGAGGGTAGCGGGAGGACTGGCCGACAATGATACCTGTGGGCTAAGCGTGTGCAGAATGGGAGGCCTGGCCCATCAAGCCAAGAGCCTGAAATGTCAGGGGCTGGCAGGTGAGCTGGGCCTGCCTTCCCTCACTAGGCTGACCCATGAGTACCTGAGCGTGGCCCCTTTTGCCGACTACCTCGACAGCATCTACTTCAACCGTTTCCTGCAGTGGAAGTGGCTGGAAAGGTGAGCTCCCTGAAGGCTGGACCGGGACAGGCCAGGTTGCTGGGGTTCTGGGGACAGGCCAGGTTGCTGGGGTTCTTCCCAGGCCTTGGGCTCTCCTGCTCAGCCAGCATTTGCTTCCCCACCCCTTGCCACAGGCAGCCAGTGACCAAAAACACCTTCAGGCAGTACCGAGTCCTGGGCAAAGGTGGCTTTGGGGAGGTGAGTGGCCAGGCCAGTGCCCCTGGAAGAGTGAAAAGGGTGGGTGTGTTGGGTCCTGGACCACCCCCTGGATGCCCAGCAAGGGCACAGCTGGCCTCTATTCACCCCTCTCTGCCTGGCCACAGGTGTGTGCCTGCCAGGTGCGGGCCACCGGTAAGATGTACGCCTGCAAGAAGCTAGAGAAAAAGCGGATCAAGAAGCGGAAAGGGGAGGCCATGGCGCTGAACGAGAAGCAGATCCTGGAGAAAGTGAACAGTAGGTTTGTAGTAAGTACAGAAGGGGACCCTCTCTTCCCCTTGGCCATGCTGGCACCCTGGCCCTCCCTACCCCCAGGCCCCACCCTCCCGCACGGGATGCCGGGAAGGGCGGGTTTGGGGTATTGATGCCAGGCTTGGGGAGCAGGCTGGGCCCAAGGAGTGGCACCGAGAAGGCTTTTTTGGGCAGCCCTGCCGCCAAGCGCCCCGCAGCTCCTGCCTGAGGGCTCGGGTCCCCTCGGCCACAGGTGAGCTTGGCCTACGCCTATGAGACCAAGGACGCGCTGTGCCTGGTGCTGACACTGATGAATGGGGGCGACCTCAAGTTCCACATCTACCACATGGGCCAGGCTGGCTTCCCCGAAGCACGGGCCGTCTTCTACGCCGCTGAGATCTGCTGTGGCCTGGAGGACCTGCACCGGGAGCGCATTGTGTACAGGTTAGGAGGGCTCGGCTACCCCAGGGGTTTAGTCCTTCCCTGCCAGCGACTGCAGCTGGGCCTGGACGGAGGTGGCCAAGGCTGCCGATCAGGCCAGACTACAGAAGGACATTGGTGTGGGGGCTGTGGCACTGGCTTAACTCACATGCCAGGCCAACTTGAGTGGCCCAGACCTAGGCTTTGGGCTCTGGTGGACCCACGGGGGAATCCCTCTACCCCCCACCGTGTGACCTTAGGCCAGTCAGCTCCCTGCTCCCAACACTGCTTCCTTTTCTAGGAAGCAGAGACTGTAATTCCTACTTCCCAGGTTGTTGGAGGAGCCCAGTGAGTTAAGTACAGAGTGCCTGGCACACGGGGCTGGGTAAGAGAGCACCCTGGCTCTGAAGGTTGCTGACTTCCTGTGAGCCTCACAGCAGCCTCGTCAGGGGACAGATGAGTAGTCCCATTTGATGGAGGGGAAAGGCAGAGTCAGTCACCAAGGGGTGAGCAAGGCCACTGGGGAGGCCTCTCCTAGGTGGAGCTGCCTTCCACTCGCCTAGAGAGTCCTGGGAGTCCTAGCTCTATAAATCCTTCCTCTGCTCCCTTGAATCCGAGCTGTTGCCAGGGAGAGCAGGGCTGTCTGTCGCCCTGGCAGCAAATGAGTCTTGCACCTTGCTCCACACCTGGCCCGAGGAGGCAAGTGAGCTAGGAGGGGCTGACCCCGTCTGGCTCCCTGGCAGACTGAGCAGCATCTGACCCTGTTCTTCTTTCTGCACAGGGACCTGAAGCCGGAGAACATCTTGCTGGATGACCACGGTGTGTGGGGGTGCCTGGGGTGGGTCAGGGTGGGGTGAGAGGCAGAAGCCTGGCCTGTTAACGGGTCTACCTGTTTCTCCACCCACATTCAGGCCACATCCGCATCTCTGACCTGGGGCTGGCTGTGCACGTGCCCGAGGGCCAGACCATCAAAGGCCGTGTGGGCACTGTGGGCTACATGGGTGAGTCTTCTTTGCCCGGCCCACTAGCCTCCTGGGTTCCCTCACTGTCCACCCATCCAGCCACACCCACTTCTGTCAGGGAGGCTTCTCTCAGAAGGGGCCTCAGTAGAAAGGGCCCATACCAATGCTCCTCTTCTAGAGCTTAGGAGACCAAGACTCAGCCAGGGCCGCACACAGTTGTGAAACCATGTCATTCATTTGCTAAATACTTCTTTTTTTGAGACGGAGTCTCGCTCCGTCGCCCAGGCTGGAGTGCAGTGGCACGATCTCTGCTCACTGCAAGCTCCGTCGCCTCCCAGGTTCACGCCATTCTCCTGCCTCAGCCTCCTGAGAAGCTGGGATGACAGGTGCCCGCCACCATGCCCGGCTAATTTTTTTGTATTTTTAGTAGAGATGGGGTTTCACCGTGTTCGCCAGGATGGTCTCGATCTCCTGACCTCGTGATCCGCCCGCCTCGGCCTCCCAAAGTGCTGGGATTACAGGCTTGAGCCACCGCGCCTGGCCGCTAAATACTTATTAAACCCTGCTATGGCTCAGCCTGCAAGTGGCTACTGGGGGATGGAGGAGAGAGACCCTCCATCTGTTTCTGTGGCCCCAGTCCCTGCCCTGCCTGTGCCCATTTGTGAAGGAGGCCAGTGGAGGGGCCAAGATGTGGCCCCACATTCCACTTGGAGACTGAGAGACACAGGAGGCAGAGTTCTGGCTCTGCAGGCTCCACCTCTTGCCTGTTGCGTGGCCTTGAACCAGACACTCCACTGCTCCCGGCCTCACTTTGCCACTGTAAAACGCTCATCATACCTGCCTCCCAGGGTTGCCTGGAAAATGAAAAGAGAGAGTTCAGGGAAAACTCCCCACGGGGCTGCCCTGGAAGGTAGGAGGTAGTCAGAAAATAGGAGTTTCCTTCTTCTCACTGTTATTAAATCCAGAAGTTGCAAACTGGTAGCCACGTGGGCCCAATTTGGCCTACATTTGTGTTTAAGTCAAATTGTTTTTAGTAAGCCAGATGGTTTCACATACAAAATACAGATTTCTGACTTCTTGTGTAAAATCTGAAGACCCAGGGACCTGGGCGTGGCCTCCTGCAAGGCTGTACCCAACCGCTTGATGGGGCCTGTGCTCTCCTACTGCCCAAGGTCCCCCCCAAGCTGGGACGGCACCTGCCTGGCCAGCGAGTTTGAGTGGATCCCAGACCTAACGTGCGCTGGCATTCCTGGGGCCTGAGGGTCCACTGCCCGCCTCCTGCCCAGCCCTAACTCCCATGCCACCCACCCAGCTCCGGAGGTGGTAAAGAATGAACGGTACACGTTCAGCCCTGACTGGTGGGCGCTCGGCTGCCTCCTGTACGAAATGATCGCAGGCCAGTCGCCCTTCCAGCAGAGGAAGAAAAAGATCAAGCGGGAGGAGGTGGAGCGGCTGGTGAAGGAGGTCCCCGAGGAGTATTCCGAGCGCTTTTCCCCGCAGGCCCGCTCACTCTGCTCACAGGTACGGCAGCTCACGGAAGCCTGGCCAGCCAGGGCTGGGGTGGACGCACCTTTCCTTCCCTCCCACCCACTCACCCGCCTGCCCGGCCGCCTCACCCCTGCCTTGCCACAGCTCCTCTGCAAGGACCCGGCTGAACGCCTGGGGTGTCGTGGCGGCAGTGCCCGCGAGGTGAAGGAGCACCCCCTCTTTAAGAAGCTGAACTTCAAGCGGCTGGGAGCCGGCATGCTGGAGCCGCCCTTCAAGCCTGACGTGAGTGCAGCTCACTCCTGCCGAGGGCGGGGCCCAGCTGGGGCTGGGGCTCAGGGGCTCTTGTAGTATCAGCTAGGATGCTTCCATTGCAAGTGGCAGAAAAAACAATCTAGTGGCTTAGCCACAAAAATAAAGATAATTCACAAAAAAGGAAAAGCCCCAGGATAGTTCCAGCTTTTGGCATGCCTGGATGGGGCTTGGGGCCTCTGACAATGTCCTAGGAACTCTCTCCCTCCCCTCCCTGTACTGTTGAGTGTGTAGTCTTCATACTGAGGTAGCTCTCCCCAGGGTGCGGCAGCAGTGGGCCCCAGCAGCTCAGCTGCCACAGTGGACAGAGAGCATCTTTCCTCCCCTCCCCTCCTTCCCTCCTTCATTCTTTTTTCCTTTCTTTCTTCTTTTCTTTCCTTTTTTCTTTTTTTCTTTTCTTTTCTTTTCTTTTTCGAGACAGGGTCTTGCTCTGTCCCCCAGGCTGGAGTGCAGTGGCGAGATCTTGGCTCACTGCAACCTCTGCCTCCCAGGTTCAAGCGATTCTCCTGCCTCAGCCTCCTGAGTAGCTGGGATTACAGGCAACCACCACCATGCCCGGCTGATTGTTGTATTTTTAGTAGAGACGAGGTTTCACCATAATGGCCAGGCTGGTCTTGAAATCTTGAAATCCTGACCTCAGGTGATCCGCCCACCTAGGCATCCCAAAGCGCCTGAATTACAGGTGTGAGCCACCGTGCCTGGCCTTGCCCAATAATTTCAAAAGAAATCCTCATGGGGGAAAAGAAGTACCAAGACTGATGCCCATTGCCCCTCATTGCTCATGGTCCCTCACTGGCCACACCCAGACCATATACACCCCCCTGACCTTGCACCAATGGGGAAGCTCCGTTCCCCAGAGGAAAACCACAGTGCAGTTGCCAGCAGTGGGAGGGGCTGTTGGGCTGGCCGTCCTTCTGTGGGTGGTCACTTCCCCTTATGGAGTCTCACCTGTTAACTGAGCAGCTCAGTGGGCCAGGCACTCAGCAGGCAAGAGTGTCCTCTAGCTGTCAGAGTCCAGGTGGCAGAAAACCAGCCTAAACTCACTTAAGCTCAACATGGAGTGTATTGGTTCATTTGGCCAGAAAGTCCCAAAGTAGGGCCAGCTTCAGGGTTTTCTGCTGTGTGCCGGGATTCTCCAGCTCTTGCCTTGCCTTCAACCTGTTGACTCTTTCCCTCCCCATGAATTAGGCTTCTCTGTGTGACAGTCACAGGGACGGTTCTGACTGGCTAAGATGAGGTCATGTGCTTTCCCCTTCCCTTGTCTGTGAGGACTGGGTCCTGTAATTAACGGTTCACCAGTAACACTGGAGAGGCCCAAAGGATGGGCAGGGCAGGCCAGGTTGATAGCTGACACACGTTTATTGATTCAGCAAATAGCTGAGTGCCCATTTATGCCAGACCCTGGAGATAATGAGGCCCACTGGAGCCAGTCCTGCCCTTATATTCTAGTGGGAGACACACCCAAATAAACCAGTAAGCCAGAAGGAATTCCAGGTAACGTTAAGTGTGATAAAGAAAACTAAAGCAAGCAGCCGGGCGTGGTGGTTCACGCCTGTGATCCCAGCACTTTGGGAGGCCGAGGCAGGCTGATCACCTGAGGTTGGGAGTTTGAAGACTGGCCTAACCAACATGGAGAAACCCCGTCTCTACTAAAATACAAAATTAGCTGGGTGTGGTGGCGCATGCCTATAATCCCAGCTACTCAGCAGACTGAGGCAGGAGAATCGCTTGAACCCGAGAGGAGGAGGTTGCGGTGAGCTGAGATCGCACCACTGCACTCCAGCCTGGGCGACAAGAGCAAAATTTAGTCTCAAAAAAAAAAAAAAAGAAAGAAAACGGCCGGGCGCGGTGGCTCACGCTTGTAATCCCAGCACTTTGGGAGGCCGAGCAGGCTGATCACCTGAGGTTGGGAGTTTGAAGACTGGCCTAACCAACATGGAGAAACCCCGTCTCTACTAAAAATACAAAATTAGCTGGGTGTGGTGGCGCATGCCTATAATCCCAGCTACTCAGCAGACTGAGGCAGGAGAATCGCTTGAACCCGAGAGGNTGGCGCATGCCTATAATCCCAGCTACTCAGCAGACTGAGGCAGGAGAATCGCTTGAACCCGAGAGGAGGAGGTTGCGGTGAGCTGAGATCGCACCACTGCACTCCAGCCTGGGCGACAAGAGCAAAATTTAGTCTCAAAAAAAAAAAAAAAGAAAGAAAACGGCCGGGCGCGGTGGCTCACGCTTGTAATCCCAGCACTTTGGGAGGCCGAGACGGGCAGATCACGAGGTCAAGAGATCGAGACCATCCTGGCCAATATGGTGAAACCCTGTCTCTACTAAAATACAAAATTAGCCGGGCGAGATGGCGGGCGCCTGTAGTCCCAGCTACTCGGGAGGCTGAGGCAGGAGAATGTCGTGAACCCAGGAGGCGGAGCTTGCAGTGAGTAGAGATCGAGCCACTGCACTCCAGCCTGGGTGACAGAGCGAGACTCTGTCTCAAAAAAATAAATTAATTAATTAAAAAAAAAAAAAAGAAAAAAGCAAGCTACGAAGATGGCAGAGAATGATGGTGGATGGCAGAGAATGATGGTGGGGAGAGTACTTTTAGACACGGTGGTCTCTGGGGAGGTGATGGTGGTGCAGAAATGTAAAATATGTGAAGCAGAGAGCCACGCCAAGATTTGGGGTGTGAGCATTCCAGGCAGAAGAAACAGCCAGGCATTGCAGTCCTGAGGCAGGGGCCAGCCCTGTGAGGGGCAGCAGCTGCGAGGACACCTGTGTGGCTGAGTGAGCCCGTGCAGGCAGAGGATTGCGGGCAGGTTCTCAGCAAGATGGGACCACTGGGGGACCCTGGGCAGGAATGTGAGGTATGGGGAGTGGGCCATAGTGGGTATGAGTGGAAGTGGGGAGGCCAGCGAGGGGGCTACTGCCCTGAGTGACTGCCTCACATGGGCCTCACTGGAACCGCTGGCCAGGCTGGTCTCGAACTCCTGACCTCAGGTAAGCTGTTCGCCTTGGCCTCCATTCCTCTTGGTCTATACCTAGAAATAGAATTACCAGGTCATATGGTAACTATGTTTAACCTTTTGGGGAACTGCCAGACTGTTTTCCAAAGCAAAGGTGGGCCCTGTCAGAGGCACTTGAACTAGGACAACCTGACTTTCGCCAGCTCGCCCCTGAGGCTGGCACTGCCACTCACCACTCAGTCTGTTCTGTTTCCTGTGTTCATCATCTCATTTAACCTTGAAATAACCACACTGCCTCTGGATCTTCCATTCAAAGTTGGAGATAAAATCAGTGCCCTGGAGTTTAACTTTGTAGAAGCAGTAGATGAAAAGCAAGCTTGATGATGATTTTTTTAACAGCTTTTTTGAGTTTAATTTATATAATTTATATACCATGCAATTCACCCATTTACAATGTACAATTCGACTCGGTGTGGTGGCTCATGCCTGTAATCCCAGCACTTTGGGAGGCCAAGGTGGATGGATCACCTGAGGTCAGGAGTTTGAGACCAGCCTGGCCAACAAGGTGAAACCCCCGTCTCTACTAAAAATACAAAAATTAGCTGGGTGTGGTGGCGTGTGCCGGTAATCTCACCTACTTGGGAGGCTGAGGCAGGAGAATCGCTTGAACCAAGGAGGTAGAGGTGGCGGTGAGCTGAGATCATGTCATTGCACTCCAGGCTGGGCAACAAGAGCAAAACTCCGTCTTAAAAAAAAAAAAAAAAATTGCAATTCATTGGCTTTTAGTTATGCAGTCATCACCACAATAAATTTTGAGTGTTTTCATTACCTGCCCCACTTTGCAAAAAAAAAAAAAAAAAAAAACCCATACCCTTAGCAGTCATTCTCCATTCTTCCCTCCAGCTGCTCCTGGCAATCACCAGTCTATTCTCTGTCTCTCTCTGTTTGCCTGTTCTGGACATGTCATAGCTATGGAGTCACACAGTATGTGATCCTTTGTGCCTGGCTTCTTTCACTTAGCATAATATCTTCAAGGTTCATCCATGTTGTAGCATAGATCACTGCTTCATTCCTTTTTAAGGCTGAATAATATTCCATTGCATGGATGGACCACATTTTACTTACCTGTTCGTCAGTTGGTAGACATTAGGATTGTTCCCACTTTTTGGCTGTTATTGCTGCTATGAACATTCATGTACAAGTTTTTTTGTGGACAGATGCTGCCATTTCTCTTGGTCTATACCTAGGAGTAGAATTACCAGGTCATATGGTAATGATGTTTAACTTTTTGGGGAACTGCCAGACTGTTTTCCGAAGCCGCTGCACCATTTTACATGACGATGATATTTTAATTGACATCTTATTTGAAGGATTTAGAAAACCATGTTAAGATAAAAAAGAAGGTGGCCTCCTGGAGCTGAGATGGGCTCCCAGCGTGGGTCTGAGGAGGTGGAGCGGTGGGAGACTGCCAGTCCTCTGATTGGCTGGGAGAGAAAACGGAGCAAATCCCAGGTCATCGCAGGGAGCCAAGGAGTCACCAGCTCCAGGCTCTGCGTGGCGGTGCTCAGCTGAGCGGCCAGCTGAGATTCAGCCTGTACTCCCCACCCCAACTGCATACCCAGGAAGAAGTGTGGGCTCCCTGTGGGTTGGCCTTGCTGCCTGGCCTTGGGGAGCCACGGGCAGCCCTTCCATGGCAGAGGCAAGATGTGGCAGGCGAAGGAGGCGCCTGGCATTGGCCTTTACACAGCCTCACAACCACTGAGCAGTGAGGAATAACGTACCCAGTTCACAGAGGGGAAAACCAGGCTTCGGAGAGAAGGGCCTGCCCCGCTTAGGAAGTGCGTGGGGTACCTGGTTTCTGACTCCAAATCAGAGAGCTGCTGGTGTCAGGGCAGCACCAGGCCAAGACCCGAGTCAGAATCAGGGCTGAGCTGCCTTCACGTGTGCGTGTCTGTGTGCGTTTCCTATCTGACCACTGCCTCTCTCCCACCAGCCCCAGGCCATTTACTGCAAGGATGTTCTGGACATTGAACAGTTCTCTACAGTCAAGGGCGTGGAGCTGGAGCCTACCGACCAGGACTTCTACCAGAAGTTTGCCACAGGCAGCGTGCCCATCCCCTGGCAGAATGAGGTGGGGGCCTGTCCTGCTTGGTGGGGTGGGCTCCAGGAGGCTGCCCTGGGGACATATGTCACAGCTGCCTGCTCCTCAGCAGATGGTGGAGACTGAGTGCTTCCAGGAGCTGAATGTCTTTGGGCTGGATGGCTCAGTTCCCCCAGACCTGGACTGGAAGGGCCAGCCACCTGCACCCCCTAAAAAGGGACTGCTGCAGAGACTCTTCAGTCGCCAAGTAAGCCCCAGCATCGGCCTACCTGGGCCCCCAGCCTGGCTCCAGGGGACGGCGGGTGGGAGGCAGAGCCGGTGCCCGCATGCACTGGGAGTGGGCATCCTCCAGCCCTGTTGCGGTGCCCAGGGTCTCTGGCCTCATTCCCGCCTGTCCCCTGCCCCTGGCTGGGCTCATGGCCTCTTTTCTCTTTCCAGAGGTGAGCAGTGTGGGCTCCCCGTGGGTTGGCCTTGCTGCCTGGCCTCGGGGAGCCACGGGCAGCCCTTCCATGGCAGAGGCAAGATGTGGGAGAAAGAAGTCTGGTGCCCGCCCCACTCCCCCTGCCCACTGCTTCGATTCCCTGCACCCTGGCCCCTTTGAGCTGCCAGCTTTGCTTAGCTTGTCTCCCCGTGCCCTGTCTCTGCCAGCCCCAGGGGAGAGGGCTGGGATCTACCCAGCCCCCTGACTTCAGTCTGTTGCCAGCAGCCTCTGCAATGACGCCCACCCACGTGTGGCCTGAGCTGCTGCTCCAGGTTCCTCGTGGAGAGGCCCCTCCCCAGAGTGTGCCCCCCAGGCAGCTCCTGGCCTACCCTGGCAGGGTCGGCCCCATGTGACGTCCCTGGTGGTTAATAGCACCTGCTCTGCCTTTCTCCCTCCCTCCGTGTCTTCCCCGTCCCTCCAGGATTGCTGTGGAAACTGCAGCGACAGCGAGGAAGAGCTCCCCACCCGCCTCTAGCCCCCAGTCCGAGGCCCCCACCGGCAGTTGGCGGTAGCAGCTACTCCGAGCGCCGTTTACAGTTTTGCACAGTGGTCTTCCCCATTGTCCACTCAAGTCGTGGCCTGGGGAACACAGATGGAGCTGTCCCCAGTGTCCTCTGCCCCTCAGCCCCTGGCCTGGCTGAGTTTGGCAGGGCCTGGGCCGTCCCTGGGACAAAGGTGCGTCCCTTCAGCTCTTCTCTGTGGAGCTCGGGGCTTTCTGTATTTATGTATTTGTACGAATGTATATAGCGACCAGAGCATTCTTAATTCCTGCCGCAGACCTGGCGCCCGCCTTGGCTCCTGGGGGCAGCCAGCCCTGGCTGGGAGAGCGGGAGCTGGCAGAGGAGCCACTGCCAAACTCAAGGCTCCTCCGGCCCAGCTTGGATGGCTGAGGGTGGTCACACCCCTGAGCCTTCAGCACTGTGCTGTCCACCCCCGGCCTCTGAGTAAGACTCGTGCCTGCCCCCGCTGCCCTGGGCTCAGGCTGCTACTCTCTGGGGCCCAAAGCTGTCCCTTCTCAGTGCTTGTCAGAGATGGATCTGGGGCCTCTGTATCCCCTAGGCCTGTGCCAAAGTGTCCAGAGATTGGGCCGGCTGTGAGACCCGTCAGCCCACTGCCCCGGCCGGCCCAGATAGGTTTGCCTCTGCCTTCCAGCTCCCAGGGCCTGGTCCCTGATTCTGGGCCCTGTCCTGGAGACACCTCTTTCAGAAATGCCTGAGCCCAGCCCCTAGGAGGGGGTGGGACATCCCTGGTCAACCCTCAAACATTCCAGACTCCCCTCATAACAATAGACACGTGCCCAGCAATAATCTGCCCCTTCCTGTGTGCGCCTGTGGGGTGTGTGTGCGCGCGCGCGCGTGTACCTGTGTGGGTGAAGGGGATAGGGCAAGGCTGTGCCTGTGCCCCAGGCCCCAGTCCTGGCCCTTCCCAGACTGTGATGGCCATCCTGGTCTCAGTGTTAGGGTAGCATGGGATTACAGGGCCTTGTTTTTTCCATATTTAAAGCCAATTTTTATTACTCATTTTGTCCAATGTAAGCTGCCATGTGTCTCTGTGTGAATAGAGTCCGAGCACAAACCTGGCTAGCCGCCCCTGCCTGCCTCTTTCTTGCTTCCGGTGCTCCAGGGGTCTTCCTGCTCCCCTGGCCCAGCTGGAAGCGGGAAGGGATTGGGGGTGGGCCTGGAGGGAGGCAGGGTGTGCCCTTCCGAGGCCCAGGAGCCCCCAGGGCTGACTCTGAGCTAGCCTCTCCAGACAGCCAGGCTTTGGTAGCCTTTGGACTCACCCAGTGTGTTCCCCAACTTCCTAAATGGGATGGGGCCTAAGGAAAGAAGCCTTGGGTACCCACTGGGGTGTAGGTCTGTTTCTGACTGCTGGGAAGGCAGGTCCCTTTGGTGTCCTCCCCTCCAAGGCTAAGGTGGCTTGGCTGCCTAATGTGGACTTCGAGTAGGGTGGGAGCTGTGTAAAGAACGTCTGCCCCAGGCCTGCCTTACCTGGACGCCAGCCATGTACCGGCCCCTGGGCTGATGCACGTGCATCATACCCACCCCTCTGTTTTGCCTTTGATACATTATGGGCAAAAACCTAGATAGTGGGGGATGCTGGCAGATAGGCTGTGGCTGGTGTGGGAGGGTTCTCTGAAGATGGTGGTTGAGCCTCGAAGTAGACATTCACCTGGGAGGAAGGGGGACTGGGGGGCACTCAAGGGGAGCTTCCTGCGTGGGCTCTGGGGCTGACAGCTTATTGCCTACCAGTCTGTCTCAGATCTTGCAACCCCAATGCTGCTCTATAGACTCCCAGTGTCCCCAGCTCCCTAGGAATGCCCCGTAACCCCCATCGAGCTTGTTCCTGGCCTCTGGACTGGGCACCCAGTGCTGCAGGAGCCATGTGAGCTTTGTAGCTGACAGTTCCAGGTTCAAGCCCCAGCCTGGCCACTTTTCAAGTTGGCTCTGCACAGGCCCTTCCCTTGTTTGGAAAGATAGGTGTGAGACCCATCACCTTGCTGGGCAGCTGTGGGAATCCACCCAAGCAGCCCGCTAGCCCCTTGAGTTCCCAAAGCCACCGCAGGACTCTCACCTGCTGTGGAGTGGTGCTGAGTACCAAACTAACCACCTGGCTTAAGCACAGCCAGAAGGTGCCGAGCCAGCAGCCTGGCAGAAGGGGCGTTTTGTGGCCCCACTCATGACGTGTGGAGTGCCTGCTGCTTCCCATCAACCTAAGGGAAATAAGGGGAGGGGGGATCTGCTCAAGGTCTTCAAACTGGTTAAGTGGCCATTGCAGGGTGGGGAGGAAGCCAGGTAACGATGGGAACGCTGGATCTACCCATGTGTCCTGAGAAAGGAGCCTGGGGTGGGTTTGCCCCTCTGCCCCAGGCTGTTTTGAGGTTGGAGTGGGGGATTTTTAGGTAGGTGTTAGCATGTCAGACCAAAGCCCAGCCCTGGGCAGGTATGCAAGAGTGAGCGGGTGCCAGGTGGACATGCAGGACCCTGAGGCACTCTGCCTGCACCTGGATCAGGATGCCCTGGCCAGGCTCCCCCTTGGGCTAGGGAGGCATCCAGGGAACTTATTGACTAGGGTTAAACTCACCTTAAGGCTTTTAGCACAGTTGGTCCTTGGCAGAGAGAATTCCCAGAATTCATTTCCCAAGAAGCTTCCCTGAGCTATCCTCCATGCCCAGCTCTATGGTGGGAACTGGGACCCAGATGGAGACGAGGCCCCTGGCAGCTTGGAGCTTGGTCTGGTAGGGAGGCAGACGAGGGAACAGCGGGACCCAGTGTGATCGGCCCTGTGGAAGAGAGGACTCGAGCTGACAGGGTTGGGGGTGGGGCAGCACCAAACAAGGAGGCCCCTTGACCCGGAAGGTGTTAGAGTTGGTGCCTTCCAGGACACAGGATCAGATGCACCCAAGTACAGGAGCCAGATGGATGGTCGAGGGCTTTAGTGGTTTAGGGTGGCTGAGCATGGGAGGCCAGGGGTGGAAGCAAGGAATGACGAGCTGAGGTCAGTGAGAGACAGCCAGCTTTTGGATTAAGGGCCGGGCACGGTGGCTCACGCCTTTAATCCCAGCACTTTGGGAGGCTGAGGCAGGCACATCACAAGGTCAGGAGATCAAGACCATCCTGGCTAACACGGCGAAACCCCGTCTCTACTAAAAAATACAAAAAATTATCTAGGCGTGGTGGTGGGTGCTGTAGTCTCAGCTACTCGGGAGGCTGAGACAGGAGAATGGCTTGAACCCGGGAGGCAGAGCTTGCAGTGAGCTGATATCGTGCCACTGCACTCCAGCCTGGTCAATAGAGCGAGACTCTGTGTCAAAAAAAAAAAAAAAAAAAGAAAGCCGGATTAAGGATCATAGGGTTAAGGCCCAGATAGATGGGGCCTCATCTGGAAGGTGGGGGATTCCCTGAAGCGTATTTGGCTGGTTGTGTTGGGATGTTTGCTCCAGCATCTACAAAAGCACCCCTAGTCTGTGTCCATGTGGTTTAGATGGGGCTGGGCTTGCACTCCCTCCATACACATACTCCACACGCTACCTGGAGTGAGAGAGCCAGGTTGGAATGTTGCAAGTGACAGAATGGTCCTCCCACTAACTTAGAAGGTGTTCAAAGGATATGGAGGAGCTTCGGGGTCTTAGTTGTGGACCCCATTCTCATCAGGGCACACCCACCAGAACCAAGATGCTAGAGCCATTTGGTTTTGCCTCTTTGAGCCCAGTTGCAAACTCAAGAAGGAGTCTGAGTGGCCAGGCTGGATACCTGCCTGCTGTGCACTGAGGGAGGAGGGCACTTGGGTTCACAGGCTCACCAGGATGGCACCCATGTGGCAGTGATTCCCCTGTTGAAATCAGGGTGCCTGTATCCAAAGAAAAGGGAATGGGTACTGGGCGGCCACTTCCTTTGCATAAGGAATTCATATCCTCTCCCTTAACACATAGGCACTTAGACTGGTTCACTGCTAGAGACTCAGCCCAAATGAGTCCAAAAACAATCATTCATGGAGTTGTTTGCTTGTATTTTGCTCAAATGATGGGGAAGGAATTGGGGCTCCCTTTCCTCCAGGGATAGATGGCAGGATATGAGCCTAGGGCTGTGGGGGTTGTCCTCGCCACCCTTTGGGAAGAGCTTGCCTGAGAGTGATGCAAACATAGAAGCACATACGTGCCTGACACCACTGCGGGAACACTTGGAAGCAACTGTGACCAAAGCTAGAATCTACCCTGGGACTTTTTTTTTTTTTTTTCTTTTTGAGACGGGGTCTCACTCCATCCCTTAGGCTGGAGTGCAGTGGCGTGATGTCGCTCACTGCAACCTCTGCCTCCTGGGTTCAAGCGATTCTCCACAGGCGTGCGCCTCCAAGCCCGGCTTTTTTTTTTTTTTTTTTTGTATTTTTGGTAGAGACGGGGTAGAGCTCAAACCTATTTGTTTGGGGGTTCTGTCACTTGCGACCCCAAATGTTCCAGCTAATACGGTGGTGGAGGGGTTTTTGGAAAATCACCTTAAGTGCAGTAGAGAAGTTGGACGAGAGACAGCCCAGTTAAGAGGCCGATGGACAGCCAACTTCAGAGTGGCCTCTGCAAGCTTGGACCTCGGGGTAGACAGTGGGGCCCTCTCTAGGGGTCATCTGCTCCCTGGTGGGGTAGGGGGGAGGCATGTCCACGGAGGTCAGGGCTATGGATTCGGCACTAGGTCCTCCTCCCCGTGCTGCTTGCTAGTAGGCATGTGGTGGTGTACGCCTGCTGGGCACCTAGCAGGAGGGGTCATGAGTTGGTAAGGAGCCACACTGGGGTGCCTGCCTGCTCAGGGCCCCTGCCCACTGCGTGTGCGCAGCGCCTGTCAGGATGTGACAGGAACCTGGACATATGTGTGCTCTCCGAGCTGAGTTGTGTACGCGTCGGAGTTCTCGACCTCAGCTTCCTGGTTGTGCATCCAGCGTACACGACCGGTGTGGCCTGGGCTCCAGCCTGGCGTGTGGACCGGGTCGGCCGGCGTGTGCCTCCCCTGTGAGGGTGCCCTGGCGGGTGTGAGCCCGGCGGGCTGGAGAGTCGGGTCTCGGCGCCGCAGGTGGGTGTCCATCCTCCCCTCCTTCCCTCCGGGGCAGCCTCCTCGAGGCGTGTGGCTGGGGGTGGGGGGCCCCTCTGCTGGCTGCCGCGCGCGCGCACGCTGGGCTCAGCACCGGCCGTGTACGCGCCCGTGCGCGCGCCCCGCGACTCCAGCCCAGCGCTCGGAGCCGCTTTCGCTGCCACTGTCTGCTCCCCCGGGCCGCCGCCGCCGCCGCCGGCCGGCTTACCCCGGCAGGCCCGGCGGGCTCTGCTCGCTCGGGCCCGCCGCCTGCTCGCCGCGCTGCTCGCCCCGAGCCAGGAGAACGAGCTCGAGGAGGATGCCTGGGCCCGTGAGTACCGCGGCGGCTGCGGGCCGGGCGGGCACGGAGCGCGGGCGGAAGATGGTCCCCGGACTGAGCCCTTCCCCGCGGGCGGCTCTGCGCCCTGGCCCCGGGTCGCCGCCCCGGACCCCTGCCCGGGCCGCCCCTCCCCCAGTCCACACAAGAGGGAGGGAGAGCGCCAGTGAGCCAGGGAGCCGGAACGGGGCGCGAGCCGCCACCAGTTCGCTTGGAAACGGTTGCCACAGCAACGGGGTTGCGCTCCCCAGCAACACGACTGCGGGGTGGCGACGCCCCTCCCCACCCTACCCTCTCCCCTAGGCGGGCCCACAGCTCGGGGCGCAGGGAGAGAGGGGTGCCAGCGGGGGCATGTCGTCCCTCTGGCCCGGCTGGGTGTGCCTGCCTCCACAGCCCATCGAGGGTGGGGGTGGGGGCGAACGGCTGTGGGCACGAGCTGGCTCCCACGTGGCTGCAGTCGTCGCAGCAGGGCTCCTGGGGTGGCTGCAAACGTGGGGGCGGCCCAGCCCCTGGGCTTGTCACGGGAGGAGGAGGCATGGAGGCTGGGGCTGGGGTCTTCGCCCATAGACCCCCCAACCACCCACCGCCGCCACCACCCCCCTAATCGTGCCGGCCCCTAATCGCGCCGGCCCTGGACATGGCCTGAGCCGAGCTGGGTTCCCCAGGGGCGACGTTTCTTACCAGGGTAGAGGAGCGAAGCTTGCATCCCTCCTCCTCCTTACGGCCAGGGCACGTTGTCAAACCGGGCATGGGCCCGTGGTGAGTCTCTGCTCCGTGTTGCTAGCCACCATTCTCCAGGGAGGGGTGGAAGCAGAGTGGGCAAGAGCAGAGGAAAGGACATTGCTAACCCAGGGAAGCTGAAGCCCAGGCCAAATGGGATCGACCCAGCCCATTGTCTGGATCACAAGTGCCCCTTTCTTGTCTGAGCACAATGCCCCAACTGTACTGAGTGGCATGCAGGTTGGCCGGCAGGGAGGCCCGCGCCACATGGAGGTGCCTGGTCCTCCAGGGGAGCTCCTCTGGGAGGAGAGTGGCCTCTGACTCAGAGGAAATGACCTCTGGCTCCCCTCCCAACCTCCCCTCAGCAGGCATCATGCTGGAGACAGAAATGGCCCTCCTGCCAGCTCTCCCAGGCCTGACTCAGCAGATGCCAGCCCCGACCGCGGGCTTCAGATCCAGGATCCCAGCGACCACAACAGCCCTTGGGTTTCCCATCCGGGGAGGCCTCCTAGAGGTGACTGACATCTGGGGCATTTGAGGCCTTGGTATAAGATGCCCTTAGATGGGTGGTGCCCTGGAGGTCAGGCCTGAGTCTCCTGCAGGCAGGGCGCCTGGGGAATGACTCACAGTAGCTTTCATTCCCTTCCTGCTCTGTGAGAGCTGTGTTGAGTGCTCTGCATCCATTATCTCCTAATTTTTTTTACAACAGTTGCTCAAGGTAAGTTTATTAT
The DNA here is from genome assembly GCF_001698545.2 of Rhinopithecus bieti. NCBI lineage: Eukaryota > Metazoa > Chordata > Mammalia > Primates > Cercopithecidae > Rhinopithecus > Rhinopithecus bieti. The sequence goes on along the minus strand of NW_016812367.1, from coordinate 1,129,895 downwards.
CCCCATTTTAGAGATGAAGACTCTAAAGGGAGGCTCAGGGAGGTGAGTGACTTGCCCAAGGTCATACTAGCAGTAAGTGGCAGAGCTCAGTCCACAGTGCAGGCTTCTCTGCGGGCAAAGGTCCTCTCTGCCTGCTGTCTAACTTCTCTTGTAACCCTGGCAGAAGAGAACGGTAGAGCCTTCTAGAGGAGCATTCTTAACCTTCCTTCACTTTCCTCCAGTGAGGACATTCCCCATCTTTCAGGTCTTGGTACATTTTTCCTTCTTCCAGCAAAATCAGCCAAATTCTTGCTCCCCCAGATGCATTATAGGACGGGGCTAGCTTTCTCCCTCCCTTCTTCACTTCCTCCCTGCCTCCATTTTCTCCCTCTGGGTGAGACCAAGCAGCGAAGGGCTGCCTCAGTCCCCTGGGAAAACCCCAAGCCCTGACCCTAGGCTCATGGGCTCCGTGGCCTGCTCAGCTTGCAGTCTTGGCTGTGGGAGAGAAAATTTAGCAAAGATGGGCCCGTGCAGTGCTGCTGCCTGTGGGTGCTCAGTCTAGCTCCAGGCATTGGAAACCCAAATGCTTCCAAGGATCAGGGGGAAGTGGAATGAGTGAGGCGGGCCAGGGAGCCACTCAGCTCCAATCTTTGTCACTGTGTGAAATGTGGACTTGGTATGACCTGACTGTCCAATTTTCAAGATGAACCAGAAATCTAGACATTTATATAAAATCTCCTGGATTTTTAAATGTTGGCAATTAATCAGAATGTTTTAAAAATGGATTGTGAGCATGGATTGTTTTTAAAACATGTCTGTGAACTGTGTCCAACCTAAGGGTCCTGTGTCTGAGACCTCTGGCCTGTGGGAAAGGGACAGCAGTTTTTGGTGGGCCACCTGCAGGGGCTGCTTTCTGTATTTGAGCCTATTGAGGCTGCAGGGTGATCCCTCATCAGAGGGAGTTCTGTTCTCCCCTCGGCACCCTTGTCCTACTGCTGAAGAAACTCCAGCTCAGGTATGGGAGTAGCCAGGACAGGATCACATGGCTCAGTGAGGATGGAAGCCAAATATGAGCTCAGGGCTACCCCTCGGCACTCTGCATGTTACCCAGGCTGCCTCCCACCAGGGTATCACCATCATGCCCATGTGGCCTCCTCCCCTGGAGGGTCAGATCATTATTTCTATGCTAGCTGCGGGGATGAAGGCACAGAGAGCCACAGGCTGAGGTTTCAGTGGAGGAACCTGGTCTCTGAAAACCCTGCCCTGAAGAGGGCCGGAGCTGAGTGCAGTAGACACTGGCCTGAGTGAGGGCTCTCCACCTACAGGCCCACCGGGGCCTCAGTCTCTGTGGTCTTATTTGTAGTTTCCCAAGCCCTGGGTTCCTGGCTTGGTGTCAGGGTTGGGTCATCTACCTGCAAGCAAGGGTGCCACTCAGTACCCTGGGCTAGGTGGAGGGCCGTTTTGGCCAGCTCCAAGCCTGGCTGACTGTGGGAGTGGAGACAAGTCCTGTCAAGTCCTCTCTGGCCTCAGTTCCTCTGTATTGGTGTGGGAGGGGTATAAGGGTGTTACCAGTGGCTCCCTGAAATGCCCTTCCTGCTGGGACCAGGAACTTTGTCATCACCTGAGCTTCACATCACCTGGCTATGGAGACCTGAGCTGGACCCACTCCTTGAGCCTACATCCTTGTCTGTAGAGAGAACAGTAGCCACCTCCTGGGTTTTCCTTAGATAACTAGCATAGAGACCAATAGTGGACCTGGCATGTGCAAGGCACACAGGACAGGCTGTCAATCTGTCCTGCCCCCTAGCCCTCATCCCCTGTTCTGCATTCCTGTCCCTTCCCTTGAAGACCAGCAGCTCTAGCCTCAAATCCAGGTGTGACCCAGAGTCCCTGCTGCCCGGGATTTCCCATCCCTGCCCCCCAGAACCCTGGTGTGTGGCTCCATACAGCCTTTTCCTTTGATTCATGTAGATGCCTGGGTTCTCCACTTGCTTATAAACCACCCTGCCAAGCGAGGGCTGGGTGATGGCTTTTCTCTCAGTGACATTTTGGTGAATGGCTGACATTTCCCAGGAATGAATTGGACACAGACCCAGCCCTTAAGGTGCTCCCGGTCCCACAGCTAAAAGACCAAACAAGTAACAAGTCCTCCAGCCTCTCCTTCCATAGGTGGTTCTTGAGCTACTTACTGGGTGCCAGCTGGTAAGACCGATGGTGCTGGACCCTGGCCACCCTGGAACATCCTGATATCATTGGGCTTCCCATCCCTGAGGGGTGAGGTGGCTCAGGTGAGCCCAAGAGGCCTTGGCAGGAGCTCATCCAGGAGGCCAGCACCTATGTCAGTGGTTCTCAGAGTGTGTTCCCTGGCCCTGCAGTACCAGCATCTGCTGGGAATTTGGCAAAAATGCAAACTCGGACCCCATCCTAGACCTACTGAATCCAGCACTGGGAATGGAGCCCAGCACTGTTTTAACAGCCTCCACGTGGTTCTGATGCTTGCTTAAGTTTGAGAGGCCCGGATCTAAGCCATGTTAAATATTAAATGCTAGATTGGCTCCTGAGGCAGCGTGGTGTTATGAAGAGTGACTAGGCTGGGCAGGGGCACAGCACAGTGGCAAGCATGGTGATGGGGGCCAGGGGAGAGACGATGTTGGCCTGGCCAAGGCAGTGGCAGGAGGACCAAAGGAAGTGGACAGATGCCACCCTGCAGAGGATGTGGTGGATGGAAGGAATGCTAGGCTCTTTGCTGAGATAAAGGGCCCAGTAGCAGATCTTTGCTACTTTGGCGTGTAAGGCTGAAGTGTAGGGTTCTTTGTGCAGAGGGCAGTGTGGGAGGTGCCCACAGTAATGCAGCCAGGCCCTGGTTCTGTGTGCCCTTGGGTGTCATTTAATCTCCTTGAGCCAAGTGTTCCCATCTGCCAAATGACAAGAATGCTGGCCTGCTTCAAAGAGTGTGGTGCCCAGCCCTCAGGCAGGGAGCACCCTGGGGACACACACATCTCTGCATCCTCAGCTCAGAAGCCACCATCATCAGAGCTAATGTTTGTTGGCACCTCCACACCCTTGGCATGGATTAGCTTCATCTTCACCGATGAGGAAACTGAAGCAACTTGGAGGTTAAGAAACTCAGCAAGGGTCTTGCTTTCATCCCCTTGTCATGCTCCCAGTGAGTGTGTGGCCCGAGAAAACATGCAGAGCGATATGGTTCAAAAACACTACAGATAAATCAAGATGGAACCCTAAAACATGTTCAAGTAACCTTCATGAAAGTAGGAAAAGAGAAACAGGAAACAAACAGAACATGAGTAATAAAATGATAAAATGGCAGACCAGTCCGTCTGCCTGCAGGGCATCGTTCCTAGCACCTGAATGTGTTGGGTGGGTAGGAGGAGGCAGGTATGTGCTACTTACTCCCAGTCTGGAACAGCGTGGACAGTGGAGGGAGTGACTGGGAGAAGCAGGCTGCAGGCAGGGTCTGAGTCTGAAAGGCTCCCAGACAAGGGCAAGAGCTCACATAGGAAAGGAGCAGTAAGGGGCATGGTTTTTTCAGGAGGCTTTGCAAAGTCTGGCCTGGTCAGGTAGAGCATTTGGAAAGGTCTGAATGAACCTCTGATATTTATGTATTGAGCACCTATGGTCGGTTAGTGAGAGTCTACTGAGCACCTGGGAGGGAGGCTTCAGACAGGATTCCAGTCCCATGGGCCTGCTGTGACACTGCCAAGGGGATAGTGTTCAGCGTCAAATCCCCACCCACTCTGCCTGGGGGCAGAGCCAGGTTGGGGCCATGGGGCTAGCTATGTGACCTTAAGCAAGTGCCTTCCTCTTGCTCTTTGGCCCAAAGTTGCCTAGTCTATAAAATGCAGCTATGATGGCACCCAGCAGGTCCTGGGTGTGGCCTGCCCTGTCTGGCCTAATGCCCTACCTGCTGAGCTGGGTGCCCTCAGGGCACAGACCCTGTCTTTTGTCTCTTGCTAACCTGGAGCTACCATTACATCTCCCCTTCATCCTGTAGCTCTTTCTCATGCTGCTATTCCACAGCAGCGTTGGGCTGGTGATCAGGCATGTCAGGGCCCTGGTGGGAAGCGATGGGAATGCACATTTTGGCTGCTAGCTGGCTTGTCTGCCCAGTGCCCCCATGGCTGCCACTTACATCTGGCTTATCACATAGGGAGTGTTCTGACAGAGTTTGGATTCAGACTCAGGCTAAATCCTAGCTCCTCCCCTTCTGAGCTGTGTGACCTGGGGCAAGTCATTTCCCTCTCTGAGCCTATCTCCCTGTCTATCAAATGGGCACAACCAGCACGGACAAGGTGGTATTGAGAGGATTCTGTGTGGTCCTTGAAAGGTATTTCTAATTCAGCTAAACCCCATCACCTCCAGCCCCAGAGTTACCTTTTCTGACCCGGAGCTGTTCCTGCCTGGCAGGCCAGGGGGACCTCTAGTTAGTGCCAATTTCCTCAGAGCATTCCTGATGGCTCAGGAAAAGAATAACAGATGTAATTAACTCCCAGTGACTGGCAGCATCGTGTTTTTATCTGGGCTGCGTCACCATGGCAGCCTCATGGCAGGGTTGTCGAGGGGGCGGGCAGAGCTATGGTTCCTGCCATTGTCTGTTCTGGAATGCAGGCCCAGGAGAAGGGGACCGGCACGGGCACCAAGTGGCACGTGGCTGAAGGCAGCCATGGAGTCAGGGGCCATCTGGGGAGAAGTGTGGGGTGGCCCATGGCCTGGCTTCCCCCCAGCTTGGGGCTCAGGCTCCCTGTGGCTCTCAAAGCAGAGTGTGTGTGTGCCTTGGGCGTGCTGAGGGTAGGAGGGTCCGTGGGGCTCCTGGAAGAGGCCCACAAAGTAGCCCAGGCAGCACTACCCCCCACCCCACCCAGGCTAGGGTTTTGTGGCCAGGCCTGGGTTCAAATTATGCTTCCACCACCTGCCATCTCCACAGCCAGTTTTCCCCAACTCCTCATCTGTAAAATAGGAATCATTCCAGTTACCCGAAGGCTTTCATTCAAACCCTTGTGTATAAGGCATTCAGGAAAGGCTCAGTTCTGTTCTGTGGGGGCGGTGAGCAGTCACCTGCCACCCTTCACTCAGAGTCAGGGCTCCTTTCTACCTCTTAGGGTGCAAGGTTCCCCCTCTCACCCGCGTTTGTGGAGAGGAGGAAGCAGAACTAGAGATGCCCATCTGGCGTGAGTGCAGGACCAGGTGGGTACGACAGACTAGCTTCCGACCCTCATCTACTTTTCCTCCCCTCCGCGAGAGGGAGAGGGAGACGGCGGCCTGGAGACAGAGGCAGAGCCAAGTGGGGCTGTGCAAGGGTAGGAGGCGGGGAAGCGGAGCTGGAGCAGGCAGGGCGCCTGGAGGAAAGGAAGAGAGAGACTGACTGGCCCACGCCCGGCGCAGCGCGCTAGGCGCAAAGGCAGGGCCGGTGGCACGCAGTACTGGCACGCATTACCAGTCGGAGCCACCCGCCTGAGCCCTACTACGGGGACGGGAGCGGTGGAGACCTGGAGGGCGCGGTGCAGGGCCAGTTGTTCCGGGCTTTGGGCAGCCAGGGGCTACCAGGCGTCTGTACAGGGCGCCAGGTGGCTGTCTGTGGGGCTCCAGATGTACCACCCTTTCCCCGCCACACAGCAACTGCGCCGAGACGCCTCTTCAGGGACCTGGTGCGCACAGGCTCCTGAAACCCTTTCGCAGCTGGGGTACCTTTGGCCCAGGGACTGTGGATGGCGAATCTCTCATCCGAGCTGGAGTCCGGCCTTCGCGCGCCCCCTGCTGGCCCGTCTCGGCTCCCCTCGGCGCCCGGGCTCCGCGGCGGCGGCCGGGGCTCAGATCCGGGAAACCCTACCGGGGAAGCCTTGAGGCGTGACGTCACCGTCCTCGGTGACGTCATCGGCCTCCCGGGGAGCGCGGGGCTCCCACGGAGAAGGCTTTCCCCGGACTGCGCAGGGCGCGGGCGGGGGCCGGGAAGTCGTTGGGGGCCGCGGCGCGCCTTCACTGCGCCCCGTGTCTGCCCCACAGGTCCCGCGCGGCCCCGGGTGAGGCACGCCCGCGCGCCCGCCGGCGCCATGGGAAGGAGCGGGCGCCACTGCTGTCCCCCGCCGGCGCGCGCACGACTTGAGACCTGCCACGGGCAGCCCCCGGCCGCAGGTCCCCGAGTGACGCTGGCGGCACCTGAGAGTGTGGCGCGGGCCCGAGGCCACGCAGAGGAGCCCAGTGTCCAGTGAAGCGGCTGAGGACCCGCCGCCCGTGCCGCCGCCATGGTGATGTCCCAGGGCACCTACACGTTCCTCACGTGCTTCGCCGGCTTTTGGCTCATCTGGGGTCTCATCGTCCTGCTCTGCTGCTTCTGCAGCTTCCTGCGCCGCCGCCTCAAACGGCGCCAGGAGGAGCGACTGCGCGAGCAGAACCTGCGCGCCCTAGAGCTGGAGCCCCTCGAACTCGAGGGCAGTCTGGCCGGGAGCCCCCCGGGCCTGGCGCCGCCGCAGCCGCCGCCGCACCGCAGTCGCCTGGAGGCGCCGGCGCACGCGCACTCGCATCCGCACGTGCACGTGCACCCGCTGCTGCACCACGGGCCCGCGCAGCCGCACGCGCACCCGCATTCACACCCACACCCGCACCACCACGCGCTCCCGCACCCGCCGCCTCCGCACTTGTCGGTGCCGCCACGGCCCTGGAGCTACCCGCGCCAAGGTGAGTACCGACCTCTGCCAAGGGGCGATCCGGGCCGCCGGGAGTGGGCGGGCGTTGGAGGGCTCGCTGCTTACCCGCGGGGTTTCCACCCGCAGCCTCCGGGAGAACACGGGCAGCGGCGGGCTGGGGCTGGAGTTGGGGCTGGGGCCTCTGCGAGAGGCTGGGAACCGGCGGCCTCACCCCCTCCGACCGCCTCCCACTCCGCAGCGGAATCGGACATGTCCAAGCCACCGTGTTACGAAGAGGCGGTGCTGATGGCTGAGCCGCCGCCGCCCTACAGCGAGGTGCTCACGGACACGCGCGGCCTCTACCGCAAGATCGTCACGCCCTTCCTGAGCCGCCGCGACAGCGCGGAAAAACAGGAGCAGCCGCCTCCCAGCTACAAGCCGCTCTTCCTGGACCGGGGCTACACCTCCGCGCTGCACCTGCCCAGCGCCCCTCGGCCCGCGCCGCCCTGCCCAGCCCTCTGCCTGCAGGCCGACCGTGGCCGCCGGGTCTTCCCCAGCTGGACCGACTCAGAGCTCAGCAGCCGCGAGCCACTGGAGCACGGGGCTTGGCGTCTGCCGGTCTCCATCCCCTTGTTCGGGAGGACTACAGCCGTATAGAAGGGCGCCCGGCGCCCCGGGCCCCACCGGCGGACTCCTGGCCTGACTGCGGGGCTTTTTAAATGCTTCCCTGGACTGCGGGGAGGGGCGGGGGGAGGGAGGGATTTCTTATCCCGTTTGTTACATTTTGAGGATAATAAAGGTGTGTGATCTGGTTTGGTACAAGCGGAGGGTGCACCCGCTGCTTTCGCCCAGGGTTCTGGTGACCAGACAAGCCGGGATCTTGGCAGGAAGAACCCTGAACGTGCGTTCCGCCACAATAGAGCCTAAGAGTACAGAACTGAGATCAACCTTCTCAGTTCCAGGCGGCTTCCCCTGGGAGCCTCAGCCCCCAGCACCGCCCCCCGCCCCGGCGGGTCTTGGAATTAGGGTGAGGACGCCCCCTGGTGGCAAGGAGGTGCTGCGGCCTCGGAGGTGGGAAGAGTTGGGAACCTGGGTCAGGGCAGGCGGCAGCCCAAAGGGATCTGGATTTCTTTATTAACAGACATGAGCACGACCCGTTACAGAAGTTTGTGCTTTCCAAAAAAAACAGTTACTGAACGTGAAAAAGGAACCCAAGCAAAGAGGAAGGAGTTGGGGAGGGGCCACCAAAGCCCCTAGGCCCCATCCATAGCCCTGACCTGAACCGCGCCTAGGGCCTCCAGCCTGGGACCTGCCCAGCAGGAGAGGGGGGGGGCAGCCGAGGGGCCCCAGCTGGACCTGCTACTTCCTTTGGGCCAGACAAGAAGGGGTCAAAAGAAGGGCGGGGAGGGGGTCCCAGGGAGCCAGAGCCCACGAGCCATTTATTGCCATGTTTTAAAATTCGTGCAAAATATCTGAAGCCCTGGACAGAGAATACAAAGTGATATTTTTCCAAGAAACATAAAACTAGGAAAAGAGGTGGGAGACACTTTCCCACCAGAGCTCCCCCAACGCCAGGCCCCAAGCAGGGTGAGGCCTCCACCCCGGCCACCTGAGCAGGGAGGACTAAGAGCTACAATCTGGACCAGGGAAGGAGGAGTGGAATTTGCAACAGCGTCTCAACTACCAACGGGAGGAAAACCAGTCAACTGTACAAGTCTCCTATCAACTTTTAAAAAAAAGAGAAAAGCTGTAAAAGTCAGGCCCTGTGGGTAGGGAAGCGGCCAAGTCCCCAGCCAGGGCCGGAATCCAGAGTGGGTGCCAGGCGGAGCTGCTGCGAATGCAGGCACGGCGGGCCGTCTGGCCAGAGGCCGATGCAGGTGGGCGGCCTTGGCAAGGGTAGCCTAGGGTTGGCGCCACCACTAATCACCACCCTCGAAGCCCTCCTCCTCTTCTGGAACTGGGTCTGCATCCCAGCATGTGATGTCGATTTCTGAGGCGTTAGAAAGGGAGAGGAGTTAAGGACCTAGCAGACCCACACTTGTGTCCCCAGCCTCTGTGAGCGGTGGGTAGTGGTGGGGTGGCTACCCACACTCAAATCCTCCCACACCCAAATTCCTCCCCATCATCCAGCCCAGTACTACCTGGAGGCTTGTTGTAGAACACAGGAGGCGGAGCCTTGGCACAGAGCTCTTCCGATTGGGCAAACTCCTCCTCCTGTGATTGACTGAAGTACCCCTCACTGGCCTGCAGGCGAAAGCATTAGGTCACTTGGCCCCACCCAGCCGGACTGGGGCTTACCTATCAGGCCTGAGCCTGTTTCCCCAGCAACCAATGACTCCATCAGTGGTTGCCAGGGAAACGCGGATGCCTGCCTTGGGAACAAAAGCAGAGCTGGCCCATTGCGGGGGGGATGGACTTCCCCTCCAATAATGTGGTTCACAGAGAAAGGGGGTATTGGTGCAAGCATGAGGAATGCAGGGCCAGCACCCTGCTCAGCCCCCACTCCCTCCCATCCCTCCCATCCCTCCCACCAGGCAGTCCCTGCCGCACCTGGGTCCCCTCCTTCTGGGTGGTCTCGCCATTGGTTAGCAGGTGGGGCTCTGGCTCTTGCTCTTGCTCCAGCTCCTCAAGGGCTGAGGGCAGAGTTGGGGTCTGGGGGGCAGCCAGGGGCTCCCCTTCTACTTCCTCTGGGTCACAGAAGGTGGCTGGCGGCTCAGGCAGCTCATCAAAGTTGAGAAGGGTGGCACAGCCTTCGCCTGCTGGCGGCAGTGGCTCCGGAGCCACCTCGTCCAGCAGGGGCACCTCTGCCAGGGTGACCTCAGTACCCGAGGGTGGCGTGGGGGCCCTGGGCTCACCCTGGAGTGTGGAGGCCCCTTCCCCATTGCCAGGCCATAGGTCAATGAGGCTGGTGGCAGTGGGGGGTACATTGTTGGCAACAGTGGTGTCCGCAGTGGCAGTGTCGGTTTCAATGGCGTCAGCTGCATCGTGGACCTCGGTGGCGTCGGCTGTGGCAGGCTCCACAGGAGCAGCCAGGACAGCCTGCTCTGCAGACTCCATGAACATCAAGTCCTCTGCAGGGCTGCCTGGCCCCCGGGGAGGCACCTGTGCCTGAGGGGGCTCCTCCATGGGGCCAGCCCAGACCTGAGGGGCTGCTGCTCTGGTCTCCTCACTGTCCAGGATGGGGCTGGGCTCCTGGGTCTCTGTCACAGCACAGGCAGAGGAGACATGCAACTGGCTCCCCTGGGGGAGGATGGAGACCCTGCCCACCCACTAAGGAGTGAGAGAGCTGGGGACTTCCATGCAGGTGGCCCACTGCCCCCTTACCCAGTGACCCCCGTGACTTTAAGCCCCTTGGCAGCTCTGGGAAGGCCCGATTCCCACTTGAGAGGGCAGGTGCTAAGCTTTAGAGAGGGCAGGTCTGACTGTACACCAGGGCTCCTCCCCCAGCAGCCGCCTCCAGGGCAATGCAGTCTTGGTGATGGGTGGCCCAGATCCCTGGAGAATGGTTACCATGGCAACCTGGGGCTCCCAGCCAAGGACTGATGATGGGAGGCCTGGTGCAGGTAGGATCCCTCTCTCACCTTGGGCTGGTGGGGGTGGCGGTGGCAGCGGTGGAGGCTGCGAGGATGTGACCTCATCCAGGGCCCGCTCTATCTGCTCAGCGACAGGGGTGGAGGCGGTGCTGGAGTCAGACGGGCTCCGCGTGGGGATGGGAGTGGGCGCCATCCTCCGGTGGCTGTCCAGGTGGCTGCCTGTGGAACAAACCCCAGGTGGGTCAGTAAGGGCAGGGGAGCAGGGTGAGACAGGATTGTCCTCCTTGGGGCCTGGCCAGCACCTCCTCTCTGGAGTCTGGGTCGGGGCTGGGAGCTCCCCAGCCCCTGCAGGGGCCAGACTACAGCTCCAGACCCTGTAAGCTAGGCCCCTGGGGGCCAGTGCCCCACAAGGCCAGGGGCAAGAGGCAGGCAGTGCCTGCCCTGGGGACAAACGCCAGAGATCAGCGGTCAGGCTGGGGGAGTGAGGGCGGGGGGCTGCTGGGAAGCGGGGCCCTCCTTACCACCCCCGCCGAGGCCTGGGGCTGCTACCTACATGGGAGGGAGGAAGAGAGGTTTGGGGTGCGGTGACAGGTGATATAGGGAAAGGGAGTCCGTGGAGGGGAGGAGGAGGAAGAGGAGGAGGAGGAAGGCCCACTGTCCGATGCCTTTATGAAAGGGCAGTACGGACGACCTGCCGAGAGAGACAGACAGAGAAAGAGACAGAGGACAAGAGAGGGTCAGTCTCCCCCACCCCTGCCCGAGGCCTCTCCCGCCCCCAGGGCTGGCCCTGGATGTCCAAGCTGCCTTCAGCCAGGGGCACACTCAGCCAAGCCAGCCACAGCCTCACACCAGCCCCAGATACACAGCCAGCCTGGGAGCAGTACAGCGGGCAGGGCCTGTGGCGGGACCCCAGCACGGGGCAAGCACACTCAGACCAGCAGACAGGGCAGGGAAGAGCTTCAGGGGAGGCAGAAGCAGCACAGTGAGAAGCGCAACGGGGACACCTGGGTGCAAGCTCCAGGAGGCTCACTCAGGCCGGACACAAGAGCCCAGCCCGCATGCATCCCGGCATTCCAGGCCAGGCCTAATTCACCCCAGCTGAGCTGCTCCCCGCGGCCAGCGCTGTGCCTCAGCCCATGCCAGAGCTACCCCACAGGCCCGAGCACTCCCCACTGTTCAGCCACAAGTGACTTCACCACCATCCCTGGCCCTTCTTGGGGTCCTGCCACCTGGGAAGTGGTGGGCGGATGCACGCTGGATGAAGGTCTCGCCTTCTCCAAGGGTTCCTTGGGCAAGGCTTCCCTTCCAAAAGAGTCCCAGAGAGGCTCAGGGCCGTGACCTAAGGAGTGGGGCCAGGTGGGGGTGAGGCCTAGGACTACCTGGTCGATGGTTGAAGGGCGAGGGCACATCACAGCTGCCCGCAGAGGCCGATGCGACTCTTTCCTGCTGCTTGAAGAACTCCCGTGGGTTGTCAGGTCGCTGGGCAATAATGGCCGCTGCCTCCTGAGGGCACAAGGAAAAGGTTGGGACTGGGCCAGGCAAGCTGAGGTAGCCCTGTCCGCCTCACCTGGCTGGTGCCCCAGCTCTCACCTCCACCTCCGACTCTGACTTCTTCATGTGAGTCTCTTCCTCCTCATCCCGATGGTCACCCTAGAAACCAAAGGGACAGTGTCTGGTGCACCTACCCCCACAGGGGCTCCTGGCCTTCTTTTTTACTTTTTTTTTTTTTTTTTTGAGGCGGAGTCTCGCTCTGTCGCCCAGGCTGGAGTGCAGTGGCACAATCTCGGCTCACTGCAAGCTCCGCCTCCCGGGTTCACGCCATTCTCCTGCCTCAGCCTCCCGAGTAGCTGGGACTACAAGCACCCGCCACCTCGCCCGGCTAGTTTTTTTGTATTTTAGTAGAGACGGGGTTTCACCGTGCTAGCCAGGATGGTCTCGATCTCCTGACCTCGTGATCCGCCCGTCTCGGCCTCCCAAAGTGCTGGGATTACAGGCTTGAGCCACCGCGCCCGGCCAACTGTATTTTATTTATTTATTTATTTTGTTTTTAAGACAGGTTCTCGCCCTGTCACCCAGGCTGGAGAGCAGTGGTGCAATCGCGGCTCACTGCAGCCTCTGCCTCCTGGGCTCAAGCAATCCTCCCACCTCAGCCTCCCAAGTAGCTGGGACTACAGGTGTGCACCACCATGCCCGGCTAATTTTAATTTTTTTGTAGAGATGGGGTCTCCCTATGTTGCCCAGGCTGGTCTCAACAAACTTCTAGGCTGAAGGGATCCTCCTGCCTTGGCCTGCCGAAGGGTTGGGATGGATTAGTCATGAGCCACCAGTGCCCAGCCTTCTGGCCTTCTTACAGCCCTCATGCTTCTTTCACAGTCTGGCAGGAAGGGTCTCAGAGGTGGTACCTCTGCCCTGTCAAACTGAGTCACACAGTCCCTCTCTTCCCTCAGGACCCTCAGCCACCTGATCTCTGACCTGCCAGGCCTCTGGGCACCAGGCTCATGCACCCGCTTGCTCATCCCCATATCTAAGCAAGTGCCTTGGGCCATCCAGGAGTGCGCCTTGTTTTGCAGATAACTTTTCTCGGACCTACCCCAGCGGTGGGGCCACCATGCTGCCAATGTTGCTGCCTGGACCGTGGCATCACGGCCTAGCCTTCCTCACTGCTACCTGCCTTATTTGCTCTCCATAGGCCCTGAAAGAACCTTTCCAAAATGCGGATCAGACCATGATTTTTCTGAGCTTAAAATCCCTCAGGGGTTCCCATGAGCCACAGCAAGCACTGGCTAAATATGACCCACAGACGGCTTTCGTTTTGCTGGTATGATATTTTTAAACCATGTTAATTAGTTGCCACCACTTAAAAACCAGGAACTTTCATACTGAAATCAGGGTCCCAGTTTCTCTTGAGGTGCCAGAGCCCTGGCGACATCACCTGCAAGCTCCAGAGCAGCCATCACCGGGACCTCGCCGCAGCCCCCTTAAGAGAGGTGTGTGCCGCCCACTTGCCCCCGGCCCCACCGCCTGCTGGCTTCACCTGCCCACTGCACGCGCTGTTTTGGGTAGGCAGGGCCTTCGCTTGGCCTACGTCCCCCACCCCTGCCTGACCTAGCCATCACCTCTCTAATACCACCCCCTGCCGGCCCCCACCCCACAGCGCCCACATACTGTGAGATGTAGACATCAAGTCCTCAGCACAACACAGTCAGTTCCCAGAACAGGCACACCCATTCCCACCTCCAAGCCTCAGCACGGGAGATTAGCCCCTCTCCCAAATGCCTGCTCCAGACCCAGGGGCCAGGCCCTCTGGTTTCCAGCTACAGCATGACCACTGCTTCCTGGGGAAGAAGTCCCTGGCTTGTTCAGGTCATTTTCTCCTCTGGGTCCCCACAGGGTGCTCCTGGCTTCCACCACGATGACACCACATCCTTAAGTTCCCATTTCCGGAGGCACCTCCCTCTCAGCTGTGAGCGACACAGGATGAGGACTGGGGTCTCCGGGTGGGTGGCCGGTACAAGGCGACCCACCTTTGCTCAACTGCACTCATACACCTAAGGCTTCTTAGTCAGTGTCCCCTGCTGCTCAGGTGGCAGCTTGGACAGGAGGGGCTGCTAAGGTGGTGAAGTCCCAGGGCAGCCCTGTTTTTGAGCCTATAATCTAGAATTTTAGCTTATCTGTCAAGGGCACTGGGAGAAGGGCCCTTCGTAGTATCCCACCTCAGGAGGGCTGTCACCTCAACGATAACTTTGTGACTCCCAGAATGAAGTCTAAACTCCTCCTCTGCCCTTGCTCCCCTTTCCCAATCAAATTTCCCCCACTCCTCAGCCCACGGAGTTCCAGACAGCCCAGGCTCTTCGCCTTCCCATGAGCCTGTGTCCCACCAGCCTTTGCTGCTCTGCCTCTTGCCTGCTGTAATCTCACTTGGTTCCTCTGCCTTGTTCAAAGTAAGGACCAGGGGTAGCTACCACAAAGGCTTTGTTTGTTTGTTTGAGATGGAGTCTCACTCTGTTGCCCAGGCTGCAGTGCAGTGGCACGATCTCAGCTCACTGCAAGCTCCACGTCCCGGGTTCACGTCATTCTCCTGCCTCAGCCTCCTGAGTAGCTGGGACTACAGGCACCCGCCACCGCACCCGGCTAATTTCTTGTATTTTTTAGTAGAGACGGGGTTTCACCGTATTAGCCAGGATGGCCTTGATCTCATGACCTGGTGATCCACCCACCTCGGCCTCCCAAAGTGCTGGGATTACAGGCATGAGCCACCGCGCCTGACTCACCACAAAGGCTTTAACTACCAATCATGTGAACAACACTGAAACAAGCAAGGCCCAGAGGGAGGAGAGAGACCAACGCACTAACCACACAGGTCAAAGCCACTGCTGTGCCTAAAGCATTTTCAGATACACGGGAGCTCCCCTGCAGGCCAGGCAAAAAGGGAACCCAGATATGGCACACAATTCGTAACAGGGAGAGAAAGCAGACAGCTCCTTAAGCCAAGAGAAAGCATTTTATAGGGCTAAATCCCAAAGTCTCTCACATGTGCCCTTCCTTAGAGAACCTGAAGTTGCAAGGGAACCACACTGACCTGCTAGAATGTCCACTGTCACTCTCAGGTGAACTATACTTGAAGGGCCAGATGGGGCTATAAAATAATGGTAAGAGTCTCAAAAAAAAAAAAAAAAAAAATAATAATAATAATAATAATGGTAAACTCCTTTAGACTTTACCTGAAATGTTGATAACTGGTGAAAATAAATCAGCTCAGGGAGTTCACAACACTATTCTGTCTACCTGCATGTGTGTACGTTTGAAATGTTAGCATAAAAATAAACTTCATCAGGGCCGGGCGCAGTGCACTTTGGGAGGCCAAGGTAGGAGGATCACCTGAGATCAGGAGTTTGAGACCAGCCTGGCCAACGTGGTGAAAACCCATCTCTACTAAAAATACAAAAATTACCCAGGCGTGGCGCCTGTAATCCCAGCTACTTGGGAGGCTGAGGCAGAATCGCTTGAACCCAGGAGGCAGAGGTTGCAGTGAGCTGAGATGGCACCACTGTACTCTAGCCTGGGGGACAAGGGTGGGACTTCATCTCAAAATAAATAAATAAAATAAAATTAAAAAAATAAATAAACTTTATCGGGCAGGGCACAGTGGCTCACTCCTGTAATTCCAGGAATTCAGGAGGCTGAGGCAGGCAGATCACGAGGTCAGGAGTTCGAGACCAGCCTGACCAACACGGTGAAACCCTGTCTCTACCAAAAATACAAAAATTAGCTGAGCATGGAGGTGGATGCCTGTAATCCTAGATACTCAGGAGGCTGAGGCAAGAGAATCGCTTGAACCCAGGAGGCCAGAGGATTGCCAGCGAGCGAGATTGTCGCCACTGCACCTCGCAGCCTGGGTGAGAGAGCAAAGACCAGTCTCAAAAAAATTTAAAAACAGGGCCGGGCCGCGCGGTGGCTCAAGGGCCTGTAATGCCCAGCAACCTTTGGGAGGGCCGAGACAGGCGGATCAGAGGTCAGGAAGATGCGACGGACGCATCCTGGCTAAGCACGGTGAAACCCCGTCTCTACCCAAAATACAAAAATCTAGCCCGGCGCGGGTGGCGGGGCGCCTGTAGTCGCCAGCTACATCGGGAGGCTGAGGCAGGGAGAATGGGCGGGAACGCCGGAGGCGGAGCTTGCGGGCAGACTGAGATCGCCACTGCACTCCAGCCGCTGGGTGAGCAGAGGCGAGCACTCCCGTCTCAAAGAAAAAAAAAAAAAAAAAAAAAAAAAAAAAAATTTTAAAAACAATAAATAAAATACGAACTTGGCGCTGGGCCACGAGTGGCTCACGCTGTGTCCCAGCACTTGGGAAGGCAGGGCGGGTGGATACGAGGACAAGAGATTGAGACTATCCTCGGCATATGGTGAAGCCCCGTATCTACTAAAAAGTACAGAAAAAAAAAAAAAAGAAGTAACCAACTTATCCGCCCGGGTGGCGTGGGCTCATGCGCTGTAATCCCAGCACTCTTGTGAGGCCCGAGGTGGATCACCTGAGTGCAGGAGTTTCGAGAAGGCAGCCCTGGCCACAAGGTGAAACCCATTTCTACTAAAAATGACAAAAATTAAGCCGGGCGTGTGGTGGTGCCTGTAGCATCGCAGCTACTTGGGGAGGCCCTGAGGCAGAAAATGCACTTAAATCCTGGGAGGCAGGCCAGGGGCCGGGCGCAGTGGCTCATGCCTATAAACCCAGCACTTTAGGTGGCTGAGGCGGGTGTGTCACAAGGTCAGGAGATCGAGACCATCCTGGCTAACACAGTGAAACCCTGTCTCTACTAAAAATACAAAAAAATTAGCCAGGCATGGTGGCAGGTGACTGTAGTCCCAGCTACTTGGAGGCTGAGGCAGGAGAATGGTGTGAACCTTGGAGGCGGAGCTTGCAGTGAGCTGAGATCGCACCACTACACTCCACCTGGGCAATACAGCAATACTCCATCTCAAAAAATAATTAAATAAATAACCCTCACTCTGAAAGGATAAAAAAATGTGGTATATCCATCCAATGGAATATGATTCAGCCTTCAAAAGGAAGGAAATTCTGACGCATGCTACAACATGGATGAACCTTAAGGACATCATGCTAAGTGAAATAAGCCACATGCACAAGGACAAACACTGTGTGATTCCACTGATAGGCGGTCTCCAGCGTAGTCAACTTCATAGAGACAGAAAGTGGAATGGTGGCTGCCAGGAGCTGGCCAGTGGGGAGGGGCAGAATTTGTGTTTAATGAACAGGGGTGGTGGTTATCCAACAATGGGAACGAATTTAATGCCACTTCATGAAATGCAGATTTTAAAATGACTGAAATGGTACATTTTATGTATTTTGCCACAATTAAAGCAAATACATGTGGCCGGGCGCAGCGGCTCACGCCTGTAATCCCAGCACTTTGGGAGGCCGAGGCAGGCAGATCAACTAAGGTCAGGAGTTCAACACCAGCCTGGCCAACATGGTGAAACCCTGTCTCTACAAAAACACAAAAATTAGCTGGGCATGATGGTGTGCGCCTGTAATCCCAGCTACTCAGGAGGCTGAGGGAGAGAATCGCTTGAACCCAGGAGGCGGAGGTTGCAGTGAGCCAAGATCATGCCACTGCATTCCATCCTAGGTGACAGAGTGAGAGTCCATCTCAAAAAAAAAACAAAACAAAAAAACAAAACAAAACATGAATCAGCTTATGAAAATAAGATCTTACCCAGCTTGTTCTCCACCATGTTCTGTATATGGCAAGTGGCAAGTGTGTGTTGAATGAATGACTGAGACTGGAGCTTACCAGCCAGCCACACATCGTCCCCATCCCATCCAAGGGCCAATGTGACTGGAGTGATTTAATGCTGGTGCCTGCAGGACTGTCTTGCCTCCTCTCTCTCAGCCTCCTGTGGGTGACTCTGGAGCCCATTTCAGTCCCCAAAGCTCTGCATCTGCCTATCACAGTCCCAGTCCAGATGAGTGTCAACCCACCTCCCTTCCTGAACTGAGCCACGCTGAGTCCTGAATGACATTAGCTATTTCCAAAATACTAAATTCAAAGCATGAAGATGTGACTCTGCTGTAATTTTCAGGGACCAATCCACAGGACCTACGCGCAATTCCCAATGTCTGGAGATTCAGACGGGACCCCTGGAACAAAGAGGCTGCTCCCAAGGAGACGCAGCACACTGGGTACGGATGCTCAGCACTGGCCCAGGCTCCCCCATGCCGCCTGCCTCACTCCCGTGGTGGGACCAGGCCTGGTGGCCCCTCAGAATGCAAGAACAGTGTCTAATCTGAGGAGAGACCCCGGGGGAGGGGAGGGGGAGCCTGGTCAGTGAGGGTCTGGGTCTAGATGGATTTTCTCTTCCAATCTAGAGCACAAGCTTCTCCAAAGTAGTCTTTTTCCACAGCCAGAGGCCAGAGCCCCACGTGATGAGGTGCCAGGCCTGATGCTCCATGGCACCCCGTGCCCATGCAGGTCCCCAGAACAGCCACCACTGTCTCCCAGCCACTGATCTCCCCACAAGGCCCAGGAACACAGGGACCATTCTCACTTCCCTGACCCAGAGACCGGGAGCCTTGGCCAAGAACTTACAAAGATAGACTGCTCCTTCAACCGCCTCTTGGCCTCTTCCGCTTCTAAAGTCTGCTGTTTCCTCCTGGAACGATAAGCAGCCGGCACCCGTCAGGGTGCGCCCAAGGGGCCCTGGAGCGCTGCCGGGTGGGCGGGCTCACCTGTGCTCCTCGATCTGCTGCTCCCGCTCCCGGTAGCGCCGCTCACGCTCCTCTTGCTCCTGCCGCTCCTGCTCCATCCGCTCCTGCTCAAACCTGAGCCTCTCATCCAGGGCCTTCTTTCTCTCTTCCTCCTTCCGCAGCTCTTCTTCCTTCTGCGAGCCCCGGTGTGAGCAAGGGTAGGCCCTGAGCCTGGGCGCCTGAACCCTGTCCCTCCGGCCCCTCCCTACCCAGGGCTGGGGGTAGGGCCCGTGGCATGGGCCATGCCACTGCAGTGAGGGACTCAGACCTGCCCCATGGGGTCCACGAGGGGCGGCTCAGCCAGGCCAGGTTCAGGGTTCCATACCTTGGCCTGTTCCCAGAACTGCTCTCGGTTAATCCGCTTCATTTCCACAGCTGCATCTGTCTTCTGGTAGGTGGTGCCCTGCGGTGTCGAAGGACCCAGCATGGGCAGGCTGAATGCCCCAGGAGCCCCCCACACCTAAAGGGTGAGGGCTAAGAGGGACCGGGCAGGCCAGACTCGAGCACCAGGCCACGCAGGCAGAGCCCACGGGTGCCAAACACACACTAACCACGGGCTCTGCGTTCTCATCCTCTCGCAGCCGCAGCCGGTGCAGCACGGGGCTGGAGAGCCGCGCTAGCCCGTTGGAGAGCCGCTGCCCGATGGCACCCGCGTCTATGTCTTCCACGCTGCTGGCATTCACGATCACATCGACGCCCTTCCACAAGAAGATGGCAGTGCTCAGGTGGCACCATCCTCCCGCCATCACCACCGCAGCACACAGACCCTGGTGGCTGTCCCCACCCCTAAGAGCCCTGGCCCCTGACACACACCTGGAAGAACTCAGCCACCTTAGCCACATGGCTGGCACAAGCGCACTTGCGGGCATCAGGCACATCTTCACCCACCTGCAAAGTACCCAGCAAAGAGGCGGTTGGGAAAGGATAAGGGGGGGCCCTACATGATAGGGTGCATCTTCCCCGGAACTGGTGGGGTTCCCTCTCCACGGGTGTCAGAGGGCCGACGGGAAGGGAGACTGCTCTGGGCCTTCAGCTCCCTTCCCCAGCCCCGGTCGCATACCCAGTTGATGAGCACGTATTTTGGAAGAGCAGCTTGGGAGTCCTTGACACTGCAGAAGCCGTACATCACCTTCTGGTTCTCAAAGTGTCCCGAAAGCTCCTGCAAGCCCCCTTCTGGGGTAACCAGGAGAGTGTCACGTCTCTCTGCCTCCTAAACCCTTCCCAAAAAGAGCCTGGAACTCAAAGGAAAGACTCCTCCAGGGCTCCACAGGCCCCCCCAGGGGTCTTCTGGTCTCCGGGATCTGTGGGCCCCAGTTTGGTGTTGGTATGTGTGGGGGCGGCGGTGCACAGGGATGTAGCTTTGCCTATGACTCCTGCAGGCCCTGATTTGGGGTAGGACTGAGGAAGTGTTTGTTCTTCACACTCAGGTCTCATTCTTCACACATCATCATGTCTCACCAGGTGCCAGTACCCAGAGGCACAATCAAGCCTTCTGGCTCTGGGGAAGGCGGTGAATAGGGCCCTTCCCCCAGTGTCCCAGCTGTGTGGCTTTAGGCAAGT
The DNA here is from genome assembly GCF_001698545.2 of Rhinopithecus bieti. Taxonomy (NCBI): domain Eukaryota; kingdom Metazoa; phylum Chordata; class Mammalia; order Primates; family Cercopithecidae; genus Rhinopithecus; species Rhinopithecus bieti. Next base: position 1,109,919 of record NW_016812367.1, on the reverse strand, counting down.
CACTTTCCCTGTTGGAGGCTTAGCCTCATAAGTCCAACATTCAACAAGACTCCAAGCTTCCTCCCCACCCTGAGGACACAGGGATGACTGGAGGAAGGACACCAGCCAAATCCAGGCAAGTGTGGGGCTGCAGGGTGCAGGCGGGGAGGTGGCCTACAGTCAGGTGGGTGGGGAAGAAAACAACCGGAGGAGGGGGCGGAGAGGAAGGCGAAGGAATGGCTGGAATTCCTACCTCCTGATGCTGCAAGCTTGAGGTCATCCGAGCCATCCTCATACGTGTACAGAGCCCTGGGGAGAGGGAGGGGTGGCTGTCAAACTGTCAGGGCCCAGGCCGCCAATTCTGGGTGGGGACGGCTCTGGGGAGGGATAGGGGACATGGAGGGGGTAGGACAGGAACAGGGAGGGTTCCTGCTGTAGCCATGACAACAGGGCCAGTCATTGGTTCAGGCGGGAGCCCAGCTGGGTGCCGCTGGAGGCCGGGGTCAGGTGGGGCACAGGCAGTGAAGAGAGAAATTGCTGGCTGGTCGAGCTCAGTGCGCAGCATCCTGGCCCTGGCCCTGGCAGCCTACAACCCAGCGGAGCGGGTGTGTGATGGAGATTCCAAGGCGACGGTTCCTTGGTTACTGTTCCCTGGCTACCACAATCCTCATCCCCCATTGGCTAGTGCCAGGAACTTACCTGGCACGTGCCTTGGTCCCCGCTGCCCCTCCCCCAGGGAGGGAGGAGAAGTGAGAACCTGGTGCTCCTACAGCTCTGGGCATCCCCCGGTAACCATGGCAACCCTGCAATTGGCACACGACTGGCCCACCCCAACTGCATTCTCCTTGAACACAAAGGACCCTGGGGACCCGCCCTCAGCCTCAATCTCCGCCTCTCTGAAATGGGGATGAGGTCACTGCAGTCACTCTCGCCCAGACTCTGGCCCCAGGGTGGCCATGCGTGAGCTCCAGGCCTTCCCGCCCCTAGGCTGCCTCAGCCCTGGCTGAGGCCTCCTGAGACTGCTGGCCTTTCCTTCCACCTGAGCTTCAACAGAAAGCTGACCTGGTGGCCTTCCTCCTCCTCCCTAGCTTTGTGTGCCCTGGCTCCTTCTGATAGGCTGTGGTGACAGAGCATCCATTTCACGGAAGGGAATGCAGAGATGCCTCCCCCATCACCCCATGCAGGCCCAGGCTGAGGACCTTCTGGGAGGGAGGAGAGCCGGGCCTAGGAGGAAGGGCCTTGTCCCTGAGGTTTGAAAGGGCTCAACTCCTTCTCCAAACTCCTATTCCCAGGTGCCAAGGCAGGAGGCTGGGGCTGTGAGGAGGGGAGGCAGTAAGGGAGGGCAAGGGGGAAGAGAAAGAGGAGGGGAGAAGCAGAGGAAGAAACAGGGAGAGGAGGAAAAAGAGAAAGGACAGAAGTGAAGGGACAAAGGAGATGAAGGCAGGAGGGACGGAGGGGACATCTTAAGGGGTTGTGGCCAGGGCCAAATGGCCCCAGCCCCTCCCCTTCCTGAATTCCCCACTTCCTACCTCCAGGAAGGAACACAGGTGGGCTGGGGGGCTGGGAGCTCCTGGTCCAACTGTTACCCCCAGCTCCGGCCTGACCCTGACAGCTGCTCCCAGTGCAGCTGCCCCACCACCTGTCCTGCTGCCCTAACCCACCACGGGAACAAAGGGCCCTGAGAGAAGCACGCTCTGTCCTTCTCCATGCACAGATGAGAAACTGAGGCAGAGACCAGGGACCCTAGTTCCTAGAGACTGCTCTAGACATCAAGCCTCCCTGAGAGGACCTGTCTTGGCCTGCCCAGGCTCCCTGGGGCGCCTTCCATCCTCAGCCCCTGCCTACCCACCTCCGGCCACCTTTTCCTGCTCCAGTGACAGCCCTTCTCCAGCAGAAACCATACCCCAGTTCAAACCCTCCAGCTTGCCTTTCCATCAGACTGCCCTGTCCACACCACACACTTGGGCCACACTGGACGGCTCCCTGACCCAAGCAGGGTTCTGGACAGGGCTCACCCTGGAGCCTCTGCCTATGTTGTTCGCTTCACATGGAAGGCAAGACCTGCTCCTCTACCCCACGCTTATTCCCAGTGGAATCCTTCCGTTCTTCAGAGCCCAGTGCTGGCTGCTGGCCCCCAGCAGCCTCCCCTGAGGTGCCCCTCCCAGAGCACCCACCACATCCCAGCAGGAATACAAAGACCAGTGCTTCTCAAACACATCAGAGGCATCCCAAGCCTGGTGGTGCACCAGGCGGAAGCTGGTGAAACCACAGGGAATCAGGATGGGGTAGGGGACCAGGCATCTACACATCTCACCAGCTCCAACTCCTGGAGACAGACACTGCCCCCAACTGTAAGCCTCGTGAAGGCAGGCACGCTGACTCAGTCAATCAGCACATCCTGCTCTCTGGGTCCTGGGGTCCAGCACACCGCATACCGTAAGTATGTGTGATATTGACACCAACTTAGAAGCCATCTAGCCAGAGAAACTGAACCAGTGTGAGATGGGAGCTGGAATGTGGCAGTTCCAGAGACCCTGGGGTGAGCTGGGGTGGGGGGCTGAGAGCAAGTGGACCCCTCAGGACCATCACTCTCAGGATGGTGGTGCTAGAAAGGCCTTCAGTATCTGAGGTAGGGCTGGGCCCAATCCCTTTTCTTTCCAAGAGGACCAGGAACTTGTGTATGATCACAGTGAGTCATATCACAACCAGGACAACAGCGGCCCCTCCCACTATACAACCTCATTTCCTGGGTCCCCTGCTCCCTGTGCCAGAGTAGTGGTCCGCTTCAGAGGCCCTGCCACCTAGAAGCGAACTCCCCCCCAACCACCCCTCCCCATTGGAAGCAAGGTAAGCGGGGGCAGACAGCAATTTACCCAAGACACCCCTCCCTCTGGACCTATGTGCAGGGTCTGCCTCTGAGTCTTCAGACCTCACTGCACCCCTGGTTCCATGCTGGGCACTGGGTATTCATATCCTCTTGTGCAGAAAGTGATCCTCACACCCCTTTTTCAAAATGTGATCTGGGCCCATAGTGAACGAATATGTGCATGTGTGCATCTGTGTGTCCCACACACAACCCAGATGGGGGGTGACGCACACCAGTGATGAATAACTCGCTTTGGCCACATGGATGCTGCTGGGGTGGGGGGGGCAGGCCTCTGTTGAGCAGGATGTTGAGCAACAGGGGCTCTGTGGCCCTGGCAATAGGCCACCAGGCTCTGCTTTTAGGAGAAAATGGGGTGGTGGTAGACAACACCCCTCCAGACTGGAGGGCGAAGGAGGTGTTCTGGGGTGAGCTGTGCCTCTCCCCAGGCGGGGCCTTACCCCGAAGCCAGCTCCTACACCAGGCCAAGCCGGCCACTTGCCCAGAGCTCCTCCCATGATCTCAGCCCCCCCTGGGGCAGGGCTGGGACAATGGGTGGGCCGCGTGCCTGCTGAGTCTGTGCTGGCCTCTCCTGTGACTGACCTGCAGGACATGAGAGCTTGTCTCTCTCGCGTCCATCCCTCCAGGCCTGGCTGCTGGCCAGTGCTGCAGTACCATGCCATGGATGCCCAGCCATCTCATCCTCTCCTCCAGGAGCCCCCAGGTCAGAGTCTCCACCTGACTGCCCGCCCAGTGTGTGGGTGAGGCCAGCCTAAGCGGGGTCCCTCAGACCCGCCCTCCTCTTTGCCTCAGTTTCCTCAAGAAGAGCCTGTTCCCATCTGCCAGCAGGGAGAGGAGGCCTAGGAACCAGATGGGCACCTTCCCCAAGAGTATTACGGGGTGGGGTGGGGAGGAAGAGGATTCCAGGATGGGGCAGTGAGGAACCCCTCCGTTTCTTTTTTCCGCCGCCAGCCCCAGAGCAGGTGGTCCATCCCCTCCCCCAGCTCAAGGGGGAGACAACAGTTGAGGGGCGGGGAGAGAGGCGGCCCAGCTCCTCCCCCATCAGGGACCGAGGGCCCCTTGGTAGGGGCCCGTGGATCTGTTCACCCCTTCAGCCCTCTTTGGGGGCTCCCTCCACACTTGTTCTCCAGAGGACTTCCTCCTCCCAGGGACCTCAGCTGGCGCCCTAGACAGGCAGCTCGGTGCCCCCCAGCCAGCTGCCTAGTCCCCGCAGTCCCCTTCAGGTAGGGGAGGAGAGCTCACCCCTGCCTCCTCCACGACCCGCGGCGGTAAGGGAGTCACTTCGCGGTCGCCATGTGGCAGCAAACATCCTTCCACCTCACTCCAGCCCAGGTTTCCGGGGGGAGGGCGGCCCACTCCGAGAGGCCCCCGGTGGGCGGGGCGCCCGGCCCCCAGCCCGCTCCGCTCCTCCCCCGCCCTCGCTTTCCTTTGTGCTGTGGCCCGGCCGGGATGAACCGGGCAGGCTGCGCTGGCTCCGCTAGCTCGGTCCCCGCCCCGTCCCCGCCCGGACCTCGCCCGCTCGAAGGTGGCGAAGGTGCCCTTGGCCGCCCCGTGCACACCTGTCTCCCGGGCCCGGGGGGTAGGGTGGGGGATGGGCTCCCGCAGGGCCACGCGGCCCTGGGCCCCACATCGGGACCCCGCGCCTCTGGGCCGCGTCCGGCCGCCG
>NW_016812367.1:1023175-1104750 GCF_001698545.2 Rhinopithecus bieti | reverse complement strand
CTCCTTCCAGCCCCAACCCCAGCCCTGTCCCCCCCCCCCCACGCCCACCCCCCGTCCCAATCCGGTCCCGCCCCACCCATTGCTTCATTGATCTCCATTCCTGGTGCGTCCCACCCCATGTTAAACCCATTTTCATCCCAACCCAGGTCACACACCAGCCCACCCCTGGCCCGTCTCCTCTGAGAGGTCCATGCCTAGTCTATCCCATCATATCCACTGCCATCTGCATCCCACCCTCAAATCCAACCCAGTTCCTTTCCCATCCCAGCTTCAGCCCCATGCTTAGCACTTCCCCCCCCCCCCAACATTTCTCACGGCAACCTCTTCAGTCCAGCCCATCCCAGTCTCATCCTGATCCCAGTTCCCAATTCCCAACCACAGTCCCCCATCTCGGCTCTATGACCAGTTATTCCAGGCCATTCTCAGCCCCTACCCGGCTCATTATCCCTCCATTCCAGGCCTCTCCTCCCCTCCAAGCCTGTGCCCTCTGAGATGGGGCTAGCTAGGAAATCCTTTGCGTTCTCTCCCAAGCCTCAGGCATCCCAGAGGAGTCCCAAGTAGAGTACCGGAAGCAGCATCTAACCCCAGACTCCCAGGGCAGGGCTCCTGCAAGGACGCTCAGGGCCAGCCTCTTGGCACCTTTATCTTCTAAAACTCTAAGCACAGAAGGGGAAGGGGCCTCAGAAAAGTCCCCTGCAAGGGAGTGGACACCATGCCAGGGCCTCTCAGAACTCCGTTCCTTGCTGGGTTAGGACCATGAAACCGTCCACAGTGCTCAGTGGACCACAGCAAAGTCTCCAACCTCGACCTCCCTGAGCAAACTTCACCTGGTCCCATCCGCACCACGGAGGAGGAGGTGGTTCTAGCCGGGCCTCCGAGTTCTGCGTTGGGTAACTGGTTATGCCAAGAGGAGAGCAGTGCTGCCTATGTGGCAGTGGTTCCTGGTGCTCTGGAGTTGGGAGAACCCTCTTAAAACTCAAAATGTGGCCGGGCGCGGTGGCTCAAGCCTGTAATCCCAGCACTTTGGGAGGCCGAGACGGGCGGATCACGAGGTCAGGAGTTTGAGACCATCCTGGCTAACACGGTGAAACCCCGTCTCTACTGAAAATACAAAAGCTAGCCGGGCGAGGTGGCTGCCGCCTGTAGTCCCAGCTACTCGGGAGGCTGAGGCAGGAGAATCGCGTAAACCCGGGAGGTGGAGCTTGCAGCAAGCTGAGATCCCGCCACTGCACTCCAGCCCAGGCGACAGAGCAAGACTCCGTCTCAAAAAAAAAAAAAAAAAAAAAAAAAAAAAAACTCAAAATGTTCACAGTCCCTGCCTTGGGAAGTCAGTGCCCACTATGTCTAGGGACCACTGGCCGTGGCAGTTTCTCCATGGCCCCCACTAGAGTGAGGCCCAGGCAGGGAGAGACCCAGGCCCTGTGCCCTAGACTAACTGGCCAGTAGGTGTGGTTGGCATGCAGTGGGGATCCCTAAGGGAGTGGGTGACACAGGGTGGGAAAGGGAAGTGGGGAGAGCCATGGGGGACAGGGCTTCAGCCATCCCCCACCCTGAGGCATAAAGAGCAGAATTCTGGGGAGGAGGGAGCCGGGGAGGGGCAGACAGATGGCTGGCCATGAGCATCTGTGGCCTCAGCCTCTTCCAACTTCCTTTGACTTGTCCTAGCTCACAGCTCCTCACCAACCCCCCATCCCCCCACCCCCCAGCCTCCTGCACACTCAATTTTGCATCCAAAAAACAGAAGCCCTAAATGCATCTAAGCTCTTCCTTCCTAAAATTTCTGCCTCCCCACCACCCACCTACAAACTCTCCAGCCACGCCCACTCTCACCTCTTGCCATCAACATTTTTAAATAAACTTTCTATTTTAGAACAGTGTTAGATTTACAGAAAAGTTACAAAGATAGTATAGAGAGTTCCTATACACCCTGCACTCAGTTTTCCCTATTTTCAGGGAAGCAAGGGTGTTCCCTGCTGGCATGCCCTAGAGCCCACTCCTCTGGTCTCTGCACCCATCACCCTTCCATGTTATCTTCATCTCCTCATTTCTATAGGATGCAGACAGACATCTGTCCTCTGTCTCCTCCTCCCTGCATTTTCTCTGGCACTGCTCTGGCTAAGGTCACCAGTGACCCCTGACTTGCCAAATTCAGTGGACCCATAGTTCTCAGTTGCCCTGACCGGGGGCGTGGGTGGCCACTGGTCACTGTTCTCTGAGAACCTGCCTCCTTTCAGCTGCCGTTGCCCCTGAGGCCCACACACTCAGCCTTGGTGGGTGGGCGGCTGGTGGGTTCCTCCCATCAGGACTTCGTGTCTACCACCCCCAAACCGATCACCCTTCAAGTCGCTGACAGGTCGGTCTCTCCCACCCCCAGAGCATAAGCTCCCCACACACACACTGGGAGGCTGGGCCAATGACTTCAATGACTTCTGGATCCCCAGAGTGGAAAAGACGAGACAAGGGAGGACTGAGATCCAGAAACCGGGCCTTTGCTGTGTGACCTTGGCTGAAACACTTCCCCTCTCTGAGTTTCCTTTTGATAACCTGTTGTGAGAATACAATGGGCCTGGATGGAGGCTTAGAAAGGAGAACCCCCTCCCTTCCTCCTCATAGCCCCGCCCTCCTCCCTCCACCCCCACTTTCCTGTTCTGTGCTCCCCCACACCTCTCAGGGAAGGTTTTAGGGCTGAGGAGAGGCTGCAAGACTTTTTCAGCAAGAGCTGGTGGAGTCTCCTCTGGCCTCTTCCAACCTCTGCAAGATCCCACCAAGCACACATTCAGATTGCCCCTTCCACAAAGCACATGGCTCTCCCCAGGTATCTGCCCCTGGCGCCGGGCCAGCCACGTTCATTCACGTTAGCTCTGCTCCTGAGGAGTCTATTGCTAATAGTGTGACCTTGAGCTTGCTGCCTGACCTATCTTGAATCACTCATCTTCAGCTATAATCTGGGGATGATAGTGACGGTACCTACCTCCTAGGGTCAGTTTGAGGATTTTCAAAAAGTATCTAGAAAGTGATTAAAATGGGAACAGTACATAGTAGGTGCTGTCAGTGTGTTGATTGTTATTATTATTATTTTACAGGTGGGAAAACCGAGGCCCAGAGACTCAGTGACTTGCCCGGAGACACACAGCTGGTGAGTGGCAAAGTCTGAATGGGAACCCAGGTCTGTCCCAGGTCATTTCAGCACCCCACATACCCTCCATTGTAGCACCCCTATTTCTGCATGCAGGGGTGAAGTGGGCTGGAGTCTGGTCAGAAGTTCCAGGCGCTCCAGCTCTGAGGTCTGGGAGTGGAGTCAGGGGCAGGGCCCTGGGCATGAGGGGAGGAAGTGCCGTGGACATCCCTGCCAGGCCTGTTCCACATCCCATTTTCTGGCAGATTTTCCACTTTCAGCTCTAAACCGGAGTATGTCATCCAAGCCAGGAAGGGTCAGACCCACTGACTACTTCAGAGACAGACACATGACCCAAGTTAGTCCAATGGGCATGGGCCCTGGGACTTTCGCTGGTGCCATTAAGAAAGGCTCCCTTGCGGCCGGGCGCGGTGGCTCACGCCTGTAATCCCAACACTTTGGGAGGCCGAGGTGGGCGGATCACGAGGTCAGGAGTTCGAGGCCATCCTGGCTAACACGGTGAAACTCCATCTCTATTAAAAATACAAAAACAAGGCCGGGCACGGTGGCTCAAGCCTGTAATCCCAGCACTTTGGGAGGCCGAGACGGGTGGATCACGAGGTCAGGAGATCGAGACCATCCTGGCTAACACGGTGAAACCCCGTCTCTACTAAAAAATACAAAAAACTAACCGGGCGACGTGGCGGGCGCCTGTAGTCCCAGCTACTTGGGAGGCTGAGGCAGGAGAATGGCGTAAACCCGGGAGGCAGAATGGCGTAAACCCGGGAGGCAGAATGGCGTAAACCCGGCTCACTGCAAGTGAGCCGAGATCGTGCCACTGCACTCCAGCCTGGGCGACAGAGCGAGACTCCGTCTCAAAAAAAAAATACAAAAACAAAATTGGCCGGGTGTGGTGGCGGGCGCCTGTAGTCCCAGCTACTCAGGAGGCGGAGGCAGGAGAATGGCGTGACCCGGGAGGCGGAGCTTGCAGTGAGCCAGGATTGCACCACTGCACTCCAGCCTGGGAGACAGAGCGAGACTCTGTCTCAAAAACAAAACAACAACAAAAAAGAAAGCCTCCCTTGCTGAGCACGGTGGCTCATGCTTGTAATCCCAACACTTTGGGAGGCCAAGGCGAGCAGATCACGAGGTCAAGAGATCAAGATCATCCTGGCCAACATAGTGAAACCTTGTCTCTGCTAAAAATACAAAAATTAACTGGGTGTGGTGGCACATGCCTGTAGTCCCAGCTACTCAGGAGGCTGAGGCAGGAGAAGTGCTTGAATCTGAGAGGTGGAGGTTGCAGTGAGCTGAGATCACACCATTGCACTCCAGCCTGGGCCACAGGGTGAGACGCCATCTCCAAAAAAAAAAGAAGAGAGAGAGAAAAGAAAAGAAAGGCTCCCTCTGTCCACTGGGGCTGCTGAGCTGGCCAGGTATGGTCCTGGAGCTGCTGGCGGCCATCCTTGCCAATAGTGGGGAGGGCCTTCTGAAAATGAAGCCAGCACTGAGGACAGCAGAGCGGAGAGATGGAGAGCATGAGAGAGGGTCCCGGTAGCCGCCATGGGTACCTGGATCCAGCCAGATTTGAAACCATTCACTTTTTCAGTTCAGTTATCCCCAGTTTTGCTTAAACTAGCTTGAATTGCAGCCAAGAGACCTACCTAATCTGCCTGGTACCCAAGTAGTGGTCATTTTGTCAGTGGCAAGAGACATGGGTGAAATCTCAGCTGGTCTTCCAGTACCCCCAAAACCTGAGCAGGAGAGGCCAGGCTGGTCCTGGGGTCCTTACTGGCTCGGAAGCGGCTCCCCCTGCACAATCTCCCAGGCGGCTGGTGCTGGTTTTCTGAGTTCCCCCAGGCTCTCAGTCAGCGAGCTTGTTCTTGTTCCACCATGACCCCCGGATCCCTGGTCCCCTCCCCTCCTTCCTTTAAGGCCTCAGTTGGGAGGGGTTCTTCTTCCACTCTCAGGGTCAGCTTTGGATTTAGGCAGACTCGAGTTCAAAGGTTGACCTGCGGCCAGCCCTTTAGCCAGGGCCTCAGCTCCCTTCCTGTAACAGGGCCGCGTGGAGAATCCGAGGATGGCGTGTACCTTATGTGTGTACCAAGGCCATGTGGGGCCCCGCACTGAAGAGGCAGTAGCAGAATCATGAGTGCCTGCCTCCATACTCCGGCAAAACGGTCCCTCACCCTCTACCGCCTCCCTCCCTGCTGATCCAAATGAGCTCAAGCAGTTCTGAGTTGGGAATTGCTTGAACCCAGGAGGCAGAGGTTGTGGTGAGCTTGCCTGCTGCCTCTCCAGTTGCCCACGCGGCCCCCTGCCATGGTCTCTGCCCCCTCCAAGGGTGCTAATGGGCTTCCCTGCCTGGCACGAGGACATTCACTTCCCAGTCCCCATGGCCTCCACCCGCACAGCCTTGCACCCCAGCTTTGGAACACTGTGATCTTTGCAGCTTGTGGTTGCTATTATTATTTTTTTGAGACAGAGTCTCACTCTTGTCACCCAGGCTGGAGTCCAGTGGCGCAATCTCGGCTCACCACAACCTCTGCCTCCTGGGTTCAAGCAATTCTCCTGCCTCAGACTCCTGAGTAGCTGGGATTATAGGTGCCCGCCACCACGCCTGGCTAATTTTTGTATTTTTAGTAGAGATGAGGTTTCACCACGTTGGGCAGGCTGGTCTTGAACTCCTGACCTCAGGTGATCCGCCCATCTCGGCCTTCCAAAGTGCTGGGATTACAGGTGTGAGCCACTGTGCCCAGATGCTATTACTCTACAGATGGGAAAGCCAAGGCTCAAAGAGGGGCAGTGTCTTGCCCAAAGGCACACAGCTGGTGGAGTGGCAAAGTCTGGATAGGAGCCCAGGTGATGGGGGACGCATGACAGGAGCTGGGGAGTGCTGGCGGGTCAGCGGGGAACACTCTGGCCTTTGATCTTTGGAGTGGCAGGCCAGGCCATTCCTGGGTGACTCTGTACAAGTCACTGTTCTTCTCTGAGCCTCAGTACCCTCATCTGAAACATGCCTTTAATAATGTATTCTCAAAGGTGTTATGATGATTAAATGACATGTGATTGCATCACACCTACAGAGTGAGGGTGGCTATTTCAAGGAGGTGCCTGGTACCTGCTCCTGCCCCACTCTAGGCTAGCTCTGGCTCCACGGTTCCGCATATGCCCCTGCCCTCCACCCCACTCTCTCCTTACAGCCCCCTCCCAACTTCTCCCATCTTCTACCACCATCCTCCAGCAGATGCTTCCCAAGCCCCTTCAGCCACCCATACCCTGGTCTCTCAGCTGAGCCTGGCGGTCCTCTTGGCCCGCCACAGCCAAGTCTCTTAAAAGAGCTGTCTGCACTCTCCCCTTCCACATCCTCCCCACCCTCCCGCCTTGTTCCTCTTTAACCCTGGCAGCCGCCCCAGCTCGGCTAAACTGATCTGGCAAATGTCACCTTGTTGTGAAATGCCACGAGGGACTCCTCGGCCTTATCTGCCCGATTGACACTGTTGGCAGCTTCTTGACATGCTCTTGCCTGTCTGGGCTTCCCTGCACCTTCCCTGGAGGTCGTCGTCCTCCCGCCCTGGCCATGCTGTCCCTGCCCACTGCTGTGATGCTGGCGTTCTGGCGTCTCACCTCCTCACTATGCTGGGCCCTGGCTGTCCTCATGCTGGATTTGGCCCACATTAGTTATTTTTCTAATAGGATTAAAAAAAAATCTAATGTAGTTGCCAATATTCAAACACCAGATCTCACACACAAATCTGAACCTCTGGACGCTGTCGATAAACTGGCAGATCTGGCTGCACTGCTTGGCGTTCCCAGACGGGCTCCCGGCTGCAGTTACCATCCATCCTTGTGCCCTTCTTGCTTGTATCCATGGGAACCAAGGATGGACTGAGAGGGCTTCACAGTTTAAGAGAACTGGGAGAGAGCACATTTCCTTGTGGAAGTGAAAGCCACTCTCTGGTTAACATGCGAAGGATGTCCAGGTCGAAAGAAAACCACATCCCACCTGCTTGACTCCGGATGCTCCCTGTGTGGGCCCCGCTCCCGGCTCTCCCTAGGCCGCAGTGACCAGCATGTATGTTGACTGCCCTGAGCCTGTCTCAGATTCATTCCCGAATTGAAGCGGAGGTGAATCCAGACTTGAATCTTCAGCTGTTTCCTGAATGTGTCTCCTAAATGTCCCACAGGCGCCTCGTTCAACAAACACTTACTGGGCATCCACTATACGCCAGGCACTGACATACAGGCACTCCGGCAAGACATGAGAATCAAACGAGGCCAGGCGCAGTGGTTCACGCCTGTAATCCCAGGACTTTGGGAGGCTGAGGCGGGCAGAAAATAAAAAAACATGAAAATAACACACGAAGCTTTGCACTCATTCTCCAGGGTTCCAAGAGAAAACACAGCAGAGACCCTTCTCATCTCTCTCTTCCTTTTTTTTTTAGCGACAGGGTCTCGCTTTGTTGCTTAGGCTGGAGTGCAGCTTACTGCTGCCTCAACCTCCTGGGCTCAAGTGATCCTCCCACCTCAGCTTCCCAAGTAGCTGGGACCGCAAGAATGCACCATTAGGCCAAGCTGATTTTTTTTTTTTTTTTTTTTTTTTTGAGACAGTCTTGCTCTGTTGCCCAGGCTGGAGTGTAATGGCGCAGTCTTGGCTCACTGCAACCTGTCTCCTGGGTTCCAGGGATTCTCCTGCCTCAGCCTTCGGAGTGGCTGGGATTACAGGCATGCACCACCACACCTGGCTAATTTTTGTATTTTTAGTAGAGACAGGGTTTCACCGTGTTGGCCAGGCTGGTCTCAAACTATGGACCTCAGGTGATCTGCCCACCTTGGCCTCCCAAAACGCTGGGATTACAGGCATGAGCCACCACGCCTGGCCTCTGATGTGTGTGTGTGTGTGTATATTTGTTTTTTTTTTTTTTTTTTTTTGAGACAGTCTCACTCTGTTGCCTAGGCTGGAGTGCAGTGGCACAGTCTCAGCTCACTGCAACCTCAGCCTCCTGGGTTTAAGCGATTCTCCTGCCTCAGCCGCCTGAGTAGCTGAGGCGTGGCTAATTTTTGTATTTTTAATAGAGACGGGGCTTTACCATGTTGGCCAGTCTGGTCTGGAACTCCTGACCTTGGGCGATCCATCTGCCTTGACCTCCCAAAGTGTTGGGATTACAGGCATGAGCCACTGTGCCCAGCCCTGGCTTCTAATTTTTTAATATTTTGTAGAAACTGGGTCTCGCCAGGCTGGGCGCAGTGGTTCACACCTGTAATCCCAGCACTTTGGGAGGCCGAGGCGGGCAGATCACAAGGTCAGGAGATCAAGACCATCCTGGCTAACATGGTGAAACCTTGTCTCTACTAACATACAAAAAAATTAGCTGGGCGTGGTGGTGCACGCCTGTAGTCCTAGCTACAGGGGAATCGCTTGAACCCGGGAGGCGGAGGTTGCAGTGGGCCAAGATTGCACCACTGCACTCTAGCCTGGGTGACAGAGCAAGGCTCCATCTCAAAAAAACAAAACATGTCTCACCATGTTGCCCAGGGTGGTCCTGAACTCCTAGGCTGGATCCCTTCTCCAGCCTCAGCCTTCCAAAGTGCTGGGATTAGAGGTGTGAGTCACCCTGCCCAGCCCTTCTTGTCTCTTAAAGGGGACTGGGCCAAGGGCCTGTTGAGAAGACTTACAGATGTGTTGTAAGTCCTTATGCCAAGGACCCCTGAAGAACGAGCAGCCATGGCACACTGAGTTGTCCTGGCCTACTTAAGGCTTCTCTTCAGTCTTTCCAGTCCAGGCTTGGGACAGGAGAGGTGACAGTCCCTCTAGGGTGGTGAGAGCATCAGTGGGAGGCAGGAAGCCCCGGAGTGACGGTGCCACCACCAAGGCCTACAGTCCTCCAGGTACCGGGCAGAAGTCAGCATCCCAGAGAGATGCTCGCTGGCAAATGGTACTCAGTGCCAGCCAGTCCTGGGACAGCGCACCCAGCTTCAGGCCTGGATTCTAGTCTGGCTCATAGCTCAATGACAGCGTTGACCTTGGTCAAGTCTCCCAACCTTTCTGTGCCTCACGTAGAAAATAATTGGGCCAGGCGTGGTGGCTCACACCTGTAATGTCAGCACTTTGGGGCTGAGGAGGAAGAACTGCTCGAGCCCAGGAGTTTGAAACCAGCCTGGGAAACCTAGGGAGATTCTGTCTCTTAAAAACGACAACAACAAAAAAAATTAAAATGAAAAAGAAAAAATGAAATAGGTGATTACAGACATGGTGCAAGGTTGCTAGGAGGTTCACGGGAGATGCGAGCATGTCTGGTATAGGCTAGATGCCTGGCAAAGCTGCTGTCCTTCCCCATCCCTCATCCCCTGGACCTGTCACTAGGTCCCATCTCTGCCATATTACCCTCTGCCCCTCCCGTGCCTGGCCTCCGCCCCTAGGCCACTGCTGCAACTCTTCCTCCCAGCCTCCCTCCTGTACCCCCTCAGTGTCCTGGGGCCTCTTTCTAGAAAACAACACAAATCTATTTCAAACTCTGCTGTGTTGTGCCCTGCCCTGACCTCAAGAGACAGCCCCAGCTCTACTGTCTGGCACTTGTGGCCTCCCAGGACCTAAAGGCTACCCTCTCCAGTCCCATCTTCTTCTGTTTGGATGGCAGTTGGCCCCTCCAGGCCTTTGCTGTGGCCATTGCTGTTTTCCACCCCGTATCTCTGCAGATCCACCCCCAACTACGACTACCCTTCTGTTTTTTTTTTTTTTTTTTGAGGCAGGGTCTCACTCTGCCACCCAGGCTCGAGCACAGCGGTATGATCTCAGCTCACTGCACTCTTCACCTCCCGGGTTCAAGCGATTTTCCCACCTTAGCCTCCTGAGTAGCTGGGATTACAGGCACGCCCCACCACATTCAGCTAATTTTTGTATTTTTACCAGAGACGTTGTTTCTCCATGTCAGCCAGAGTGGTCTCAAACTCCTGACCTCAAGTGATCTGCCCGCCTTGGCCTCCCAAAGTGCTGGGATTACAGGCGTGATCCACCACGCCCATCCTAACTACCCGTCTCTAACCTCCAAGCCAGGCCAGACCAGTGGCGTCCCTCATGTCTGTGGGCACCAGGCCTGGCACATGGGGTCCGCCTGTACCTCTTCCACTAACCATGAGCCTGCCATGTCCACATCATGAGGACCACCAAGATGGCCAGCCCAAGGAATCCATCTTACGCTCCACCCTGCCACGTGACTCAAGTTCTACCCCTCCGGGTGCACAGGGGAACGGCACACAAGACACAGCTGGGTCCAGGTTTATTGTGGCACTGGAGGTGAAAGGGGGCCGGTGTGGCCAGCACCGGTGTGCTGTGGTGGTGGAGGGAGTGGGGTGGGAGGATAAGGCGGGTGGGGTAGGGCCCGGGGAACCCCAGGCTCGGGCCAGGAGCCAGGGTTAAGGCAACCATTGCCAGCCCTACCCAGAAATGCCGGGCCATGACTCCAGGGGGCCGCCGCGGCAGCTGTGGGCAGGAGGGGCTCACACATGGGAGAAGGCATGGCTCTTGCAGAGGGGCCTGTCCTTCTTGGAGTAGAAGGTCTTTCCTTCCAGGTTGATCTGACATATCTAAGGACAGCAAAGGCCCAGTCACATGGGGTTGGGGGCAGCAATAGAGGCCCCTTCCCAGCTTCTCCTGCATCCCCCAGGCAACGAACAGAGGGCCGGTGGACTTGGGGCTGAGGCCAAGGCTCGGGGCTCTCACCGCACAGACGAAGCAGGTGTCATGCCAGCTGAAGCCCAGCGCTTCCAGGAAGCGGTCCCCAGCGTCGATCTTGAAGTCACAGCCATGGCATTTCGTGCCAAACATCTTCTCATAGTCTGAGGATGGGAGCAGAGAGGAAGGGGACCTGGATTCATGCCTGCCCCATGCACCATCCCTCCTCACCCTCATTGGCCAGCGGGTACCTCGCTCGCAGTAGGGCACGCCCTCCTCCATGTAGAAGGCCCTGTTCCGGATGGGCGTCTTGCAGGCGGCACAGGTGAAGCAGTGCACGTGCCAGGTCATCTTCAGGGCATGCATGATCTCCTGGAAGGAGGTGCCAGTCACTCGGCAGGCTCAGGCCCCTCCCGCCCTCCCCTGGGTCACAGGAACACAGGACAGCTGGCCGCGGGCCCTGTTCCTTCTCATAGTAAATGCTACATCTAACCATTCAGGACTCCCATGCCTCCATCTCCAACTCCAAGGTCTCTGAGTGGACATCCACTGCGCCTTCAGACCTGCCATGTCCAGTACTCAGTTCCTGATCCCCTCACCCCAAACCTCTCCTCCCACAGGCATCCCCATAACACGGATGGCAACTCCATTCTCCCGTTTGCTGCAGCCAAACACACCCTCCTCTCACACCCCACACCCCACACCAGGTCCACCAGGAAATCCAGTGGGGCCCACCCCCAAGGCATATCCAGATTCTGAGTGCTTCTCACAGCCTCCCTGATGCGAGGTGAGCCACAGCGATCTGGCCCCTGGGATCACACAACTGGCCTACAGCTCCTCCCTCTGATCCCAGCTGCCGCAGCAGGCCCCTGCAACCCGAGACAGGCTGTATCCCCCTGCATGAAACCCCTTACCACTTCCCATTTTTCCCAGCAAGAACCAAGCCCCATGCAGACGCCGGAGGCCAGCAGGTCTGACCTCGTTCCCACCCGTCTCCCCCACTGCTCTCCTTTGCGTTCTCACCTTGCCTCTGCACACTGGCCTCTTGCCTGAAATTGGCACACCCGGCACGCTCCTGTCCTGGGCTTGACACTGGCTGTCCTCTCTGCCTGGACTGCTCTGCCCCGGGTATCTCAAGGCTCACCCCTCACCCTCTTCAAGTTTCTGCTCGAATGCAGTCTTCTCCACGAGGTCCCACCCTGACCACACGAGTAGCAGCCAGCTGCCTTCCCTACACCACGCCCAAGCACTTCTTGCTCTACTCTTTCCTGTTTTCCATAATGTGATCTAACATTACTTCCAGACAACCTACTTATTGTGCTTATTGCTTACTGTCTGCCTCTCCCCTCTTCTTCCAGCCAAAACGTAAGGCCCAGAAGGGCATGAAGCATCAACTGTTTTGTTAGCTGATCTAGCCCCACAGTGCCTGGCCCTTTGTGGGTGAGTTGACTGCGCTCCGCAGGAGGTGGGAGGGGGCAGAGACACAAGGCGCTGAGCTCTCCCTGGGCTGGGCTGTTCCCTAGGAGCCTTGGGGCCAGCCAGGGCCAGCAGTATTCACCTCTGAAGCAGGCAGAGGGCCGCATGGGGCCTCAAGGCGGCATGAGGCTCCGAGATCTGTGGTTTGGGCAGACCTTGACCTTCTCAAGTCTTGGTTTCTTCCTTGTGAACTGGGAAGCTAATCCCAGCCTTGTGAGGCTGTTATGAGGATGGCCCTGAGTTTAAATCCAGGGATCCCAGATCCAATCCCTGCAAGGGCCACGTGGGGACTGTGTCATACAGAGGAGCACCTCTTCTTCTGGCAACAGTGCTACTGGTTCATTCAGGAATGCCTGCCTGGCTCAGGCTGAGATCTAGGTGTTAAAGTGAAATCCGTTGGGCACAGTGGTTCACATCTGTAATCCCAGTGCTTTGGGAGGTCAGAGTGGGAGGATTGCTCGAGGCTAGGAGTTCAAGACCAGCCTGGGCAACATAGCAAAACCTCATCTCTACAAAAATATTTAAAAATCTGCTGAGCATGCTGGTGGGCACCTCTAGTCCTAGCTATTTGGGAGGCTGAGGTGGGAGGATCCTCTGAGCCCAGGAGATCAAGGCTGCAGTGAGCAGTGATCATGCCACTGTACTACAGCCTGGGCAACAGAGCAAGACCCTATCATTATACATAAAGAAATAAAAAGCAGGAGATTTCACTTTCACTCTGCCTCCTAAGTAGCTGGGACCACAGGTGCACACCACCACACTCGGCTAATTTTCTAATTTTTTTTTTGTAGAAACAGAGGTCCATGCTGGTCTTGAACTCCTGGGCTCAAGCAATCCTCCCACCTTGGCATCCCAAAGTGCTGGGATTACAGGCATGAGCCACTGCATCAGGCAAATCTTCTGATTTTAAATTGTTGGCTACTGATTTTAAAATGAAATAGTGTAGGCCAAACAAGACGTTACGTGTGGGTGACACGTAGCTTTCAGATGGCGCATTTCTGCCCTCCACAACACCTGTACCCCATCTTACATCTACCTTGCAACCGTGCTGGCCCTAGCACAGTGCCACCCTTCTCTTTAGTGAGGTCCAGAGAAAGCAACTATCCCCTGCTCACACAGCCAATAGATCACAGAAACAGATTTTGTGCCCATGTCTGGCTGGCTCTTCTCACTGTCTGGTGTTGCTTGTTGTATAGGAGCAGACAAGGTCACAGTGAAGGAACTTGGGCATTGAGCTGGTGGGAGACGGGGCTCTACCAGGAGTGTGGGTTGGTAGGGTGGGAGCCCAAGGCTGGTAGGCAGATTTCTCTCTTTTTTTTTTCTTTTTTTTGAGGCGGAGTCTCGCTCTGTCGCCCGGACTGGAGTGTAGTGGCCAGATCTCAGCTCACTGCAAGCTCCGCCTCCTGGGTTTACGCCATTCTCCTGCCTCAGCCTCCCAAGTAGCTGGGACTACAGGCGCCCGCCACCTCGCCCGGCTAGTTTTTGTATTTTTAGTAGAGACGGGGTTTCACCGTGTTAGCCAGGATGGTCTCGATCTCCTGACCTCGTGATCCGCCCGTCTCGGCCTCCCAAAGTGCTGGGATTACAGGCTTGAGCCACCGCGCCCGGCCCTTTTTTTTCTTTTGAGACGGAGTCTCGCTCTGTCGCCCAGGCTGGAGTGCAGTGGTGCAATCTTGGCTCACTGCAAGCTCCGCCTCCCAGGTTCACGCCATTCTCCTGCCTCAGCCTCCTGAGTAGCTGGGACTACAGGCGCCCGCCAGCACGCCCGGCCAATTTTTTGTATTTTTAGTAGAGACGGGGTTTCACCGTGTTAGCCAGGATGGTCTTGATCTCCTGACCTCGTGATCTACCTGCCTTGGCCTCCCAAAGTGCTGGGATTACAGGCGTGAGCCACTGCACCCAGCCATTCTCCCCTTCTTGCCTACTGATGGAACCCCCAATTTTGCTGGACACATGGGTAACTAAAATAAAGACCATATTTCCCAGCCTCCCTTGCCACTGGGTGTGGTCATGTGACTGAGTTCTGACCAATGGGATGGAAGCAGAGAGTCAGGTGGCAGCATCCTCTAAGGATGGACGCCATGGAGCTCTGTCCCCTTTCTTCCCCTTCCAACTTCCTGCTGGCTGGAAGGTGGGCATTTTGGCAGAGGCTGAAGTATCATCTTTCTCTATGAGTGGTAAGTAAGCAGGTGCTGTGAACAGTCAAGCAACAAGGCGGAGCCTGGGTCCACCAGACCAGTCCCAGACCACCCACCCCTAGATGTTTTTAGGCGAGGAATAATCTACCATTATTTTGAGTTTCCCACTACTTGTGGTCAAGGTAAAACCTCACTGATATGAACAGCACCATCACAGAGCTCTCTGGCTACCCCTGGCAGCCCTGGCTCTGGATCCAGAAATAAGGAGGAAGCATGAGACAGAGCAGCTTCAGCATGTAAAGCTGGCCCTTCTACCGTTTCACCAGGGCAGGGAGAGCCCAAAGTGGGAGTCATGAGGGCCCAGAGCTTCTCCAGGCTTGGTCCTCATGCTCTTTGCAGCCTTGGGTGGCTTCTGAGCAGGAACATGGTCATTTGTTAACAGCATCCTGACTAATGCAGGGTGAGGCCAGTACCGTAGCCTATATAGGCTGGTAAGGACCTGGAGGGCTCACTCGGGGAGACCCCCAGCCTGAGGGTTGCCCAGCAGCCCTCCTTCCCACTGACAGGCTTGGGCCCGCCTCCCCGCCAGCCAGCCCTACTCACGCCTGTAATCTTCTTCTTGCATTTGGCACAGCTGGGTGCGTAGCGCACGTCATAGCATGGCGGGCAGAAGATGGCGCCCTTCTCCTCGAAGAAGCCACCCTCTTCCAAGACCTTCCCACACTGGCTACAAACAAACTCCTCAGGGTGGTACGCGTGGCCCAGCGCCACCAGGTAGCGGCCCCTGCCGGGAGGCGAGGGCAGTGAGAGGGAGCACATGCACAGGAGGTGGAGGTCTTGGTCCCCTGCAGGTTGACTGACCACCCACCGGGAAGCCTTGGGAGGGAGAGTTCATTCTCCCCATTTTCCACACAGGGTAGAAGACAGGCTTGGGAAGTGACCATGACAGCCATGAAGCTTGCAGAGCCAGCCCGTCACACTGAACTGCTGGTGACAGGAGAGGCAATTTTAGAGCAGGGAGGACCCCGGGAGGAAGGGCTGACGACTGGAGCCTCATGAAAGCTGAGGAGCCCCTGGGCAAACCCTGGGACCATCCTATCCTGCTGGCCTGCCTGATCTACCTGGCAAGAGCTGACAGAGTTGGTTGGGCGCGGTGGCTCACACCTGTAATCCCAGCACTTTGGGAGGCTGAGGCAGGCCTGAGATCACCTGAGGTCAGGAGTTCGAGACCAGTCTGGCCAACATGGTGAAATCCTGTCTCTACTGAAAATACAAAATTAGCCAGGCGTGGTGGCCTGTGCCTGTAATCCCAGCTACTCAGGAGGCTGAGGCAGGAGAATCCCTTGAACCCAGGAGGCAGAGGTTGCAGTGAGCCGGGATTGTGCCGCTGTATGCCAACCTGGGCGACAGAGTGAGACTCCATCTCAAAAAAAAAAAAAAAAAGGGTGACAGAGTCAAGAGCAGGCCAGGGCTGAGGACTAAGAAGGCTCTAGAATCCAGCATGCTGATGCTGGGGGGTGTTTGATGCTGCTTGGCCCCACGGGGCAGTGCACAGAGGGAGGGGCTCTAGGCCTGTATGCTCTGAGAGCAGAGAGAGACAGAGAGCAGGAGTGGGGGGCAGAGGCACTGGAAGGGGCAGGCCCCTCTTGGCCTAGAAAGCAGCAAAGGTAGGGGTACAGCTTCAGCCTATGGTTGGCCCTTTGGCCATTTCGCCAGGGCAGATGCTGCTAGCAAGTGTTGTGGGTAGGCTGGGGTAGGTAGCGTGGGATTAAGAATCTGAGGACCCAGCTCAGGTCCCGACTCCTACTCCAGCTGGGAACTGAATCCTTATTCCCCTCCGTCGCAGCTGAGGCAAGATGGGTGGGCAGACAGGTGGAGCTGGGCTGCAGGATGGGAAAGCCAGGGTTGGAACAGGACACCCACCGGATGACCTTGTGGCACTGGTGACACACAGGAGTCTTGCCATTGTTGCTGCCCCCTCCTGGTACCCCTCCGGCAGCTGCCTGCACGATGGAGGTGCGGTTCTGCAGCGGCGTGGGCGTGGCCGGCTGGCTGTACCGGGTCAGCACTGTGCTCGTTTTGTCTGGGGCGTAGCGCTCGGCAAACGCAGGGTCCACAGCCCAGGGCGGGCGGCTGGTGGGGCTGGGGGTGGTAGGGCCTGCCGGGGCCGGGGAAAGTGGCTCTAAAGGGGTGCCCACAGACCCCAAAGGACAGGGGGTGGAGCCCCAGGGAGCTGAGAGAAGCCTACCACCCCCATGCCCTGGAGGCTGCCCACCCTTGCCCAGGCCCGAGCCCACTCCCTCTCACCAGGCCAGGGCTCCTGGGGTGTAGATGAGGCTGGGGCTGGGGCTTCTGTCCTGGGCACCTGGCTGCAAGATCTGCCATTCAAGGCCCTGCATGGCTGAGCTTCCTGGCATGGCCCCACCCCCCAACCTGGGTCCTGCTGGCCCCACGGGAGATGCCTGGGGGCATGGAAACTGCTGAGCTGGACTCCAGGTCCCATTGGGGTAGGGATGGGAAGGGCAGCTTCTCATAGCAACGTCCAGGTAGCTGGCGTGTTGTCTATAGCTGGGGATGGAGCAGGGCTCCCGCTTCTGAGGCAGCTCTCGGGGCTCCCCTCATGCCAGGAAGCCATCTGCGATGGCAGGGCAGGGCCCCTTTGCCAGGTACCCCCCTCCCACTGAAAACGAGGACGGCAGGGCCCAAACTGAGTCCAAACCATGAAACACCCCCACACCCCAAATGCAAACCAGGTCCACAAAGATAGAAAACAGAGGCAGAGCAAGCAGGGCTGAGAATGTTTATTTCCAGGCCCAAAGCAGCACAGACCTGGCAGACAGCAGTACCATAGGGCAAAGAAGGAAGGCAGTGTCAGATGAACCCAGTCGTGCAGCCAGGGCCAGGCCAGCAGGAGGCTCAGGCCAGGCGCAGGAAAGTGGGGGGTGAGGTAGGCAGAAGCTGGAGGCACTAAGGGGGTGCCCTGGGCAGGAGGAACAGAAAGAGGGAGGCAGAGAGGGCAGCCGGCTGGAGAGGGCCGGGCTACGACTGCACGTTGAGCACGTGGGCAGAGCGCTGGTGGTGCCAGTCCCGGAGGCGGGTGTAGCGTGGGCTCTGCAGCTCCAGGACATACTTTTCCCTGAGGGGCAGAGAGAGAGGGAGGAAGAAGTGGAAGGAAAGAGAGATGGAAGGGAGGCAGGGAGGGAGGAGGGAAGGAAGGAGGGAGGGAAAGAAGGAAGGAATGAAAGAAAGAAGGAGGGAGGGAAAAAAGGAAGGAGAATGGAGAGCCCCAGCTGGGAGCCTCAGGAGTAGACATAGGGCAGTAGCTGGAATGGAAGAGGCAGGAGGTGGGAGAGGGGCTCATGCCCGTCCCTGTACCTTGATTTTTTCAGGTGCTCCTCATCCGGGTCTTGCACTGAGAGGGCAGAGGCAGGCATTGACCAAGAGAGACAGAGGGTCAGGGCTCACGACTGGGCTGGGGGCCAGGAGAGTACCCCCTGCCCTGGGCTGGCACTTACTGAACTCGGTGCCTGTGAGGTGGGCAAGGATGCGAAAGGAACGCGACTGGCCTGTCCCCGGCCGCGGCCGCCAGTCCTCCGTGTTCTCCATCAGCCGCTGCTTGCTGGCGTCTGGGACCAGCGGTCGAAGCGGCTGTCTGTGGGGAGGGTGTGGCTCAGAACCCCACACTGGGGGTGGGCAGTGGGGGCAGCCCCTCCCAGGATTTGGTGTATGTGGGTTTGGGTTACAGTGATGGGAGGGAGTGGGTAAAGGTGAGGCCAGGAGCCCTGCTGGGCGGGTGGGTGAGAGGACAGGAGGGCGAAGTGGAGAGGAGGGCAGCCAGGGTGGGGAGGGGCCGCCGCCCAGAGTGCCAAAAGGAAGAAGAGAGGGACAGGCAGAGGGGGCTCACTGACTTGTCAAGGGTCTGCACCTGTGAAGGAAATAAGACAGATAGACAGATAAAGGGACAAAGGGACAGACACAGGAGAGGAAGAAAGATGGGGAGGGGTCAGAACAGCCGGGGACAAGGCGGCACTGAGTGTCTGGGGCTCAGCTGGCCCGACACTACAACCCAAACCCCAGCCGCCAGCGGAGGGCGCGGCCTCATTCAGAGACCCCTCCCCAGGGCGGTGCCCTGCAAGGCGCCACAGCCTCGGGAGGGGCCCTGTGCCTGCAGCCCCACCCCGGCCACCAGGGGTCGCTGCCGCACGGTTCCGCCAGGCTGGGGCGCAGCACAGACTGAGCAGCAGCGGGCAGCGGGCGTGGGACCACAGGGGGCCTGATAGCGTGGGCGTGGGCGCGGGCGTGGGCGGGCAGGGGCCGACGTACCCATTCTGCTGCAGGGCGATGTCAGCGGGCGGGGGCGCCCCGAAGGGCCGGGCCGTCTTGTTGAGGGAGACGCTGGGTGCAAAGGTGTACCGCGGGGGGTCCGCGGCAGGGACGGAGGCCTGGGCAGAGACAGAGCCGGGCAGGGCGGGCGGGCGGGGTAGGGTGGGGACCTGGGTGGGAGTGGGGCGCCTGCGCCAGAGGACAGCGGCAGCTCCAGCCCCCCACCCCCACCCCCCACATCTGTCTGGAGGCTAAGGGGAGAGGACAACTCAGGTTTCAAGGGGCCCATTTGGGAGTGGTGATCTCAGTCCACGCAGGACCGAGGGCTGACCGAGTGTGGGCGAGCACGCAGTGCCAATGGCGGGAGGCAGGCAGGCGGACAGACAGGCGGACATGCGTGGTGCCAGGACCGTGCGGCAGCCCCTGACTCAACTCCAGGGCCCGAGGCCCGCCTTAGCTCGTTTCTGCCCTCCACTTCCGGCCAGAGATTGGGGTACCGAGAATGTGCCAGGAGGGCGAGCAGGCCCGGCCGTCCAAGCCCACACCGCCCGCCGCCCAGATGTCTCGGCCTGCCTCCTACCTTCTGTGGTTTGCTCTGAACTGGCTGGGCCCTGGAGAAGAAGGAAAGCATGACAGCGGGCTGAGCCCGCGGGGATCCCCTCTGCCAGCGCCCGCGCACCCATGCATGCCCACCCGCATCCATGCATGCCCACCCGCATACCTGCTGAGGCCCAGGCTGAGGCGCTCCCCGCAGGCCCGGATCTTGTTCTGAGCTTCGATGTGTGTGAGGCTCCCTGCGTTCTCGCCATCGATGCTCAGCACCCAGTCACCCACGGCCACTCCGGCCTGCGCCGCTTTGCCTCCAGGAGTGAGCTATGGAGAGAGAAGCAAAGTGACTGAGGCCCTGGCCCCTGCAGACCCAAGCCAGGTTGATGGTGGTAACGCTGCCCCACCCAAAGCTGCCCCACTTCCAGAACCCAGAGAGCTCTTCATTCAACACAGATCTAGGCAGCTGCTGGACACTAAAGCAACTCAGGTGGTGGCACTCACCCGAGCTTCACAATTTCCTCAGTCACACTGCTTATTTATTCACCACCATGACCCTCCCCCACAGTCCAGAAACTGCTATGATGTCCACAAACAGCCAGGCTCAGGCTAAAGCCCAAGTTTTTCAGGAGGACCATTGCCTTTTGAGGCTCCTGCTGGTTTCCTGCCCAGGCCTCTCCACCTACCAGATATGCCGTCTGACCCATGCAGGGGGCGGCTTCCTCCCTGAAACCACCGGGGGCTCTTACGGACCTCTTACCCCCCAGCACCCTGTCAGGGGCCATCTGCAGGGATCTCCTAGGAGCCTTTGAGAGCCAGAACAGGCCCTGTTATCTTCCGGTTCCCTGTGAACACTGCCTGAATGGGGCCTAAGGTGACAGCCGGGGCTTCACAGGCCATACATGGGTGTCACTCCCAAGCCCTCAATTGCCAACTTTCTCCAACCCCAATCCTTCAGGCTCTTGAGCTGGGAGTCCCTGGTTCCTGTGGCAATGAGAGGAGACAGTAGGCTGGGAGAAATGGCTGCCACCAGGATGAGCTGAGACCATCAGGAATGACTTCGAGGACGCTGTGGGCCTCGGTAAAGGAGAATGGGGTGTGCTGCCTAGCGGGTGAGTTCACTTATGATGGCTTTGAATGCCAGAAGGAACTAGGACTTGGCTTTGAGAGTAGAGGGGCCACTGGCAGTTTTAATGTCTGGGATGGGGTATCTCCCAGGCCCTGAGAGGGGTGACCCTGATAATCCCCTTCCAGGCCTCTAGGCCAGCCCCAGCAACACAGGCAGGACAGCTTGACTGGGTCTGAGCCCAAGGGGCTACCCAGCCATCTGGCAAGAGGC
Organism: Rhinopithecus bieti; assembly: GCF_001698545.2. Lineage (NCBI taxonomy): Eukaryota > Metazoa > Chordata > Mammalia > Primates > Cercopithecidae > Rhinopithecus > Rhinopithecus bieti. The sequence continues at coordinate 1,084,141 of NW_016812367.1, read as the reverse complement.
CTGGCACTGCAGTAAGTAGGCTTTTGTGAGGCAGTGCTGGAAGACAATTTCACTGGGTGGGGGGCATCTGGGGGGTCCAGGCTGCCAGAGGCCCCAGGAGGCTCCTCAGGTGGGCCAGTGCACAGACTGAGCTGAGGCAGGGAAAAGGGAGGCAAGAGGTTTCAGAGAGATGTCAGAGGGCAGGGCAGCCAGACACAGAGCCTGACAGCACCAGGAAAAGAAAGGCGAGCTGGGCTCAACATGATTTCTTGCTTGCGTGGGAGGTCAGAAGGCTAAGAGAGCTCAGTGGCTCCTTCCTCACTCGCTAAATAAGAACAGTTGCTTCTGTTTATTGAGCACCAAGTATGCTACATATTGACACTGAATCTTCCGACAACCCTGTGGAGTAATCAGGGATTTTTACCCATTTTGCACTTGAAAATGTACACAGAGGCCGGGCGCGGTAGCTCACGCCTGTAATCCCAGCACTTTGGGAGGCCGAGGTGGGTGGATCACCAGGTCATGAGATCAAGACCATCCTGGCTAATACGGTGAAACCCCGTCTCTACTAAAAATACAAAAAATCAGCCGGGTGTGGTGGCGGGCGCCTGCAGTCCTGGCTGCTCGGGAGGCTGAGGCAGGAGAATGGCATGAATCCGGGAGGCAGAGCTTGCAGTGAGCCGAGATGACGCCACTGCACTCCAGCCTGGTTGACGGAGCAAGACTCCGTCTCGAAAAAAAAGAAAAAAGAAAAAAGAAAATATACACAGAGAAGTTAAACAACTTGCCTCAAGTCACCCAGCTAGTAAGAGGCAGGGCTAGGAAGTGTCCCTTACCCTAAGGCACTGTGGGCCACCTCTGCTGAGCATGGGGGCCCAACCGAGGGGTCAGCCCACCTGGAGATACCCTGAGCTCCTCCCTCACCTTTAGTTCAATCCAACTAAATCAACCCCTTATACGGTATGTGAGGAAGTGACACCCCAGAGGGGAAGTGACTTACTCAAGGTCATGGTGAGTCAGTAGAAGGGAAACCTGGCCCAGCCACTCCCTGCCCACAGGGCTGGCTCCTGGGAGGTGTGGGCTGAGCCCGAGATGGAGGTCTTGGGGTGCACAGGAGCAGCTAGCTGGCTCCTGGAGAGGGGGTAGGGGGCGGGAACGGCTTCCCTTCCCAGAGTGAGGAGGGCAGAAAGCACAGAGGATGAGGGGTGTTCAGAGCATGGAGAGGGCGGCAGGAGAGCAGGAGACAGCGCTGGGCGGGTGGCTGGAGACAGAGGCAGGGAGGGGCTCAGGCCAGGGGCAGGGTAAGGCCAGAAGAGCCGAGGAGGGAAAAAGCCAGGGGGCTGGACCCTGCATGAGGTGGGGGTGAGTCAGCCTGAGCAGCCCAACCCCCCAGTCCCAGACGTTACCTCATCACCCAGGCCTGGGCCCACGGCCAGCCCTCACCCCTCCCACCTCCCTCCATCCTGGGGTCAGGGGAGGGGGAGGGGGCTGGCCTAACTCTGAAAAGCCCACCTCACTCACCCATGTGGGCCCAGGTCCAACTCCAGGGCTGGGATCAGCTACCGGCCCCACCCACATGCCGGGGATGCTGACCAGGGAGCTGGAGCTGGGAGTGCCCCCAACAGGCCATATCTGAAAGTCATCTCCATCAGGGAAGAAACTGAGGTTCAGGGTCCCCAGATGCATTGGGCCAGCACTTTCCCAGGGGGCAGGACGCTGGGTAGGTTTTCAGAGCTGTGTGAGGCTGTGTAGGAGGATGTGTGTGGTAGGGCGACCACTGCCCTCACTACCCTGCTGGCGGGGCAGGTTCCCGGAGACCACCATGAAAGGACCCCTGGGAAAAGCCTCCCCTAACCCCCATGCCCAGCTCCTGCAGACAGACTCCACCTTGACTCCCTCCTCAGGCCACAACCCTCTGGGCCCCTCCAGGCTGGGCTTGCCCTGGGCTTCCTGACAACAGCTGCCTGCCCACCCATCGCCTGGGTGGGCCTCTCTGGGCAGGCGGATATAAAGGGCAGGAAGTCCCCACCCCCTGCTGACCCCCAGGCCAGTCAGAGATGCCAGCCCACAGGCTGGCCTCACCCACTCTGGGCAGGCAATTTGTTGTGTCTCACAACTGGACCATACAGCTGGAGCTGCAGCCTGGTGACCAGCTGAGGGGCCCACCAGTGGGGTTCAGGGGGCCAGGCCTAGGCCAGCAATTTTCAGCTTTGCAGACTGCAGCCACTGTTGGCCATCCCAGCGTGGGGCTGCATTCTTGGGCTTATAAGGCAATCCCCCTGCTACAGGGAGGAGCCAGCCTCCAGCTCCACCCCCACCAGGGCAGGCTCTTGGAAGCTGAAGTTAAGCCCCTAGAGAGGAGCCCTGTCCTACACTTCTGCTTGGGGTCATAGGCCACCACATCCTGAATGGGAATGGTGGATGCAGGTCCTTACATAGGCTGGGGAGAGACCCCTTCTACCCACAATAAATGCACACCATCCCGTGCTTCAATTCCAATCCCTGCTTCAACATGGACTCGATGAGCGAGCCCCTCCACCTCTTCATGAGTTCTTCTCTCATCTGGAAAAACAGGATGACGACTGCTATTCCCTGGGCAGAAGTGCGTCTGAAGTGAAATCCTATAGTCGCAGTGCCCTGCCTGGGGCCTGGCTCCAAGCATTGCTACCTCAAGTTTAGATACCTCCTGGAAATGTCAGGCTCCCATCCTGCACAATGAGCCTCCCTCCCGCCCTCAGAAGTGGCCACAGGAGCTTGGGAGAACAGCATCGGGTACAGTGCAGGACTGGGGAAGCCTGGGTGCTCCCTCCCAGTATCCACCTCATTGGGAGTCCTTGCAGCGGGCAGGTACCACTACATCTCGGACCTGGACATCTTCTGGCCTGCTGGCCCCTGACCAGCTCCTGTTAGGACTCCCCCCATCACCCTCTGGAGACTTGAGCACCCAAAGACCGCTGGGGGAGCCCCCTCCCCAAACCTAGGCTCACCCGGGAAATGGAGAGGGGCACATTGAAGTCCTTGCCCCCTTGCAGCCGGAAGCCCCAAGGTGCTGGCCCCTCCAGCACTACCTTGAAGGAATCCATGATGCCGGCTCCTGAGAGGAGAGGAGAGAAGAGAAGGTGAGTGGCCAGCATGGTGGGCGGGCAGGCAGGCAGGCTGGCCCAACTCAAGATACCAGCCTTGGACCGGGGCCAGGCAGGCACGGGCAGCCCCTGAGCACACCCAAGCCATAGTAGGCAGGTATTTTGTCAGGCTGGGCTGGGCTGCTGGCGGACCTCACTTTGGAAAGACAGAAGCAGCCTCCCTTCCCTTGGGACTTGAACGGTGAGGGGTGCCTGAATCCAGGCTTGAGGTTCTTTTCAACCAGGGGTGGGCCGAGGGACTAAACTGGCGCGGCCTCCCCGCAAGCCAGCCTGGAGCCTCGGGCGGCCGGGTGAGTCAGGGGCCGGCTCTCCTCTCCCCCGCCCCCAGGTCCCGGCAGGCAGGCCGCGGCTGGAGCCTGCTCGGACTATATAAGGCGTGTAAGCTGACACTGTGCGGAGAGCCAGCGTAGGGAGCACACGGGGGCTTGGGACACGAGGGGGAGGGGAGGGAGGCGGCTGCAGCGGATCCTTCCAGCCATTCCGGGACCAGTCGAGGCTGCTGGGAGCCAGGGCGGGACCCCTGGGTGCTGAAGAAGGGGAAGGCGGGAGTGGGTTGCGGCCCCTGTGGAGACAGGTGGGGGCTGGGACCCTAAAGCATAGCTTGGAAGGGGATCCTTCCCGGAGCCGAGTGGGGGTGGTGCCTCCCACACAGAACTGCTCCCACACCGACGTGACTCAGTTTCCCCCTAGTCCCCGCCCGGGCCCCATGCATTACACTGGCCCCGGCCGCAGGAAGCAGCGCAGGCGCCGATCGGCCCCGCCGCAGCCGGCTTCGCTGCAGGAAGGCGGGGGCGGGGGCGGAGGCAGGGGCCAGGGCCCGCGGGAGGAAGCACAGCCCGGACCGCGATCCCCAGTGCCCTTTGTGGTCCTCAGCAGGCCTCAGGCGCCCGCCTGGTCCAGCCCAAGACGCCCCGCGCGGTTGTCGATACCTGCTCGGCCCCGCCAGTGCGCTGCTCGGCGTCGGGCTCCAAGGACCCGCGTTGGGATCGGCCGCCAGTGTTCTGACCCCGCCCCCGCAGTCGCCCTCCACTTTGAGCGCGCTGAAGGGGGCGGGGCACCAGGCCACGCCCTCGTCGTGACCACGCCCGCTAGACGATCTCCGTTGGTGGAAAGCCCCACCCAGCTCTTCCGTCCCGCCCAATCACCAAGTCCCGTCGGGCTGCGAGCTGAGAGGCCTCCCGGACCAGGGCCCCGCAGTGGGGCGGAGTCGGGGTGGGGCCGGGGCTGCAGGTCGCCTCATTAGGGAGGAGCTGCCTCGCCCAGTCCCATGCACCGCCCGCTGGCGGAGGGAGGGGAAAGCGGACCTGCAAACCAGACGGACCTGGGCCCTAGTCGTCTCTGAACCTTAGTTTGCTACTCCGAAAAATGGGACGATCATACTTGTCTCGCAGGGCTGCTGCGAGGGTCGGTATCGTAGATGCAACTATCGGGGGCTGCAGGACTTCTAAATCAGAGGGCCTGGGAGGAGATAAGGTGGGGAAGTTGAGGGGGACTGGGGCGTTTAAAGCTAGATTTGCGCAACTCTCTACCGAAGGCAGGAACACAGGGCAGGAGCGGACGCCAGGGGTCCCTGGCCTGCGGACCTTGCCCTCGCTCGCATCCCTGCAACCCCGACCCGACCCGCACACAGTCGGAAGCGCCGCGTCCCGCTCCACCTTGGCCAGAGCGGACTGCGCCCCGCGGGAGGCGTCCTCAGAGTCCCGGCCCCGCGTTCAGCCTGGGCACTAGGGCCCGCGGCGCGGACACTGAGAGCATGCGGGTGTCGGGGTGAGGGAAGGGGCGTCCACCCTCCACTCGCTTGGTGGTCCCGGCCCGTCAGCTCCTCCTAGGACATGGTTGCTGCAGTTCTCCCCTCTCTATCCACAGTCATCACACCCACCCTCTTCTGCATAAAACGCTGTGAGAGTTCTCATCGTTAAAGACCTTCTCTTGACCCCACATCCCTCTCCAGCTACTAGCCTTTAATTCTCCTCTTGAGAGTAAAATTCCTCCAGGGAGTTGTCTGTTTATCGCGTCTCCACTTGCTTTCCTTCAGTTATCTCTTGAAGCCATGCCAGGCAGGCTCTTGTCCACACCGGTCCCCTGAGATCTTTCTTCTCAAGGTCACCTGTGACCTGGAGGCCATCGGGCCATGGAATCCGTGGTGGTTCAGTTTCATCTTGCCCTTCTTAGGGGCAGCATGGGTCCAGGTTGATTCTCGTCCCCCGAAACACCCTTTTTCCCTGACTTCACAGCTTCTCCCTGCCCCACTGGCCCCTCCTCCCCATCTTCCTCTGCCTCTGGCTTTGGCCGTCTGATGCCATCTCTCTTTATTCTCACCCCCTAAGACCCCATACTGTCCTGTGGCTTTCAGTACCACCTGTATGCCAAGGCATCCCATGTTTCATGGCCAGCCTGACCTCTCCCCAGGAACTCCAGACTCCATTATCCAAAACGCTGCCTAGATGTTTACTAGATCGGGGTTCCCAACCCCCTGTTTGTGGCCTGTTAGGAACTGGGCTGCACAGCAGGTGAGCAGCGGCAAGCCAGAGAAGCTGAGTATATATAGCAGCAGCATTAGATACCGATAGGAGCGTGAACCCTATTGTGAACTGTGCATGAGAGGGATCGAGGTTGCTCGTTCCTTATGAGAATCTAATAATAAATGGGCCGGGTGCGGTGGTTCACGCCTGTACCTGTAATCCCAGCACTTTGGGAGGCTGAAGCGGGGGAGGATCACTTGAGGTCAGGAGTTCAAGACCATCCTGGCCAACATGGTGCAACCTCGTCTCTACTAAAAATAGAAAAATTAGCTGGGCGTGGTGACACATGCATATAATCCCAGCTACTCAGGAGGCTGAGGCAGGAGAATCACTTGAACCGGGGAGGCAGAGGTTGTAGTGAGCCAAGATGGCTCCACTGCACTCCAGCTTGGGTGACAGAGCGAGACTCCATCTCAAAAAAAAAAAAAAAAAAGATACATTTATCATTTATCACTCCATTAATGATAAATGTACTGCACTTGAACCATCCTGAAGCCATCCCCACCCCACCCCGCCAGTCCGTGGAAAAATTGTCTTCCATGAACGCAGTCCCTTCTGCCAAAAAGGTTGGGGAACCACTGTGCCAGGTATCTCAGACCATCATGGCCCGCCTTTCCCACCTTGTGCCTTTCCCACCTCCCTAACTCATTCCTGACTTCAAGAAGTGCCACCAACATTTATCCAACTGGTTCAGCAGAAACGGTGAAGTTATCCTTCCTTTCTCTTCTGTCCTCCCCCAGATTGTGCAAATTCCACCTTCAGCATGTTCACATCTAACCGCTGCTTCCACCGTTGTCCCAGCCACTGCCATCTTGTGCCTGTGTCCCTGTAACAGTCTCCTAATGGGTATCCCTGCTTTCACCCTTGCCCCTTCCAGAGTCTTCATGAAGCAGCCAAAGTGATATTTTTAAAGCCAGAATCACACCACCATGTCACTCTGAGCTTTTAGCATTCCAGTGAGATCATATTGCACTCAAAATAAAACTAAACTCCTTAAGACCTACAGAACATGAATAAACTGGGTCTGACTCCTACCACTCGCTCCCTCCACTCCAGCCACCCTGATCTCCTCACTCACATTTCCTCCAGCAGACCAAGCATATTCCTGCCTCAGGGCCTGTCCACTTGCCAGTTCCCCTGCTTGAAACACTTTTTTTTTTTTTTCTTTTTTTGAGACGGAGTCTCACTCTGTCATCCAGGCTGGAGTGCAGTGGTGTGATCTTGGCTCGTTGCAACCTCCGCCTCCCAGGTTCAAGTGATTCTTCTGCCTCTGCCTCCCGAGTAGCTGGGATTATAGGTATGAACCACCATTCCAGGATAACCACCATTCCAGGACTGGGGGTCCTGGCAGTCCTCCAGCAGAGAGGACCCCTGGCTCCCATTCCTTGGCCTCGGAAGCCTCCCAGCACAGGCAGCCCCTGGGTCGCAACTGGACCTGGACAGGGACACAGCGCCCTCTGGTGGCCAAGACTCCTGAGGCTCCAGGCCCAGGCCTCTAGAGTCCTGGTGGTTTCCAAGGACTTTCCCACAGTTCCCTTGGAATATCACAGAAATCCCTATGAAACAAAGCAGCTCAGATTTGTAATGAAGGCTGGGCACCCAGAGTCGGTTCTAGCCATGTCCCTGACTCTCTGGGTGACCTTCCGTGTGTCCTGGGATTTGTTGAGCTGCCAAAGACTGGGCTTGGGTTTGCCACTGTAGGGAGTGGGGGTGCCTGCAGCAGCACCTTGACTGCTTGCCTCTTGGCCTCAGCTTGCTAAGGCCTTACCCATCAGGAAGTGCTTGCATGAATGAGTAAGCTGAAATCTTCCTCCCCATGGCTCTAGCATCCCTCCAGGCTTTGCATTCTGTGTCCACACACATGCTGGAAGAACACCAGAGTCTCCATTCCCCCAACCCCCTTTCACCCATGGGATGTGAAGATGCCTTTTCCACATCCAGATGTCTCGTGTGCAGTGGGATTACTAAATCTGGAGCTCAGGGGGAGGTCTGCACTGAAGACAGACCTTTGGGGTCAGCACCGAGGGTCTGTGACACCTGGAGAATGACTGGCTTGCTGAGGCCAGTGGTTCCCAGCCTAGGCTGCATATTACAATCATCCGGAAACGCAGTGAGCATTGGGGCCCAGACCCCACCCACCCAGAATGATGAACTCAGAGTCCCTGCGTGTGAAATGGATTTTTAAAATTGTTTATTCTCTTGGTAGGTCACTCACAGAACATGCATGGACAGTTTTACAGGCTTTCAGGAGATTCTTTGTGTAGCAGGGTTGAGCTACACTATATCTGAGCCTAGGACCCTGGGATGAACTCAGAGAAGGCAGCAGTAGAGGCTGGGAAAGACAGAGTTACAAGGTAGGAGGAAAAGCAAGTAATGGGGAGTGTTTCAAGACCCAGAGCTGAGTGCTGCTGAGAAGTCAAAGTCCCTGTTGCTTTTGGAGCAACGTTTTGGAGAATAACCTTGGTGACTCTAATTAAAGAGCCACATAATGGCATCATGGGGATGAAGGAGAGTTAATTGAGGGAAAAATAGGGGTAAGAAAGTGGAAATGAAAGTAATCAACAACTCTTTTGAAGAGTTTTTGCTGTGAAGAGGAACAGAGAAACAGGGAGGTGGCCAAAGGGGAATGTGAGGGCAAGGGTAGGTTTAAAATGTGACATTACAGAGCATGTTTAGGTGTGGCTGGAAAAGCCGCTGATAGGATGAATGGGCCCAGGAGAGAGCTCAAGTTTCCAAGCTCTGAGGTGAGAGGAGACGGGATCAGAGCATAGCTGGGGACACTGTTGCTACTGTAGGGGTAGGAAGAAGATGGATGGATGCCAGTACACTTGCAGATGCAGTGGGAGAGCCTGACCTGTTTCCCCAACATGCCTGTGAGGAGACACTGGGTAGGGACACACAGGAGATTCTGGGGAGGAGAAAAGCTGCCCCTCTAGGGCACAGGGTCTCTGGTGGCAGGGAGCGCCTGCCTTGCACTGTTAAGGATGCAGTCAGCCTGCTTAAATGGATTTCTTTGGCTATGGGCAACTGTGTGCAGGCCCAGAGGAGGTCTGAGCTCATCGAAGGCTGGGGGCTTTGCCAGACCAGTAAGATGAAAGGAGAGAGAAGGGGGGAAGGGACTATGGAGAACAGAGGGGATGGTGGGCAGAGGCCTGGAAGAGCCAGAAAAGGGTCCCTGTAGGTCAATGTGGCTAGGCAGGGGCGGTATTGGCCGTGCTAGAGGAAGTGAGCTGGAAGGAGGAGGTGGCCAGAGGATGAGGCTTGGACAGGAGAGAGCAAAAATTATGTGTCCGTCATGAAAATGAGGTTCAGGATACGCCAAGGGTGTGGGCAGCTGAGGTGGAGTTGCGGTGAGGGGCCAAGCAGCCAGACCCCTGGAGGCATGCTTGTGCGCATGGCTGGCTCCTAGGATGGCGACAGGAGCAGGAGCAGGGGAGGGAATGCAGCACGGAAGTCTTCAGGAAACTTCTCTCCCCCTGGAATGTGGGCTCCCGAACAGGACCAAGGCTGTCCTGAACACGGTCATGTTCCCCAGTGCCCGGCACTGAGTAGGCACACAGCAAAACTCTCATCCTGAACACGGCCATGTCCCCCAGCGCCCGGCACTGAGTAGGCACACAGCAAAACTCTCATCTAGGATGATGCCTGATACCTCATTTGTTCTCTCTCCTTTACAGATGAGGGGACTGAGGCCTGGGGTTCCCAGAAGTATCTGCAAATTGTTGCAGTTTCAGCAGGGAACAAGTGTGTGGAGCGAGGGTGTCTCTGAAATCCCTTCCACCTGCTCCCCGCCCCCATTGCCTCCTCCCAGCTCAGGCCTCCGGGTCTCCAGTTGGGCCCTCATGTTGCTCCTTCCGGAGTCTGACAAATAAGCCTCACAGTTCCCTCCGCCTGCCTCTTCGTGTCACTCTGGCCATGGAGGGCCACATGGAGTCCTAATGATCTCCATCCTGTCTGTCTGCTGCAGTGGATTTGAGCCCATGGGTGGCAGGTCAGGCCCAGGTCACCTGTGCCCCCTGGAACCGGCACAGGGCGCTGGTGCTGGCCGCAATGAACGTGGGCAGGGGCGTGTGCCGTGAGTGCCCCTGTTGGGAGCTGCTCTGAGCTTTATTATCTGCGAGTCTGCACACTGCATATGTGGAGGGCAGGGCAGGGCTGAGGTCCTCCACAGGCGGCCTGCCTTGTTCCTGCAGGCCAGGGTAGACACAGGCGTGTGTCCGCATGGGCCCACTATTTGCCCACCAGCCCACCCTCTGCCCATGGGGGGAGCACCCTCTCCCTCTGGCCATCCACTCGCTGGGTTTCGCAGGGCCGGTCAACAAGGGTGCAGGGCCCTTCCTCCTGCTCTACGACTCAGCAGCGTCAGCAGCGTCACCAGCTTGGCCTTGAAGCCTGCCTGAGGGTCAGGGCGGCCTGTGCCCTCTGCCTCATCCAGCTCCAGCAGCCGCCGGTACTGGGCTTCCAAACTGTTGTCGTGGGCCGGGCTGGGCCAGCTCAAGTCTTCGCCGTTGTGGTAGATGGGACTGGCTGTGGGGCTGCGGCCGCCAGGGCCCTCGTGCCGCTCAGGTTCCCCGCTGTGCGGTGTGGGGCTGGCCTCCAGCACGCACAGGTTCTCATAGAGGTGCTCAGTGCGTGGGAGCCCACTGGCACGCTTGCACACTGAGGCATAGAGCCCGGATGCCGGATCGCTGGGCTCCAGGCCTAGCAGTAGCGGCAGGCTCTGAGGTCCAGGCTCAGCCAGGCGCACCCTCCTGGAGGTGGGTGGCTCAGGTCCTGGTGGCATCTCCCGCAGCTCTCCGGGGGTATCCAGGGAGGGCAGAGAGGTGGCCCGTGGCAGGGGGCAGGGCTGGGCCCTGGCCAGCTCTGGCAGTCGCTCCCGCTGGCGGGTGATGGCCCCAGCCACAGCCCTGCACAGGTCGGGGGCACAGGGGGTGCTGAAGGCAAAGAGGCCCTCACCTGAGTCGCAGCGGCGGCCGGCTTCAAAGGAGAACACGCCCTGGGCACAGGCGACAAGGGTGGGGATTAGCAGGAGGGTCCAGGGTGTTGGCCCCCCACCCTTCCCACCCCTGCACCTCACCTTGTCAGAGCCAAACTTGCGCAGGAAGTGGTAGGGCCAGCTGTAGAGGACCTGGGTGACCTTGGCCTCCTTCAGCTGGATGGCATCTGGGCCCAGCACCAGCAGGACCGGCCCCTTCAGCTGGCAGCGGGTGGCGGCCTCGGTCCTCTGCACCACCACGGGAAACTCGCCCACTGTGGCAGGTGGCCAGGACATCCCAGTCAGTCCCCCAAAGACCCAGCCCTAGGTGTGGGGGGCTGAGGCTGCCCTTGCACCTCCTCCGACTTACCTTCCTGCCAGGAGGAATAGATGGAGTTTTCCTCCATGGGGACCAGACCCCTCTTGGGAGACTGGGCATCTGTGGATCCTGAGGAGGCCTCCCCTGTCCCCTGGGGAATGAGTTCAAGTCAAAGGTGGGAGCACCACACTCCCATGCCCTGTCCCCTCCCTTGGGGTCAGTATCCCAGAACTCCACCACAAGCCAGGGTCCCCTTCTGAGCCTGTTCTCCCACCTGGCTCCCCACTGAGAGTGCTGGGCTGGGAAAGAGGTGCTGTGCTTGAGGGTGTCTGAGAGCTGCAGATCACTGGGGACACAAGGGGATGTCCCCTGCAGCCCCTGGGCTTGGCTGGGCCGGCTTCTGCATGTCTCTGACAGCCTAGAGCAGTATAGGGACAGGAGTGTTCTGGCTGGGACACACGTGTGAGCTGGGTGGGGAGCAGTACCCCAGGTGTCTTCTTCCATCTCACTGCAACCACCTGCTGTGACCCTGCAAGGTGCCCCCAATCTCTGCCTATGCCTCATCCCCATACCCAGGCCTTCAGCACGTCCTCCGGCTCTTTCCCACTCAGCCTGTCTACTAGGACCACCCTGCCCCATAGCAACACGGCCGGGTCAAATGCCACAGCTTCCTCAACCGGCTCCTTGCTCCTGTCAACTGCTTTTTTGAGATGGAGTCTTGCTCTGTTACCCATACTTGAGTGCAATGGCGAGATCTCAGCTCACTGCAACCTCCACCTCCCGGGTTTAAGTGATTCTCCTGCCTCAGTCTCCCAAGTGGCTGGGATTACAGGTGCCCACCACCACACCTGGCTAATTTTTTGTATTTTTAGTAGAGACAGGGTTTTGCCATATTGGGCAGGCTGGTCTCGAACTCCTGACCTCAGGTGATCCACGTGCTTCGGCTTTCCAAAGTGCTGGGATTACAGGCGTGAGCCACCATGCCTAACCTCAACTGCCTTTTTTTTTTTATTTTTTAAATATGATAAAATACAGAGAATATAAAATTTACTGTTTTAACCATCTTACATTTTTTTTTGTTTTTTTTGAGACACAGTCTTGCTCCGTCAGCCAGGCTGGAGTGTGGTGGCACGATCTTAGCTCACTGCAACCTCTGCCTCCCAGACTCAAGCAATTCTCCTGCCTCAGCCTCCCAAGTAATAGGTGGGATTACAGGCGTGTGCCACCACGCCCGGCTAATTTTTGTAATTTTTTTTTTAGTAGAGATGGGGTTTCACCACATTGGCCTGGCTGGTCTCGAACTCCTGACCTCAGGTAATCCACCTGCCTCGGCCTCCCAAAGTGCTGGGATTACAGGCGTGAACCACCATGCCCGGTCCCTTTTACATCTTAAAGTGTATCACCAGTGCCTTTTTTTTTTTTTTTTTGAGATGGACTTTCGCTCTTGTTGCCCAGGCTGGAGTGCAATGGCGCCATCTTGGCTCACCTCAACCTCCGCCTCCCAGGTTCAAGTGATTCTCCTGCCTCAGCCTCCTGAGTAGCTGGGATTACAGGCATGTACTACCACACCCAGCTAATTTTGTATTTTCAGTAGAGACGGGGTTTCTCCATGTTGAGGCTGGTCTCAAACTCCTGACCTCAGGTGATCCGCCCACCTTGGCCTCCCGAAGTGCTGGGATTATAGGCGTGAGCCACCATGCCCGGCCACCAGTGCTTTTTAGTATATTCACAAGGTTGTGCAGCTGTTGCCACTATCTAGTTCCAGAACTTTTCCATCATCCCACATGGAAACCCTGCACCCGTGAGCAGCCACTCCCCACTTCTCCCTTCCCCCAGCTCCTGGCCAGACTCATCTGATTTCTATCCCAACGGAGTTACCTAGTCTGTGCATCTCTTTCTTTCTTTTTTCTTTTTTTTTTTTTGAGACGGAGTCTTGCTCTGTCTCCCAGGCTGGAGTGCAGTGGCCAGATCACAGCTCACTGCAAGCTCTGCCTCCCGGGTTCACGCCATTCTTCTGCCTCAGCCTCCCGAGTAGCTGGGACTACAGGTGCCCGCCACCTTGCCTGGCTAGTTTTGTATTTTTTAGTAGAGACGGGGTTTCACCGTGTTAGCCAGGATGGTCTCGATCTCCTGACCTCGTGATCCACCCGTCTCGGCCTCCCAAAGTGCTGGGATTACAGAGTTGAGCCACCGCGCCCGGCCTCCTTTTTTCTTTTTTTTTTTAGAGACAGGGTCTCACCACGTTGCCCAGGCTGATTTTGAATTCCTAGGCTCAAGCAATCCTACCACCAAAGTGCGGGGATTACAAACGTGAGCCACCGCGCCTGGCCCGTTTGTTCGTTTTTATGGCTGAGTAGTATTCTGTCTTGTGGACAGACCACGTTTTGTTTATCCATTTGTCAGCTGATGGCCATGCAGGCTGTTTCCACCTTCTGGTGGCCGTGAGTAGCGCTGCTATGGGTTTTTTTTTGAGATAGGGTCTTGCTCTGTCTCCCGGGCTGGAGTGAAGTGGCACGATTACGGCTCACTGCAGCCTCGACCTCTGGGGCTCACGCGATCCTGCCGCCTCACATGTACATGTTTTGTTTGAACACCTGTTCTAGTTCTCTTGGGCACACACCTAGGAGTGGACCTGTGGGCCACATGGTAACTCTGTTTACCTCTTTGAAGAACCCCCAGGCTCACTTCCTTTTGACCCATCACAGACCTTGTGGGGCTTTACAAATGTGTCTGGCTACAACCCTCCAAAGCCTTCACCTCTCACTCAGAACAGAACCACACACATGGCCTGGGGCATTTCAGCCGCTCCCCTAAGTCCCACGGGACTCCCTCTGTTCACAACTCCCCAGGCTGCCCCTGTCCTCAGACCTTTGCTCAGTGGGCTCCTGTCATTCAGGGCCCTCCTCTGAGAGGCCTTCCCTGGCCACCCTGCCTGTCGCACCCTCACTTCCTCCTGCTCCCCTGGCGGTCCATTCTCTCCACGGCGCGCGTGGCCCTCTGAGAGTCATTATAGATTTACTTTTCCCAGGATTGTAGGTGCTCGGTGGAGCTTGCTGGGTGACGGGATGTGAGTGAGCATGGAGGTGGACAAGTGGGGGCAGGTGCCCCAGCCCAACCACCCCCCTGCCCGCCGCACTCACCGGGAAGGCCAGCTGGCAGATGGGGCCCATCCAGGACTGGCGGTGCTGCGCAGCCAGCAGGTGGCTTCGCTCGGTGGTGGTGAGCAGGAAGGCACCGGTGTCCCGGGGGCAGCTCTCACCGTCGGCCGGCAGCACCGACACACAGTCAGCCAGGCGGATGACCCGTCGCTCCCCTCGCCGGCCAGGCCCTGCCGACCTGTCACCTGCTGCTCCCAGGCCACCATCCCGGACCTCCCAGCTCTCCAGCCGTGCCACGCCCGATGGGCTTCCTGCATACAGCAGAGCCCACACCTTCCGCCAGCACTTCTGTAGGAGAGGAGGGGGAGAGCGAAGACTCTTGGGTGGCAGATTCTTCGTGCCACTCGGCTCAGCACAAGCTGCTCAGCAAACGCTCCCAGCCAGGAGCGGGCCTGTGCTCCCTAGTTTCTCAGGGTACCAGGAAGGAGGCCTTGGCTGGGCTTGGGACTGGTCAGCCCTGGGTTCAAATCCCAGCCCGCTCTTCCCGAACTGTGACCTCCACAAGCATCAGTGTCGTCTCTCAAAAGGCCACAAGAACACGAGTTGGGGCTGCTACCGGGTCATGTTTGTAAAGCATCCAGCGGCCGGGCAGACCACCAGACACTGCCATTATGTTGGCTCCCTCTCGCCCCCCAAAAGGGGCACTTGGGCCATAGGCCAAGGGCTGGGGTGGGAGGGAGGCCTCCACCTCACGCTGGTAAGGAAGGAAACATGCAAATAGCTTCAAGCAAAGGAAATCGACGGTTTATCTGCTTGGGCAGCAGCTGCAGCTGAGCCGCGGTGGTGTGGGGCCGCTGCTGCCGGGAGAGGTGACCCCCCTGTCTCGTTGCTCCCAGGACAGTGCCGCTGCAGGGAGGGGCTCCACCCTTGGGGCTCCAGCTCAGCCCCTCACCCTCCCTAGGGCCCGCAGTGGGTCAGAGGCCGTGAAGCGCTTCCCTGCTGGGAGGTTTGAGCCTTCGACCCTCTCCCGCTCCTCCCAGAGGCAGGGTCTGGCAGAGCCTGCTCAGCCCCTGCCATCTCCGGCCGAGACCCGTGCTCTGTTCCACTGCCTATACCTGGGGTGGGATCCTTCACCCCGACTCCCTTCCCAAGTCTCCCAGGTCTGCCTGGGCTGTCTGAGGCAGGGGCGGAGGCTGCATCTCCACCCACTGTTGGTCCTTGGCAGCCGCCTGGCAGCCAGGGGTCCCCACCTTGCCAAACTTGACATGCTGCTGGTAGAGGATGCCATCCTTGATAGGGGTCTCCACAGGGTCCATGGTCACGGCAGGGAGCAGGGCCGCCGCTTCAAGACCTGGGGAGACTGATGACAGGCTGGACGGGAACTCCTCCACTTCCCCTTCTGGCCACTTCCCGTCCCTCCGTCCAGAAGCAGCTGCAGGCCGGGGGGAGGGGAACCTGTCTTCAGCTCAGGGGCTGGGGGCAGTGTGTATTTCCTTCCTGGGGTTCTGGCTACCCAAGGTGCCCACACCTACCTGGAGGGAGTCCCTGGCCACCTGAAGGCAAACAGCCTG
The DNA here is from genome assembly GCF_001698545.2 of Rhinopithecus bieti. Taxonomy (NCBI): domain Eukaryota; kingdom Metazoa; phylum Chordata; class Mammalia; order Primates; family Cercopithecidae; genus Rhinopithecus; species Rhinopithecus bieti. Next base: position 1,068,534 of record NW_016812367.1, on the reverse strand, counting down.
CGCCCGCACCTGGTTCAGCTGGGCACGAGTGTCTGGTGGCAGTCTGGCTCCCTGCATCATACGTTCCCGCCCTCCCCCGACCCGCCCTGGGCAGCTATGCACCCTGGGCCTGACACTCCCTGGCCGTGCCTCCACCCGGGACCCTTCTCTAGCCAACTCCTGGCTTTCCCACTCGGCATCCCGGCTTGAGCGCCTCACCCCATCTTGCTGCTCTTTCTCCCTGAAATCTCTCTTGTGTTCACCTGCTCCTCTCCACCCCACGAGCCGCTGAACATTGCCAGCCTTGGCATCCCCCTGGGGGACACAGCCCCAGTGGGGCCCCATGCAGCACTCTCCACAACCCAAGACCACCCTGTCTCTCCCTTTCCTGGGGTGCAGCCCTGGCTCCTCAGCCCAACACTCAGGGGCTCGTGTGCTCTGGCCTCCATCTCCCCCAGGCTCATTCTCCCAGACCAGCCCCTCCAGGGCCTCCTCACCACTGTGCTGCCTGGGGTGGTGGGCCGCCCCTTCCTCCTGGAGGCCTTCCCTGACCACTACATGCTGTCCGAGAGCACAAAGGCCCTCACAGTATACACTCACGCTGGGCATCCAGTCCACATGGGATCCACACCCCTGAATGGCCCCAACCACGTGAGTGTGGGTGGCAGGTCCCATTGGGCCCCGGAGAGGTCACATGTTATTGAAAGTGTTGCTTCCTGCTGGGGGCTCATTTTGTTGGCTTGCCTAGCAGGAGGCCAGGAGCGGGGCTGTGTGTGTATCTCTATTCTGGAACAGCCTCAGGTCATTCAGCGTCACCTCTGGGAGAGAACATGGAAGCAGGCTAAGGAATGCCGTCTGGGCATGCACTTGGCCAGGAAATATTTCCTACAGGCCTCCTAGCACCCGGCTGTGCCCACTGTGGCCCAGGCAGCCCTGAGCTCTAGCCACCTCAGACACCACATCCTTTGCATTCTCATCGCCATTTCAACAGTGAGGAAATCAGTGCTTAGAAAAATTAAGTAACTTGCCCAAGGCCACACACCAAGTGACAAATATGGCTTGAGCAACCGCCGTCCCACTGGGATGAGCATGTGGTCATACACACCAAGTACCTGGCTCAGAGGAAGTGCGGCCGCCTGTGCCGTCCCTGCCTACCTCTCGCCAGATGCCGAGATCCTGCTTCATCTGCCAGCGGTCTTGTGACTGCCGTCCACGTTTCTGTGTGTGCATCTTTCTCTCCCCTCGCCCGAGAGCTTCCCAGGTAGCCATCTCCCTGGCCCATCTAGGTCCTCACAGCTCAGCAGAGCTGGGCACAGAGCAGGCTTAGGGGGAGCTTGTGGCCTGAACGGCAGTTCTATGACATCTGCTGCCTCCTCAGTCAACAGAGCAGAGGGCTTCCTACGGGTGGCTGGCGCAGGCAGGCAGTGGGTGGGGAGCCTGAGGCAAGCAGCAGCCTCCCAAGGGGCTTCAGGAGAAGCCCCTGAACCATCACACCACTGATAGGAAGAGTGAGGCCAAGAGCTATGACAGCTGGCCAGGGAGACCAGAGAATCCAAGCACTTCTCCTTGGCCTGCCAATGTGGTCCCTCCTTGAGTCATAAATTCACACAACCCAATGGAGAGATGCTGAGTCCCCAGAGGCGGGCACCAGCTCGGTGGCTCCTTCCACGCCCAAGTACCAGCGGGCCGGGTGTTGGCAGTGCTAGCAGGAGACGCCGGGGCCTTGCCTCAGAGGGGCTCCAGAGGTCAGAGGTGATGTCTGCCCAGGAACCAGGGGACGGATGAGATGAAACACAGAGGCAGGGCCAGGGCTGGGATAGAGGTTTGTGCTTTAATGGCAGCTGGGTTGAAAGGAAACAAAAATAGTAATTCTGAGGAGCACAGGGAATAGGCAGCCAGGACCAGTCTGGCCCAGCCCAGGCCAGCCGAGCTGAGATGCTGGTTCTGGCCAGGGGGCTGCTGTGTGTGTAGACTGGCGGCAATCTTGGGGACCGAGGCCCCCTGGAGACGAGGGAAGACCGTCGGGTCAGAAGTCCATGGAGCTGTGGGCCAGGTAGTCCTTGCGGCCGATGTTGCTGACCTGCTTGGTCTGCATAGCCTCGAGTTTGGGGCAGTCGGTGATCCGATGGCCCAGGCCCCCACAGAAGGCACAGCCGCGTTCTCCTGGGGGAATGGGGACAGGGATCAGCCAAGTCAAGGGCCAGGATCCACGCCCTGGACCTCAGGCCCCGTTAGGCACCCTCGGTCCCTGTTTCATGTTTCTGACTTCCAGCACTCCCTCCTGCCACCCGCCGGCTGGGGACTCGGGGATCCCGCTCCGCAGTCACCTCCAATGTCCAGCATGGACTCGTCCCCACAGTGCAGCACCTGCAGCACGGGCGGCACCTTCTGCCTGGCTTCCAGCAGCAGCGCTTTGAGGTCCATCAGCACTGACTCATCTGGGGGAGGAGTGGGGAAGCATCAGGGCCCATCCTGGGCCCTGTGGCCAGAACCTGGGTGGCCACAGGCAGGGACCCGGGGAATAGCTAAGGTGGCTCTGGTGACAGTCTCACCACAGGCTTTGTTGATGAAGGTAGTGGCGATGCCTGTGTTTCCCGAGCGCCCGGTGCGGCCAATCCGGTGTACTGCAGAGAGAGGGACAGAGTCTCTGGCCCACTGCTGGACACGAGGTGCCTGGCTTGGCCCTTCCCCAGCCTAGCCCACACCCTTGGGCCCCAGGCCCCTACCATAGTTCTCAATCTCCTCTGGCATGTCATAATTTATAACGTGCTGGATGGCAGGAAAGTCCAGGCCCTTGGAGGCAACGTCTGTGGCTACTAGGACATCCTTCTTGCCCTCCCGGAATGCCTCGATGGCCTTAGTCCGTTCCTCCTGGTCTGGGGAGGGTCAGGCAGACACTGTTAGAGCCACCATGGGATAGGGGAGTGGCAAGCCGACCAAGTAGGGGAAGGCGTTAGGTAAAGCGCCGCTATTACGGCAGGGTCCAAGCCAGTGCTTGCACCACCCTGACCTTTGCCCCCATGGATGGCTACGGCCTCAACCCCCTTGAGCAGCAGGTACTCATGGATGGCGTCCACGTCTGCCTTCTTCTCTGCAAAGATGAGTACCTGCCCGGAAAGACAAATTCCAGTCAGGGGCTAAATGCCTGAGCACCCACCTCATCTCCCCCGGCACTCTGTCCCCTCCAAAGCCCTGCCTGGTCCTAGGGACTCTGGCCCCAGCCTGGCCTGGCTGCACTCACAGGCGGGGGTGGCTTCTGCAGGCACTCGAGCAGGTACACCATCTTGGCCTCCTCCTTCACGTATTCTACCTCCTGCCACCACAAGGTGATCTTAAGGTTAGGTTTACCCGCCATAGCCCTGCCATAGCCCGTCATCTGGACCATGAGGTGACCAGAAGCCTCTGGCCGCCAAGGGCTGGGTGTCCTAAAAATTTCCCTGGTTAAGGGTCAGGGGCTTTGAATGAAACCCCAGTTCCCACAAGGTGGACCCCCAGCTCCAATCAGCTTCAGGGAGCCTTATCAGATCCAGCCCCCACAGGTGAGAGACCGCCCATCAGGAGCGCCTGCCCACCTGGATGACATCCAGGCTAGCAGCCCCAGCGCGCCCCACGTTGATGGTGACAGGCTTTACAAGGGCACTCTTAGCAAAGTTCTGAATCTTCTTCGGCATGGTGGCACTGAAGAGCAGGGTCTGTCGCTGGCCCTGAGGAAGCGGGGGGGGTTGCGACCAAGGGCACGCAGGGCTGGGCTGAGGGGCATGGGGTCTGAGGAAGCTGAGCAACTGAGACACAGCCCACGAAGTATGAGCAGTGGGTGGTGTGGTCAGGGGCGTGGGGTCTCCACAGTTTGATGTGGTGTGCGGTGGTGGGGTGGTATAGGGGTGCCCTGGCTGGGCAGGGGGCAGGCACCTTGAAGTAGGAGAAGATGGTGCGGATGTCACCCTCGAAGCCCATGTCGATCATGCGGTCAGCCTCATCCAGGGCCAGGTAGCGGCAGATGTCTAGGCTGACCATCTTCTTCTGCAGCAAATCCATGAGGCGCCCTGGGGTGGCCACCATCATGTGTACACCGCTGGGGACCAAGCAGAGACCCTGAGGTTGGCGCCACTGGCCTAGCACCTACCTAGAGGCAAGCAGACACCCTGAATCTGTTCTGCTGTCTGTCCTCCTTCCTATTTCTTTGTCCCCTTCTCATCGTTCCCACCACCTGCCCCATGTATAGCACACAACTCTCTCCCAAGGCGCTGCAGCCATCTTCACCACCGCTCAGCCTGGCACGCCCTTCCCCCTTCTCCTGGGTCAGTCCTCTCACCCAGAAGCGCTGTCCTGAAGCTCCAGAGGCTTTACTCGGGGCTCACTTTCCTGGTCCACTGGCTTCACCTTTTCTGTGCCCACATCTCCCTAAGACTCAGAAGTCCATAGAGAAAGGCCTCTGGGATGGGGTCTGGCCCATCTGTAAACAGAGGGCCTGGTCCAGGGCCTCTGGCAGCCTGCAGAGGACTGCATAGCATGGAAAGGACACAGGTGCCGCTGGGATCCAGCCCTACCCCAGTGCCTCAACCTCCTTTACTGACCACCGAATGACCCTGATATTCCTGGGCCGTCCACCTCTGTGCTTGCAGCCTGGACTGCTCCTCTCCCAAATTCAAACGTCACCTTCCCTGCAAAGCCTTCTCTGAGCTCCCACCTCCTAGATGTCCCCAGCAAGGTGGGCCATTCCATCTGCTGTGCTCCCACGGTACCGGGCCATATCCCTCTGTCCTCCCCGAACTGACCTCCCCATTAGACTGGGAGCTCCTTGAGGGTTGGACTCACAGCAGCCCTCTGTGAAGATCTGTGGAGTGGCTAAGGTAAAGCGTCCTTTAGCTTTTCCACGGACTCGCAGGTGGCAGAGGTGGGGGCAGGGAGCGCCAGCACTCACTGTCGGATGGTCTCCATCTGCTCCTTCACGGACATGCCCCCAATGCAGAGCGCGCAACGCAGGAGTGGTGAGCTGTCCTCCTGCAGCAGGCGGCAGTAGTACTCCAGGATGCCATGGGTCTGCCGGGCCAGCTCCCGCTGCAGGCAGAGGGACAAAGGCTGGTACCAGATGGCAGCCCCAGTCTCTGGCCTGCCCTCCAGGCCAGCCTGTCTTACCGAGGGGCATATGATGAGTCCGTAGGGTCCCTCGCGCTTTGAGAAGGGTAACCTCTTCTCTTGTTCCAGGCAGAACATGATGACAGGCAACGTGAACACCAGTGTCTTGCCTGAACCCGTGAAGGCGATGCCTATCATGTCACGGCCAGATAGACTGTTGGGAGAGGATGACCCGAGAGCCAATTTCAACAGAAGATGAAGGACACCTAGCCATTGCTCCTCCCTGTTCCCGCCCTCCTCAAGGAGCCCAGGTCCACAGTCCGCACTCACATGGTGGGGATGCCCTGGATCTGAATGGGTGTTGGGTGGTGGATGCCTTTCTTCTTCAGGCCTCTCAGGATGGCTATGAAAACCAACGGACACCGTCCTTGTGACTCACAGGTACTTTCTCAGAGCCCCAAAGCCTGTAAAACTGGCACTACCCCTACAAGTTGCAGATGATGAAACTGAGGCTCAGAGCAACAGAGAGAGAGGGAGGAAAAAAAAAAGCAAAAAAGAGACTTGTCCAAGGCCCATGGGCTAGGTGCAACCAGGACTTGTACCCAGTGTCTATGCCCAATGACACTTTCCTCCTGAAACTTTATAACAGCAGAGAACAATGAACATGTACAGCTGGGGCAACAAGGAACCTAAAGAAACTTCTCCTCAAATCCCTCCAGCCCCAGTGACTGGATCCAATGCAGATGTGGCTGAACTCAGGGTGGGCTCGGACATAACCTCACAGGCATTTGATTATAAAAGTGTGGTATCTCTCTCCAGTCCCTGACTACCTGCAGGAAACTTCATTTCCTTGAAGCTCTTGATGGGTGGTGGGATACCGTCTCCCTCCACCAGGATGTGGTATTTCTTCCGCACGCGCTCATGTCGCTCTTCAGACATGCTCAGGACATAACGGGGCGGAGTCCAGCTGTGGATGGGTAGCAGGGATCAAGAGAGCTCTGGGAACAGCTGGCCTGGGAGCAACCCTGCATGTCCCATCTTAAGCAAGGGCAACTGCAGACTGTACAAACATACCTGGTTTTGATGGGGTCATCATATGTGATGCCCTTGGCCATCTCCTTCACTGACATCAATGCTGAGGAGAAAGACATGGCTCAGGGCTGGCTCCTACTTCTGAGAAGCCAGATCCCTTGAGATATAACATGCCTGGGGCTGGGAGGAGGAGACTCAGTCTACCTCCTCACTATCCTGGCTACAACCATACCTCGGCCCTCAGCCACACTCTCCAGGATCTTCTCTTCTTCCTTCAGCTGCTTCTCCTTGGCAGACTCTTTGCGAGCTGAGAAAAGAAGTGGAAGATGTCAGACAGATACCAACACGGTGCGCCAGGCTCGGCTTCTCCTTTCCCGCCCCGGCAGTGCTGCCCAGCCCACCTTCAGCCTTCTCTTTAAGGTGCTGGTGCTGATCCAGGAGGCTGACGTTGGACTGAGGGCCTAGCGGGATGTCGTCCTCATCTCCCCGGGGTTCACTACCGCTGTCCTGCTGCTCTTCCTCCGCAGCTCCCTTGCGTCTTCGCTGCAGCAGCTTCTGGAGCTGAGGTTCCACCCGGGACCCACAGACAGAATGGGAATGGGGTCCACAGGGCCAGCGTCAGGATCCTGCCTTTGGGACGAGGATCCTGTGCCCGAGGCGCAGAACCGCCCTACCCCTCAGATCAGGCCGTCAGTCCTTCGTTTGTCTGGGGGCCGCGCCCCGGTGTACTGAAGCTCACTCCTCAGACTGCCCTCCTTCCTGCGACCGGCGGTTACGGCCCCATCCCTCCCCGGACGCGGGCCCCTCACCAGTAGCTGCCGGCGCTGCCGTAACGGCACATAGGGCACGTAGTCCTCGTCGTCCTCATCCTCCGCCTCGGAGCGGCTTCCTCCGGCAGGCACCTCGTCGGTGCGAGCCCGCTGCAAGCACACGTGAGTCAGGCACGGCCTGCTCCCTTCTTCACGCCCGCTCTCACCCGCGAGGAGCCTCGCCTCTCTCCTACCTTCCGTTCGGGTTCCGACTCCTCCATTCTTTGCTGCACGCATGCGCGCCACGGGGAAACCCCGCCTCATCTTTGCGTGGGACCCAATCCGATGTGAAGAAGCGAACGTCGGCGCCTAGCAACGACCTCGGAGTTCCGGATCGCGCAGAGGGACAAATTTGCTCCGGAGCTGCTATCGCACGGCGAAGCGTCGACGCTTTCATGGGTGGTTACGCGACAGTTGCCAGGACCGAGGGCGAAACCGGCCGCAAGGCATTGTGGGACACTGGAGGACTTGGAGCATGCGCTAAAAGACTCAACCCAGGCCCACTGGAAGAGGAAAACGCACGCAGCGGAGACAGCTGATCCGCAGTCGGGCCGAGCCGCCGGGTGCCCAACCTCTCTTGGGCACGCCCCTACCGGCGGACAGTGCGTCCTCTAGGGCCGGGAGCTCTGGGCAGAGTCCGCGTAGGCCGTCTGCGCTTCCATCCCTGCCAGGGCCGCCGGGGTTGCGGGATAAACTGCTCCACACACCCTGCCGCCCTGACTGCGCCTGTGTGACACCTATGTTCAGTGGTGGGGGACGCATCAGATACGGATGGCAGTGGTTTTGAACTGGGAGGCCCTGTATAAATGTAAACGGTTATTACTGTAAATGCCCTAACAGAGCTGCCTGGGGGGCGCTTCCAGGGAAGCGTGGGAATCTCAGGCTGGGAGAGGAGAGGCGTCCTGGGCCAGGGCGCTGCAGGACTACAGGCCTGGCGATGTGCAAGTACACAGATTCACCAGGCAACAGCATTGCGGCTAGGGTGGGATGGGGAAGCCGGAGCTAAGGCCAGAAAAGGAGATTGCTACCAGGGCATACCTGCTGTGACTCTCAGAGTAAGTGGTTTCAACTTTATTAGAGACTTCTGAGGAGGAATGACTTGGTCAGCTCTGCTTTCTTTCAAGAGTGTGCTGGGCATTGGCACTGCGCTCAAGCAGATGATAATCAAGACACATACCTGGTGTGCGAGGAGCTTATGGATTAGTTGACACTAGAAATATAGACAGATAATTGGTCTTGAAGTTAAAGATTCTGGGGGCCGGGCGCGGTGGCTCACGCTTGTAATCCCAACACTTTGGGAGGCCGAGGTGGGCGGATCACGAGGTCAGGAGATCCAGACCATCCTGGCTAACACGGTGAAACCCCGTCTCTACTAAAAATAAAAATATTAGCCGGGCGTGGTGGCGGCACCAGTGGTCCCAGCTACTCGGGAGGCTGAGGCAGGAGAATGGCGTGAACCCGGGAGGCGGAGCTTGCAGTGAGCCGAGATGGCGCCACTGCACTCCAGCCTGGACGACAGAGCCAGACTCCATCTCAAAACAAACAAACAAAAAAACCTAAGACAAGGTACCGCTTTTGGAAGTGTCATAGTTTTCATAGTACAATGGCCTCTTAGCTGGGATGTGAAGGATACACAGGAATTCATGACAAACGGGGAAAATTAAAGGAGGAGGAAAATATGTGAAAGTTGGGAGACCTGCGGTTGTGAGACCTTACTGCAGAGGAAGGTCATCCAGCATGGCTGGAACAAGTACTGGAGTCAGGGGCCCAGGCACGAAGGTCCCAAATGCCACAGAAGTCTGTTTCCATAGGTAGATGGGCTGCTTGATCAGACCTGCAAATTTTGAATGAAGCAGAATTTTAGGTAGTGTTGCCAATTCAACTGCAGGGCAGAAGTGTAGTACAAGAGCCCATGGGAGAGGGGAACACAGCCAATAAATTTACAGAGAAAGGTTTCACAGGGATTTCACAGCGTCCACATTTCCCTTGGGGATTGGGAAAGGCCAGGGACCAGGAACCAGGAATTGTGAGTCTGTGGGCACTGCTGTTCTTTTCTTTAGTAAAGAAAGCTTAGGCTGGGCACAGTGGCTTGTTCCTGTAATCCCAGCTCTCTGGAAGGCCAAGGCAGGAGGATCACTTGAAGCCAGGAGTTTGAGGCCAGCTTGGACAACATAGCAAGACCCCCCATCTCTATAAAAAAAAAAAAATAAAGAAGCTAGTGCTTACTGCCAGTCCCTTGGTAGGTCTCAACCTGGGAAGGATAGAGGAGGATACATGGTTTCTGATCCTGCTCACAACACCCAAATACATGACTCTTAGTGACCCTGTTAGCTCCCCATGTAAACTTGAGTTGGTTTTAGGAGCAGAAACTAAATTTTGGGGCATGGAGTTTGGACACAAGTGTGTGAGGGGCATTTTGGGCAAACTCATTAAAATCCAAATTTACAAATCATCCATTTCGGGGGATGAGGTAGTTTGCTTGACTTTACATAAGAGTTCATTATCCTCTTAACTCTCAAGTCCTCAGCTACATGTCCCACCCCCACTGGAAAATCAGATCTAATTTATAAAAAGAAACTCAATTTACCCCCAACTTCCCATGACTGTGTGAAGTCAGTGTGAGCGGCCTTGATGGCCCAGGCTACAGATCCATGAAGGCCTCAGGGTCTTTCCTAGACCTCTTCTGACATCCAGATGCACAGAGACCAACTTCAACCCCTCCAACTCACCCATCTTGCAAAGAGGGAAACAAGAAAGAGTGGGGAAGGGGCTGCCCTAGGCTCACATTCCAGAGACCTCCCAACAGGAGAAAAGGGCATAGATGCCAGAGTCATACCAGTCTGTGCTCGAGCCAAATCGGCCAGACTGATTTCAGCTGAGTCACTTTCCTATCGGCTTCAGTTTCCTCACCTGTAAAACGGGACAGCAGTACCAAACTGCTGATGCATGGCACATGCTAGTGTTAGTGACTAAGGGAGAGCCCATGCTTCTGAGCACACCCTCAACTCCCTCCCCGCCCAGACCCGCAAATCACCAACATGCCAACTCTGTGTCCAAATGTTGCTTTATCTTTCGGCATGAAAGATCTTCACAGTATCAAAAGTAAAGAATTGGAAAAAAATAAAATAAAAACAAAAAAACCAAACACAAAGAGAGCAGTGTTGGGCTAGCAGTACCATCAGCCCCGGCCCTTAGGCCAGCCCAGTCCACGGGCTCTGAGTGTGGAGGCTGCGTAGCACCAGGAAGCGGCTCTGCTGAGGTCAAGGGGCCCCAGCACAGTGTGGCATCCGTTCAGCTTTTGGTTGGTCCAGGATGGTGGGGAGCAGAGAAGGTCTTGGGCGGGTAGGTGGGGCACACGGAAAAATTGTAGGCCTTCAGCTGGCAGTCGGGGCCTCAGGACGCCCTGAAGAAGCTCAGCCTGGGCAGGGCCTGAGAAAGAAAAAAAGAGCAGAATCACAGTAAGCGACGGCCCATGCTCCAGCCTCCCCATGCCATTTAGGTACCCATGGGTCTCTGGTAGCAGAAACAGCTGGCTATTTTTGTTCCCTGGGCTGAAAATGTTGAACAGATTCCCTGAATCACCTGTAGCAGAGGAGGCAGGTTAATGGGTTGGGAGACAAAGCCCCAGTCCTGGGATCCTGACAAGGTGTGGGACAATCCTTGAATAGATCCAGCCTTTGGCACTCGCTGTCCATCAGCAGGGGCCAGGAGGCCAGCTGTGCAGCTGTGCTCCTGCCTCTGACTCTAGGTACACAGCCCGGGGGAGGGTGAAGAAGGTCAAAGGAGAGCACTTACTAGGGGGTGGGGAGAGGGGCATCTACTATCTTGGAAAAGAGGCCAGACCAGGTGAAAAAGGGTCAAGAGGAGGGAGTGGAAGGAGACAACTGTGTTTGATTTCTCGGATGACAGAACTGGGCTTGTGGGAGGAGACGCGATCTCTTTTCTCTCAGTAGGGATAACAGAGGAAGTGCCTGGGGTTCCTGCTACTCCTGGTTCCCATGGAGGTGGAGAAGAGAGGCGGGATGGCACCTTGGATCTGGAAGATGCTTCTGGGGCTTGTGGGCATCTCAGTTTGGCAAAGGGGGCTGCTCCGAGCAGAGGAGGACTAAAGTGAGCATAAAGAAGACGGTCTGGACTCTGGGGTAGCACAAGGGTCATAGGGAGTCCTAGCTCTGAAGGCTGTCCTGGCTGCAGGCTCTCTGAGCTGCCCCTGGGGAGCTGAGGGTCCAGGAAGTTTGCTGCTTAGGCCCAGAGAGGAGCTGGCCTGGCACTAGAAAGAGGAGAAAGACAGGTGGGGCCATCATAGGAGAAGCGAGTTGTTTGTGAGCTCAGTCTGCCTGCCCCCTCAGACTGCCTTCCATAGTCTCCAGGACAGCTATGTGGTTGCCAGCCGGAAAAGGCCTGACCCCAGGGACGCAGCTGAGGATTGAGATACGAAACTGCAGAGCCACTCAGCCCCCAGCCCAGCCTAAGGCCTGCCTGCTAGCTGCCCTTCTCTTCATCAGTAGGGTTCCAGGCCCAGTGCCTTCTCCAGTTTTCTGTTCCCAGTCCAGATCATCATCTGGTACATCATTGTTTCAGACAAAAGGACCTGTGTGGGTGGCTGGGAGAGGATTCCAAAGCCATTTGGCACCCAGGTCTCTTTTTATAGGAGGCAATGTGGCTACCAATATCCTCATGGAACTTGTCCTGCTTTGGGGAGCTGCCATCAACTCCTCCGTGCCTAAATGACCTACAAGCCTTTGGCCCAGCCCATCTGCACCCCCACGATGTTCACTCAGGGCTGGCCCCTTCTTACACTGCTTCAGCTAGGAAGCACCTTGGTAGCCTACACTGAGGAGCCCAGGGCAGGAAGTGGGACTTGACACAAGGACTGATAACATCAGGGGTGAGGACAGCCCCCATGGGTCTGATGGCTATCTGGGCACTTTTGAAAGCAGCTGTTAAGACCCTCCTGTTGATGCCCTAGGAGATGCCAGTCCAGGAAGGGGACCTTCAGGAGCATGGGCAGGAGGGCCCAGGGAGGAGTAATAGGAGAACAGAGGCCTACAGGTGAGTGGCTGTAAGAGGAGATGGGGCCTAGATCTTTGGAGGCTGTAGCCAACTGTGCCATTGCTGTGGAGGTGCAGACAGGCCAGGGCTCCCACGCCCAAAGCCCAACTCCCTATGCCCCAGAGCACAGAATGGTCTGGCGGGGGTATAGAATGTGGCCAAGCACAGGGAGAGGCAGTGGATGTAATTCTTGGGGTCTCTGTACCTCACTGAGCTGTGCTGGGAGTGGTTTTCTTGAGGCTGAAGTTGGTCCAGTTCACAGCAACTTTCTGACGAGTCTGCTTTGCAGAATCCAAACAGAACCTATTGGGTTTGGGGGACACAGGAGAAGCACAATCAGAGGTTCCTTCTCTTCCTCACTGGACTCCTAAGGTACCATGTCCCCATCACTAAGAAACCAGGTTCTCTACACAACCTCTTTGGCTCTCAGGTGTTAGTGTTTAGCAGGCATAGGAGCTTTGCTGGCTTGTTGGCTTCTGGACTGGGTCCAGGGGACAACGTATGAAGACAGTGAAACTGCCTTGGGATTCTACTTCCTTCCTCATCTGGTATTTGACTCTCTAGCTCTGCTGGGCTGGCTTCCATCATTCCCTTAAGTACAGTCGTCCCTCTGAATCTGCTGGGGATTAGTTACCCAGATATCGAAATCTGCAGATGCACAAGTCCCTTATATAAAAAATGGTGTAGTACTTGCATATAACCTGCACGGCTCTTCCCATATACTTTTTTTTTTTTTTTTGAGACGGAGTCTTGCTCTGTCGCCCGGGCTGGGGTGCAGTGGCCAGATCTCAGCTCACTGCAAGCTCCGCCTCCCGGGTTTACACCATTCTCCTGCCTCAGCCTCTGGAGTAGCTGGGACTAGGGGCGCCCGCCACTTCGCCCGGCTAGTTTTTTGTATTTTAGTAGAGACGGGGTTTCACCGTGTTAGCCAGGATGGTCTCGATCTCCTGACCTCGTGATCCGCCCGTATCGGCCTCCCAAAGTGCTGGGATTACAGGCTTGAGCCACCGCGCCCGGCCACCATATACTTTTATTATTATTATTATTTTTTTTTAATAAGAGAAGGGGGTCTCACTATATTGCCCAGGCTGGTCTTGAACTTCTGAGGTCAAGCGATCCTCCCACCTTGGCCTTCGGAAGTGCTGGGATTACAGGCGGGAGCCACTGTGCCTGGCCTTCCCATATCTTTAAATCATCTCTAGATTACTTAAAATACCTAATACAATGTAAATGCTATGTAGTTATATTTTTATTTTTATTTATTTATTTTTGAGACAGAGTCTTACTCTGTTACCCAGGCTGAAGTGCAATGGAACTATCTTGGCTCACTGCAACCTCTGACTCCCAGGTTCAAGCGATTCTCTTGCCTCAGCTTCCCAAGTAGCTGGGATTACAGGCACCGCCACCATGCCTGGCTAATTTTTGGATTTTTATTAGAGACAGGGTTTCACCATGTTGGCCAGGCTGGTCTTGAACTCCTGACCTCAGGTACCTCAAGTGATCTGCACCCCCTTGGCCTCCCAAAGTGCTGAGATTACAGGCATGAGCCAACGCCTGTAAAAATACATATTTTTTTGAGACAAAGTCTCGCTCTGTGGCCCAATCTCAGCTCGCTGCAGCCTCTGCCTCCCAGGTTCCAGCGATTCTCCTGCCTCAGCCTCCTGAGTAGCTGGGATTACAGGCACGTGCCACCATGCCTGCCTAATTTTTGTATTTTCAGTAAAGACAGGGTTTCACCAAGTTGACCAGGCTTGAACTCCTGACCTCAGGTGATCTGCCCCGCCTCGGCCTCCCAAAGTGCTAGAATAAGAAGCATGACCCACCATGCCTGGCTAAAATACTAATTTTAAACATTTTGCATTATTTAGTAATGTATTGCTATTTTTTTTCCTGAATATTTTCGATTACAGATATGGAGGGTGACTGTATGCTGTGTTTCTTTCACCCTAATCTTCTGTACTCACTGCCCCCCTTGGCATGAATACCTTTTCATCTTGTCTGCCCAACTCATTCTTACTCTTCGGGTTTCAACTTGGTTACCACCTCTCCTGGGAAGGCCTCCTGGCCAGCCCCCACCCCTTCTATCCTCCCCAACCCTATGCCATGTATCAGTAGGCTGCATGTTCATGGCCATCTAGACTCCTGGTCCAGACTGCTTCACTGACCTCAGCCCAGGCAAAGCAGAGAATGTGCAAGTGAAGACATAATAAAGTGAACATAGCTGGAAAAAGCCCTGGTTCTGGGGGTGTGACATGCCTCCTCCTGTCTCTCTTGCACATTCCTAGATGTGCCATCCTGCCCAGTTACTCCATGGATTTTCAGCAGGCAGGCTGGTGGGAGAGGGCCTGGCGGGGGGGGGCGGTGAGCCTCCCCAAGGGGTCAGGGCCAAGGGAGCAGGCCTTTTTGAGGCTTGAGGCACAACACGGGGCTTGACCTGGAGTCCTCCACAAGTGGGAGAGCAGGCAGCCCACACCTACCTCTTAAAGTACTCCACCTCTCGGTCAGTCTCATCCATCTCCACCCCGTCCATGTCCTTGGGCAGGAACACATCGTCTAGGAAGACACAGCCAGGAGGGCTCAGTGCCCATGGCCAGGCCTCTGGGGTTATGCTCTGGGGGCAGCACTGCCTACACACAAAGGCTGCCCCTCCACCCCGTGGCCTGGCTGGGGTAGGGGTCAGCCGCTCGGTTCCTGGTGCACTCACCCAAGGAGGAGGCTGGCTTCTCCTGCTTGTTGCGGCTCCGGCGGCTGCGGCCCTTGCCCTGGGGCAAGCTCTGTGGCCTTGCTGGGCCTGGAGGCTGCACAGACTCCTGTTCCTGAGGCCGTGCCTTGGCCTCACCTGGCCAGTTTCGCCAGGAGCTGCCCTTCTCCTTCTCAGTTTTGGGGCTGCCAGCCCAACCTGGTCCTTGCCGGCTCCCCCGGCTCCCCTCTCCAGCCTCGGAACAGCTGCCTACTTTGGGAGGCTCTAGGACCTTGCCTGGCTGCTTGGGGCCAGCAACCTGGCCCTTGGCACTGGGAACCTCTAGGCTGGCTGGGGGCCGGGGGGCTGGGCTTGCCTCGCTCTTCTTGGCCTGACTGCCCTGCCTCTTGCCCTTCCGCGGCTTCCCACCTGAGGACACAGGCTCAGGCAGCTCCTGCTTGCAACTGGGAACTTCCTTTGAGCTTGGCTCCTCGGAGCTGGGGTAGCCCGGCTTGGGTGTCTTGACCCAGATCACCCGGGACAGGTTGGGCACGGTGTTCAGTCTCCTCACAAGCCCGTTCTCGGGAGCGATACCGGGAGGGGGCCCCCTCACCTCTGTCCATGGTGGGTGGGGGCCTCTCATTTCTGCCCATGGTGGGGCTGGCTCGCCTGGAGCTTGTAACGTGTGGTTCTGAGGGGAGCCCAAAGTCAAAGGGGACAGGTCAAGATTGATGTCAGGCTGCTGCTCTGAGGAGCCACTGAGGTTTGATGGGGGCAGACTCTGAGGCTCGGGTTCAGCAGCCCCCTCCTTAGAGAAGCCATTGCTGTCCATGCTGAGCTCACACACACTAAAGCTGGCACGGATGGAGTCTTTGACAGTGTTTTTGATCTCCTGCAGACGGCTGCTCAGGAAGCTGTTGACCCGATCCAGTTCCCGGTCGGGCCACTCCAAGAGCCTCTCCCTGGCAGGCCTTTGCTCCCGGCTTCCAGAAACACGATTCGCCTGCTTTAGAGCTTCTGCTGCCAACTGGGCCTTCTCCTTTTCCTGCCAAGACAAGAGGCAGTTTTAGCAGGGGCTGTCAACTGCCAGGCACAATGTGATACCTGACCCATCAGCCTGGGGCCCAGCTTTGCCACTAACTTGCTGGAGGCAAAGCCTTAAAATCCTAGCCTGCTTACCCACCCTGCAGGAGTGACAGCAAACTGCAGCCAGACAGGTGCATGTCCTGGGGGCAGGGGTACAGTCATACCCACAGAGGGTAGGGTTTTTACAGCTTGTTCACCCAGAGCCCTAGTCTCAGTGGACTCATCTGCAAAATGGGGACAATAATTTCGGAGTAGAGCCAAAGTGGGGATGCATGTGAAGAAGACCACTACTAGAGAGGCATTCTCTCTACCCCTGCGCTTGGTAGGGAAAAAGCCATGCCATCACGGGGTCTTACAGCAGGCAGGTGTGGGGGTAGATGAGATTGCTCTGGTTGGGAGGACATGTACCTTCCTGATACTATATCTGGGTATTACTAAAGAGGACGGTGTTCCCATAGAAAGGCCAATTGCTACACACTTGGTCTCAAGTAATCAAGGCCACATCTAGAGTGTGCCCAATGGCATGCCATGGACAACCACACTGGCCTACACAGCCAAGATGTGAGAGCTGCTCCTTTGCCCAGGTGAGGCCTGGAAGGCTCAGAGAGGCCAAGCCCTGCTGGTTGGCTTTGATAGACCTGGACCTAGGGAATCAAAATGAAAGTCTATGGGGTCTGAGTCACCCCAACCTCTCCATCCCACGTCAAGGCCAACGACGCCTTTAGAGGGAGACAGGAGGCAGATACCAAAACCCTCGGGAAGGAGGTGGCTGTGGTGTGCCTGGCACCATTGATTCCCACTGTCTCCTATACTTCCAGCTGATTTGGGAATGGAGGAAGAGAAACATGAAAAGGCAGCTGGTGAGAGAAACCAGGGCTTGCTACCACCTCAGAGTCAATGTAAAGAGGGTGACCCTGCAACCCACCAGGCAGGCACTTGTCTTTTGTGAATCCTGGCTCCTACAGTCAATTGTTCTGTGGGACCTTGGACAAATCACTTATTCTCTCTGAACCTTACTTTCCCTATTTGTAAGTTAGGAGGAAGAGGTATCTCTATATTCCAGGGTCATAATGAGGACAGCTGAGAGTCTGTCTGGGGTCCTTTCCCATGTGCAAAGGTGGGGCTGGGCTTCATGGCCCGCAGGGAGCAGCTTTTCTAGCTGTGGGTAGGGCTCAGAGGCCTTGGGTTGGACCAACGAGGACCAAGGGCCCTTCACTTCGCTCCCCCAGCACCACACAGATTTCACAGAAAAGTTTTGCTGCTAAAACAAAAAGTCTGACTACTGGTGTGGAGGGAATGACATGGAACCATATACACTCTGGTATCAAGAGGAGAAAGCACAGAAACACACACTTTCTGCTTTGTACCATGAGCACTTCCCACAGATGTCTCCTTTAATCCTCGCCACTGTCTTTGCTGCATCATGACCCTCTGCTTATAGGTGAGAAACCTCGACTTTGGAAAGAACAGGAGGCGGCGGCGGCTAGGAAGTGGCAGAGCCAGGACAATACACCCAGGCCTGATCTTCAGAAGTTCCTATGTTTCTCAATTCCATCTGACGATCATTTACCGACCATTGAGGCTGTGAGGCAGCAGGCCAGGCCCTGTGAGTTTAGCGTACGTGAGACATTCTCTGCCTCGCTGACTTTAGTCTGCCGAGGGAGACAACAGCAAACAGCCTGTTGAATTCAGAGTGACAGTGACAAATGCTGCATGGAAGAAAGCACAGGGTGATCTGGGAACCTAGAGGAGATGCTCCCAACCCAGACTGGGTCACCAGGGAGTGCTTCCTGGAGGCAGCAGGATCTGCACTGAGCACTGAAGGGGGGAGTGGGATCATCCTGAAGGCAGCGGGACAAGCATTTCTTGGAATAAGGAATAGCAAGCAGAAAGGCTGGAAATGGGAAAGCTCAGTATCTTCTGGGAATGCAAATCATTTAAAGGTACAGCTGTAGCCCAGATTTTTTGGGGGATGTGGGGGTTGGGTGGGGCAGGTGGGTAGGAAGGTCAGAAAGGAGAGGCTGAGAGATAAAGCTGGCAAGCTGGCAGGGGCTGATCGTGAAGAGCCCTGCAGGCCCTACAGGGTTTGTGCCCGAGGGCAGTGTCCAGCTACTAATGGTTTTTAAGGTAGTGGCAGTAGGGTGGAGAGCAGTCGACTGGTCTGAGCTATCAGCGACGTGGCATGGATAGGGCTTTGGTGATGGGTAGGGAGACAGAATGAGAAAAGTCAGAGAAACATTGACGGCCACTATGGCTGCTACAGCAGCCCCACTGCCTGAGCACTCACACGTGCCAGGCACTCTGCCCAACCTTTCCATGCATCGCTCCATTTCATCCTCGCAACAATCTATGACTTAGGTTCTGTTATTCTCATTTTATGGATGAAGAAACTGAGGCTTAGAGGTTAAGTGATTTGCCCAATGTCATACAGCAAGTGTGGCTGAGCCAAGTGTCAAACTGAGATCCAGTTCCAGGCACGCTGCTCCGGGTTGCTATAATGCACTCCCCAGGCTGGCGCCCAGAGCTCCGGCTCAGGCAACAGGGTGGGAGGCGGTGCCATTGACTAGAGAGACAACAGAGAAGGGATAGCAGGCCTGTTTGGAGAAAGACAACAAGCTGAAATTTGTATGTGCGGAGTCTGAGATACCTGTGGGACGTCCATGAGGAGGTGTCCAGTAGCAGTTGGAGACATGGATATGCAGGGGGCAGGGGAGGAAACACTATTTGGCTCTTTCTAGATGGCATCTCTCTTTCCCAGGAAGATGTCCCCATGAAGGAGGGTCAAGTGGAGGAAGAGGAGCTCACAAAGGAGGCAGAAAGGATGTCAGGCAGGCAAGACATCTGGAGAACATGGTACTCCCCCTTCCCTTTCCTGCCTGGCTGAGGTCAGAGGAGCCAAAGACAATGCGTGAAAAGGAGAACAAACACAAAATGCCAGCTATTCTCTAGTGGAAGAGTACGACAGGAACAGGAGAGGAGGATGGATTTGGCAACAAAAAAGTCACCAGTGACTCTGGAGAGGGTGTGGGTAGAAAACAATCTGCAGTGAGCTAATGGGTGGAAGTGAAGACAGTGAATGCAGACATCATTTTTCAAGAAATGTGGCTGTGATGAGAGGAAAGAGGCTAGAGAGGGGTTGAGAGAGGTAACAGTCTCAGGGAGCAGTTTGCTTCCAAAAAAGAGAGTGATGGGCACAATGAAATGTGGATGGGAACAGCACGGAGGAGAGGCTAAGCTAGACCAGGAGCCTACTACTGGGCTGAGGGATGAAGAAAGTACTGCACGGGCCTTAGGCAGGAAAAGGGTAACTCTCATGACAAGGAAGAAAGTATGTTTGCAGGTGGGAATGGCAAAACAGTGGGAGAATCCCTGTACAATGGCTTTTTTCCTCATTGAAATTGAAAGTGAGGTTATTTGACAAAAAATAAGGTGTGGGCTGGGTAGGTCTAGTGGTTTGAGAAGACTGGAGGCCTGACAGAAGGACTGTGGGGAATGGACATGCTAAGGCACAGGAAGCCCAGGGAACCATGAGAGGCCCGCCTGGTGACACGGGAGCTCAGCAAGCAGAAGCCCACATGGCCGGCTGCCACAGATTCACTCACGTGCTTTTCTTGAGCTGTAGAAAGGGAGAGCCAGGCTAGGGTGGAACCCAGGGCTGTGGTGTTTGAGTGGGTCTGAAAGAAAGACAGCGGGACAAGGAACTGAGTACTGGTGAGTGAGTGAGAGATGGGTAATTTGCCTGCCCTCCTACTAATACTTACAATGCTTACTCCATTCAAGTGAGTGAGGAATGGATTGGCCTGGGAAGAAGAGAAAGGGGGAGGAGTCTTCAGTGGATGTGGAGGAGTGGCCAGGAGGTCACAGATGACAGAGCCAGGGGTGCAGTTTTTAAGGAGCAGGGTGAGCGTCTCTCTGCTCCCCTCTCCTGCTGCCAGCCCATGACTCTCTCACCTTCATGTAAACAGAAGGCACAAAGACAAGGTGAGAGAGTCATGGGCTGGCAGTGGGAGAAGGGAGCAGAGAGACGCTGAGCTCTGTCCATCTCCTGAGGCAGGAGAGAAGGAGCAGCTGGGCTTTGGTGGAGAGCCAGACTGTGAAGTCCAGGAGGTGGAGGGAGACAAGGGAGAAGGCTGCTGTCTACAGAGATAATGACCATAATCACTTAATGCGTGCCACTGCCACTGTGTATCTGTCCCTGCCTGCAGCCCCACGACTAAGTCTGGAAAGGGAGGGCTGCCTGGTTCCACCTGGGCCTGCCAGATGGGAGCTGTGCAGTGTGGGATGAGTGAGTAGAGCCTCCAGATATATGAAGTGGGATGGGAGTACAGTGGAAGTTACCAAAGGATGGCTATGAAGGAGGAAACAGCTGAACTGAACTTGGAAGGAAAGTTTGTCAGAAGAAAAGGTGAGAGAAGATAGCATTATCAGTAAAGGGGAAGAGACATGTGGGCACACATATTTATGAAAAGCACACCAGACTTGGGAACTGCCGGGTGTGCTCTCTGGGGACCTAACTGGGAAGCAATGCCCTAAGAAGCCAGGAAAGGCCAGAGACTGCTGCAGCCCACTGAACCTTTCTGGCTGGGTGATTCTGCATGGGAGAAAGATAGTGCTGACCCTTTCAGAAGGCAGCGGTGGGACCCCTTGGCTCACTACTTCAGGCGGCAGGAGCAGGATCCTGGTTGTCCTTGGGGCTGAAAAAGGATGGTGAATCACTTCGGCTTTCCAAAGCACTAGGGCTGTTTGACCACCCAGGAACTGGAACTAGCTGGTTGTTACACCCAAATCTCTTCGGATGCTGGGCTCCCAAGCGTGTCACTGTGCAGATGCAGTTGGGAGTAGGCAGGTGAACAGGTAATGAAGCCACAAAGGACAAGCCATCAAGCTCCGGGGCTCATCTGGCAGGAAGGCTGCCCAGGAATAGTTCACCAGGTTCTGTCCTCAGTCCCGAGGACTGGTTCATTCCCCTGGCTTCAATTACATCTCTGCACTGGTAAACGCTAGCCCTGCACTTCTCCTCTGGAACCTTCAAGTCAACATGCCTCAACTGAATTCACTGTCTTCTGCAAATCCCATCCTGGCTCAGTGAAAGGTACCACCATCTTGCTGGTCACCAAGCAAACACCTGGGAGACATCCCTGCCTCCATCTCCCTCTCCTGCCATCAGATCAAAGGCCCATCACTTCGGCTTTCTCTGAAAATCCCTCTCTTCTTCTCTGGCCCCACCATCAATCTTCTCTCCCTTGGCCTGCATTTCCTGCCTGAGGCAACAAACTCGAGGTCTTCCTGCCTGGAACCCTCCAAGCTACCTTCCATTTGGCCATGCCATAATCTTAGGATGCAGGTGTGACCAAATGCATTCTCTGATTAAAACCCTCAGTGACTTCTCTCACTGGTAGGATAAAGCCAAAGCTCTTCCGCAGGGCCTCGAGGGCCCTCCCTCAACAACAGTGTCCATCCCGCCTCTCTTCTGCTCAGTTTTGGCTGTCAAGCTGCTGTGGAATGTGCCATGCCTGCTGCCAGGAGGGCCCTCCTGAGGAGTCTGTACTCACAGTCAGCCTCTTGTAAAGCCATTTCCAGGCAGGATGGGGGACTTCCCTCATCCCAGTACTTGTCACATGCTAATATGCTTGTCCAGTTTTGTGTCAGTCTCCCCACTGGGCAGCTTCTCCTGGGTGAGAACTTAACTGTGTCACACTTTGGCTGCCAGTATTTGTAGAAGTGTTTGCTGAATGAATACATGACTGAAGCAAGTCCTCAGCTTGGAGGAATCCAACAAGCAGCTTCTCAGGCCACGATGCGTTTTTTCCTCCAGTTATTTGCCCCCAGGCTCCCTGACCCTGATGCCTCCCCAACTCATTCAGACCTTCCCAGAACAGTGAGCCAAGCTGAGGCTTTTGGCAGCCAGCATCATTCACGCCCCAGAAGTCCTGGGGGTTGGGGCGAGGGTCCTCAGGGAGGAGAGATGGCAGAGCTGGGCTCTCCCTACACCCACCTTCTTTTTCAGCTTGTGCCGGGCCCGCTTGGCGGCCCTGGCGCTGTTGGGGACTTTGGGCTCCGTGCTGTTGATGAATTCCAGCAGCTCATCCACATCTCGGTGGTCCACGGCGGGCTCCCCAGGGATCCCGCCCAGGGCGCCCCCCTTCATGGGCAGCTCCTCTTTCCGCCTGGTCAGCCTCGAGCGGAGCTTCTCCCGGATCTCAGTATAGTTCCGACTCGTCGGGGCAGCGGGCGGCTGGTGGGGGGGGAGGTGCTGACATTACACCCTGGGCCTGGGAGGCCCATAGCACTCCCACCCGCTGGCACCAAGTATGTGATGAGAAGCAAGACAACTGTTCTCTCTACCATTAGCCACCAAGGCCACATGGCTTCACCCTCTCAGCCAGGCTGAACCCAGGCGGCAGTGGGTGAAGGGACTAGGAGGGAACAGGGCAGAGCTGGGCAAACACTGACTGGGGAGCCAGGAAAGCAAGTTGGAGCCCGGGCTTCATCACCGGGAAGCTGTATGACCTTGGGCGAGTCACCGAGTCTTTGTGAGCCTCAATTTTGTCATCTCTAAAATGAGGATAATAACCCGCAGCTCAAAGGTGACTAGCAATTTAATTACTTCATTTCTTCTGTCCTCAACTGCTCTACCCTAACCAGCGGCCCTCTCCTCTTCACCTTATGAGACTTCTGCACTGCTTCCTCCCCCTGGCCAGAGCCAGCATGCCCTCTGATCTGAGCCTCCTTCCTGGCGCCGTCTGTGCTCACGGCCTGTCCCTCGGCTGGCTGTCACACTTGGGGGACTGAGAGCCTTTTTGCTTCCACTCTGCCTTCATCACGCCCAAGCGTTCACTTCTCTGGGATTACACACGTATACATACTCATCAGAATCATAGCTTTCTCTCTGCCATTTCCTTTCCTTTTGCCTAAGGAAAAAAAGTCAATCTTAAGAGAAACCACGAGAAGAGCAAAGGTAGCAAAATGTTTAAAAACCCCGATCTCACGAATGTGCTGTGAGGATCAAGCGAGCGGACGCAGATGCAAGGACTCATGGCCCTAGCGCGGTAATCGCCACCGTGAGCAAAGGGGTCTCTCTGGGGAGAACAGTGTGCCCCTTTTGCTCACCTGGGCTGGCCCCCAGCCCTCTCTGGCCTGGGCAGGCTCACTCACCGCATTGTGGCCGAAGAACTCACAGTAGCAGCAGTCACAGAACTTCCCATCTCTCTGGTGGGTGGAGGACGAGGTGCAGGAGCTTCGCTCAGAGCTGCTATCCTCTTCCTCACCCAGCCCCTCATCTGCCTCGCAGGGCTGGGGCAGCTGGCAAGCCAGGCCACTGTGTGCAAACTTGTGCCCCTTGCACCCGGGATCCCTGATGATGGGGAGGAAGGCCCAGAGGTAAGGGAGGGTGATGTAGGAGCCCAGGAAGCATCCCAACCACCACATGCCGTCCTGACTGCCCTTCACTTGCCCCCCTCCACAGAGGTCCCAGGCAGTCCAACTACATTGCACCTCTCACCAGAACAGGGCGAACACCTGCACTGTCCCTCAAGGCCCATCCCAAACACAAATGTGGCTCTTCTGGAAAGGTTTCCCCACACCTCCCTTGCCTGCACCCACCATGCACCCCTTCTCAGGCTGCTGTGCACACCTCACTCCATCCTCTGCTTACTGTGCGTCACGGTCACGGTCTGTCTGCGCATGTATCTCTTAAACTGGACTGTGCGCCTCAAGGGCAGGGGCTGCATTCTTTCAGTTTTTGGGTCCCAGTGTGTAGCATAACAACCCGGCACACAGCAGCTGCTCAGTAAATAAGCCTGAACCCATTGGTGGGCTGATGGCTCCTTTGGAACACTCAGGGCTATCCATGAGGTCAGTCTCCTTTCACTTTCTAAGGTGCTTCTGAGCAGACTCTGGTGCTCTGGAGCAGTGGGTGGAGCTGCCTTAACCACAGGGCACGGAGTTGAGAACAAGCGAGTGACTTCTGGGACACCAACTATAAGAGCCACTGTTTGTGCCAGGTTCTGGATTCGGCATCTTCTTCTTTTTTTTTTTTGAGACGGAGTCTCGCTCTGTCGCCCAAGGCTAGAATGCAGTGGCACAATCTCGGCTCAGTGCAAGCTCGACCTCCCAGGTTCATGCCATTCTCCTGCCTCAGCCTCCTGAGTAGCTGGGACTACAGGTGCCCACCACCCCGCCCGGCTAATTTTTTTGTATTTTTAGCACAGACAGGGTTTCACTGTGTTAGCCAAGATGGTCTCGATCTTCTGACCTCATGATCCACTTGCCTTGGCCTCCTAAAGTGCTGGGATTACAGGTGTGAGCCACCGTGCCTAGCCTCGGCATATTATTTCTAACCATCCCCAAAGTCCTGCAAAATAAGTGTCATTATCTCCACTCTGCAGTGGTGGAGAGTGAAGCTGAGTACTTGACTGCTTTGCCCAACAGGTGGCCAGGACTCAAGGATGCAAACAGACCATGACAATAATGCATGATAAACAGGAGGATAAAGAGAGGTGTGCATAGTGCCCTGAGAAGGCGTGCATGGTGGATGCAGGCAGGGGAGATGTGGGGAACTCAAGCCCACATTTCTCTCTATGCAAAACTCTACTC
The DNA here is from genome assembly GCF_001698545.2 of Rhinopithecus bieti. Classification (NCBI taxonomy): domain Eukaryota; kingdom Metazoa; phylum Chordata; class Mammalia; order Primates; family Cercopithecidae; genus Rhinopithecus; species Rhinopithecus bieti. The sequence goes on along the minus strand of NW_016812367.1, from coordinate 1,044,225 downwards.
TCTCCACTGTACTGTTCTGCCTCTGGATTTCAGGAAGCACTGGGATATCTTGTAATACAGAATATTTTCCCAGGGTAAGAATGAGACATATGCCTGAAACATCCCATAATTTGAGCCAGGAAGAGCTGAAGCCTTAGGTTGGGCCATGAGCAGCTGAAGCACCCATTGGGCTGGTCCAAGGGAACTGAGAGCAAGGACGGCGCTCAAGGAGCTGTGTGGAAACCCAGCTTCCAGGGCAGTCCAAAGCAGCCCTCTCTGCTGCTAGAAAGGATGCTAAGCATGTGACATGGATTAAAAAACATGGTGGCAGGAATCATTATCAGTGGTGGTTACAGAAGTTTATTCTAAATCAACCATTCATTATCTATTGCATTAGCAAAATCGATTTTTTTTTGTTTTTTTTTTGAGACGGAGTCTCGCTCTGTTCCCCAGGCTGGACGGAGTACAGTGGTACAATCTCGGCTCACTGCAACCTCCACCTCCCGGGTTCATGCGATTCTCCTGCCTCAGCCTCCGAAGTAGCTGGGACAACAGGCACACGCCACCATGCCCGGCTAATTTTTTTTTTTTTGTATTTTTAATAAAGACAAGGTTTCACCATGCTGGCCAGGCTGGTCTGGAATTCCTGACCTCGTGATCTGCCCGCCTCAGCCTCCCAAAGTGCTGGGATTACAGGCAGGAGCCACTGTGCCTGGCCAGCAAAACGGATTTTATTTTTTATTTTGAGACTAGCTCTCACTTTGTTACCCAGGCTAGAGTTCAGTGGCACGATGTCGGCTCACTGCAGCCTATATCTCCCAGGCTCAAGCGGTCCTGTCCCACTTCAGCCCCCACAACCTGAGTAGCTGGAACTAGAGGCATGCATATTATGCCCCACTAGTTTTTAAATTTTTTGTAGAGTCAGGGTCTCATTATGTTGACCTTGCTAGTCTCCAATCTTTCTCAAGCAATCTTTCTGCCTTGGCCTCCCAAACTGCTGGGATTACAGGCATGAGCTGGTGCACCAGGCCACAAAATTGATTTTAGAAAAATTAAAATAGTGTGCCTGCAAATATGGGAAACCAGCACTCATTGGTGGTTACATCGATTTGGAGACCCCTTTGGATAGCAGTTTTTCAATGTGTATTAAGAACCCTCAAAAAGAACAAAAAACACCTAAACAGCCTTTAACCAGTAACTTTTTTCATTCTGAGAACTTGATTCCAACAAGAAAAATCCAAAAGAGGGAAAAGGCTTTAAGCAAAGACATATTTAGAGACACTGTTGGTAATGTTAAAATGTCGGAATAACCCAAATGCTCAGCAACTGGAGAACAATAACATGAATTGCGGTCAATGTTCTCCAGCCTTTGAAGCTGGGGCTAAGAACACCACAATAGAACACAAATATGCTGAGGAGGCAACACTAAGTGAAAACCGGCGGGTGGCAGACTGCAGACACTGTCAACCCAGCATGTGCAAGACACAGGAGACTTTCCAATAAGAAAATAGAAACGCATGATAAACACAGATCTGATTTCTAACATAAAAATATACCTCTAACTTTTCCAAAGAATTATCTTTCAAATATATGTTAGTATAACCTTTCTCAGTACTTAGAGTTACTTCTAGGAATCTCCCCAAAGGACATGATTTCTCATTCAAACAGATTTAGGTGCAGGGATGCTTACTACAGTCTCATTCATCATGGTTAAACTGGAAATGCCTACATGTCCAGGAACAGGGGAATGATAAAGTATGCTTGAGCTATACAGTAAGACATTATATGGCCACTGAAAAGTGTCTTGAAGAATTTTAACTGGGGAAATGATCATGACATGATGTTAAAAAATTACTACTACATGAAAGGTATATCAAATATCTAATTATGTTATTTATATACAGAAACATGGTGAAAATATACCACAGTGGTAGAAGCTTAGGTTGTGAAGACATTTTTTTCCCTTATACATTTCTTAATTGTTCCAAGTTAAAGACAAAACAAAATACAAAACAAAAAAACCCCACGTACTTTTTTTTTTTTTTAAACTCTGTCACCCAGGCTGGAGTGCAGTGGCATGATCAATGCTCACAGCAACCCCAAACTCTTGGGTTCAAGCAATCCTCCTGCCTCAGCTTCCTGAGTAGCTAGGACTACAGTTGCATGCCACCACGCCTAGCTAATTTTCAAAATTTTTTATAGAGAGGGGGGTCTTGCCACATTGCCCAGGCTGGTCTCAAACTCCTAGGCTCAAGTGATCTTCCTGCCTAGGACTCCCAAAGTGCTGGAAGTGTAGGTGTGAGCCACTGTGCCAGGCCAAAATACATACTTCTTTACAACTGGAAAAATAATGAAAGGACAGACATAGTCTACTCTTTAATTTCCACCTCAAAGTTACCCCCAAATTGTCCACAATTCTAAGTTCAAGTGGGTAGAGAGTGTGCCCTTCATGCAGCGCACTTACCTGTGAGTGCTAGGGGGTGGCTGAGAGCTCGGGGTGGGAGGAGAGGCCCGCTGCAGTGCTCACCACAGTGCCCGCTGCAGGGGTGGCTGCACCCTGAGAATGGTGGGGGCATCTTCAGGAGTGGCATGCTGGTGGAGGGCAGATGGGAGCTCTGACATGGCCCTGGAGTGTGGGGGGCGGTGGCAGCAGCAACAGGGCACTCTGAAGCCTGGGCAGGGAAAGGTGCTACCGGGGTGGTGGGCAGCAGGTGTGGGTGGGGCGGGGAGCCAAAGGAGCTGGGGTGAGACGGGATTAGAGATGCTGGCTGGGGGTGGTGGCCGGTGGGGCTGTTAGGGGGAGCAGTGAGGTCTGAGTGCTGGTGGTGCTCCGAGATGGGGAAAGCCTCACCTGTGGGCAGAGGAAGGAGAAAGGTGTCAGAATAGGAGCCCAGACCTGGGAAGGAAAGCCCGCAGGCTCACTGCCACAGCATCCTGCTTCTGTGACCAGAGGGCACAGCCTCTCAGCACAGGGGACCCTGGAGCTGGAGAAGATTCTGTGGGCAGCAACACAGCTGAGTGGGCTCAAGGAGCCCAGGCCCAAGCAAGAAGGTACTAGGAATGCTGATTCCACAGAAGGCCCCATGCCTTTTCTGTAGCATGAGCAGGGGATGTATATTCTGTCTCTCAGGGTCTCTCTAGGATTTGCTTGTACACAGATACTCCTCAGGCCTGGAGGATGATCTGCAGAAGCCAGTGGAGCAGCAGGCCCAGGCTCTGCCTCTGTGCCACGTGCAGCAAAGCAAAAGGGCACGCCAGACCCCTGAGGGCCCCAGATTTCATAGAAGTGGGAAGAAGGTTCTGATGACTCTCTAGCTTATGTACAAAAACTAATGGAATTATATACTGCTCAACACTCATAATTCTGGGGGCAGCACCACTTTGAAGAACTCAGCTCCTTCATTTAGAAGTATGACAGTAAATCATATTTACATAATAAACCAATAACCCAAGAGTTTTGTCTCTGGGTCTCTGAGAGTTATTTCAGAGTCAAAGAAGACTTACACAGCTGCTAAATTAGCTAATAACCATTACGGCTTATACTGCCAATCTCTTGGGCATTTAAATGCAGTGCTTTTACACCCATCCCTTAGGTGGGGAAATCAAGGCCTAGGAAGACACGGTTGCCCAGATCCTCTGTGGTGCTGCAGGGGTCAGGTGATCTAAGTCCTACGACTCCACTTTCTACTCAGACCTCACTGGGTGCCCTCTTGATTCAATGTGAACTACCAGAGCCAATGACAACTTTGAGAAGCAAACGTTTTCTACTAGCAGTATTTTTCAAGTTCAGAATTGTGGGGAAAGGAGTTCCAGAGACAGTCAAAGTCTAAGCTGCCCCTGCTTCCCCCAGAACAGTTCCACTTTTACTTATTTTAGTAACCAGTCTTATGATTTGTTTGAACAAAGTGGACAGGAAAACACAGCTATCCACCTGTATAGGGCCTGGCTTTCTCCCGAGCCTGGAGACTCACCGGGGATGGTAGGAGGACTCCCAAGAGAGCTGCCTGGCATGGCCTCACTGGAATGTGCGGAATTCCAGAGGCCTGAGAGCTTATGTGCCGACAGGAACGAGCTAGGATCCCAGTCTCCTGAGTTCCCAGGGCAGGAAGAAGAGGACGAGGATGAGGATGATGGAGAGGAAGACGAGGACGAATGAGAGTCATCTCCACAAGACTGTGATTTGCAGGATGTGTGTGACAAGGAGATCTGGAGAAGGGGGAGGAAAAAGGGTCATGGTCAAACAGCAAACATCGGAGCTGACCCTCTGCTGCCTCGGCTTTTCCTGAGGGAGCCCCTTGTCTTCCAGGTCATGTGCCATAGCAAAAACACAATGAATACAACTCCAGCTATAAGAACAAATGAGGGCCAGGCCTTTGCTGGGAAAGGGCTGTGGTGGTCCCACTTACATGCAATGTGTGGAGACTGGGGAGAAAGACCTGGTAGGGGCAGAGACTGCCTGTGAACTGCGGGCCTTTGGGGAGTAGAGAGCTGCCAAAGACAGGAAGGGCCTTTTGACCAGGAGTCCTGAAGCTAAACTGATCCTGGGTAAAAGGGAAGATCTGCAGTGACGTGAGAAATAAGGAAAGTCTGGCCATCGTGATTCATGAGACAGCAGACTTAGATGGCTCCCTGGTGTCTGTCCTAACTAGGGCACATTTCAGACCCTCAAACTCATCTCTGTCTTCCATGTCTTATTGGTTGTCTTTCAAGGTGCCACAGAGCCGAAGACAGCAGGCTCGTGATCTACCAGTACTTATGAGTGGGCCCTCATCCTGTGCGCAGACCACCCTGAGGGACTGACCGGTGGGCTGCCAGAAGTTTCTCTTCTTCCCCCAAATCTGAACTTGAGCTGCCAATGCTGTGCCAGTGCAGCCCAGAAGTCTCTGTGTTTGGGCACGGGAGCTGCCCAAGGAGAGCCACCTGAGGACAGGGAACAGCCTGACTTCCTTGGGAAGGCAGCCCTCCTGCATTCGGGGACCCCTGTCAGTGGTTACCTACCGCCACTGCATGTTCTCGACCTGTCTGCCTTTCATCGTCCTCCATGCTCTTTCGGCAACTCTGGCAGACCCACAGAGGCATCTCGCCTAGGAGATTCTTGACGAGCTTTGGCATGAAGTCAGGGGGCAGCTTCTCACCCTGCAACACCAGTCCATTTTGAGAAGGGCCTTCTTCCCAGCCTTTGCGTTCCCGGTGACACAGCAGGCAGCAAGTCTGCACAGGCTGGCTGGAGGTGGGGGGGACCTGTCCAACAGATAGAAACAGGGTTTCCCAGGAGGGGAAAGGCTCTCCTTCAAAATAATGGTAACAACGTTAGTAATGCCACTTATTACGTGCCAGGCACTGGGTTAGGCACTTTATAGACATAATTTAAATTTAGTCCTTGTAACAGCTCTGCAAATGAGGCGTTCTTATTCCCATTTTTTAAGATGAAGAAACAGATTTCAAGAAGTTAAATGAGTTGCCCAAGGTTATAAAGCTAGCGAGTGGTTGAACCCTAGTGAGTCTGACTCCAAAGCTCATGCTCAAATGTCCTAATTCTCTGACATCCCCAAATCTTAAAGGTTAAAGGCCCTTCCTTCTCTGGCATGGCTGGGAGTGGCTACAATTCTTGGGTTGCCTGTGCAGCCCAGGGACCAATGCCCATCTGGAAGGAAATAATGCTTTTAGTCAATGGACAGTTTAGGAGAATGTGTGGGTTTTCTGAAGAATTGCACAATTCCCTTAGGATCGCAGCAACATTTTGGAGGAGGTGTTTGTACAGCTAGTCAGAAAGTATCAACTCAATGGAAAATTGTGTCAGAGGGAAGGTAAGGCTTTGGTTGGTACTCCTGAGAGGTAGTGAGTATGGTGAAAACAATCTGGGCTTTGAAATCAAACAGGCATTCTAATCCCTGCCTGAACACATACTGGCTGGGTGACCTTGAGCAAGTTATTTAACTTCTCTGGGCTCCAATTCCTACCTACCTTGCAGAGTTGTTGTAAGGATCATCACTGCGTAGCATGTAAAGTGTCTACCCTGTGTATGCCCATAACATAGGCCCAATACAGTCATTATTTGGACTTTTTTTTTCCTTCTATGACAAACTTGACTTAGAAATGTAAGTCAGGCCGGGCGCGGTGGCTCACACCTGTAATTCCAGCACTTTGGGAGGTCAAGGCGGGTGGATCATGAAGTCAGGAGATCGAGACCATCCTGGCTAACACAGTGAAACCCCGTCTCCACTAAAAATACAAAAAAATTAGCCGGGCATGGTGGCGAGTGCCTGTAGACCCAGCTACTCGGGAGGCTGAGGCAGGAGAATGGCATGAACCCAGGAGGTGGGGCTTGCAGTGAGCCAAGATCGTGCAACTGCACTCCAGCCTGGGCAACAGAGCGAGACTCCGTCTCAAAAAAATAAAGAAAGAAAGAAAAATAAATATAAGTCTATAGGTTTGCTTTCACACTAAGGGGTCCTGACTGGGAGACTGATTGCATTTAATGCCTCCAATTAATAGCTTCCTATATCCTGCAACTTTGTATCTGCCCCAACTCTGACACTGGGCTTGGCTATGTCACTTTGGCCAATGGGATGTTAGCAAACAGGCTGCCAGCCATAAACTTGAAAAGTGTGTATGCATTTCCACTTGTTTCCATGCATGGCTGGGCTTGCCCGCTCCTGTACCTCTGCCATGGCCTGAGAGCGAGACGAGGCTAGCTGCTGGAGGGATGTGAGAGACTTGTGGAGAAAGCAAAGCCTTCCCAGCTGATTGGCCAGCTGATCAGAGAAACATGAGTGAGCCCAGCTGAGAGTAGACTCGTGAGAGATAGAAAGTGGTATTGTTTTAAACACTAGGTTTTGGAGGTGGTTTGTTATGCAATGGTAGTTAACTGACGTACCTTCCAAACTTACTCAACAGTAGGTAACATGTGTCTGCAGAGGCCTACAGGAATAATAAAGGTATCACCCTCATCCTACCAATAAGATAATGCCATCATTTTTCTCCCATGAAATTACTTTCTCATAATGAGTTCACATCAGGGTATCCTTAAACCTGTAATGTTACCATTACACTGACTTGGGTCCCTGGTTTCTCAAAAAAGAAAAGAACCAAACAATAGTACCAGAAGCATAATGAAACATTTCGGGAAGTACAAGGAACTTAGACAGAAATTTTACATGTGGAACTCACAAAAGATATAGCCTAAACCAGTCTCTGCCAAGGGAACATTTCAATGAGCAAGACAGTTGTTTAATGGCAACTGCAGGAGTAGAAGGTTGATAGAGAAGGATGGTATTCAGAGAAATTAAGGCAAAGAAGAACCTTTCCATAGCTACGAAGTGCCACAGTAACTCTAGATAGAGTCCCTTTTCCTGCCATGATGACCACAAGGTGAGCACCAGGACATATACTTTTACTACAAGTTTCATTTCATTTGCATGTTAGGTTCGAAAGCCAGTACATATAATTAAAATCTTGTATAGTTATTCTTGAAAAAAAAAATTTTTTTTTTTTGAGACGGAGTCTCGCTCTGTTGCCCAGGCTGGAGTGCGGTGGCACGATCTTGGCTCACTGCAAGCTCCACCTCCCAGGTTCACGCCATTCTCCTGCCTCAGCCTCCCGAGTAGCTGGGACTACAGGCGCCCGCCACCACGCCCAGCTAATTTTTTGTACTTTTAGTGGAGATAGGGTTTCACCGTGTTAGCCAGGATGGTCTCGATCTCCTGACCTTGTGATCCACCCGCCTCGGCCTCCCAAAGTGCTGGGATTACAGGCGTGAGCCACCGTGCCTGGCCTGAAATTCTTTATATGGCATATAAAGCACAATATACAGTCATCCCTTAGTACTCATAGGGGATCAGTTTCAGGACACCCCACAGATACCGAAATCTGCAGATGCTCAAATCTCTGACATAAAATGGTGTCATATTTGTATATAACCAATGCACATACTCCCACAATCTCCAGATTACTTATAATATTTAATACAATGTAAATGCTATGTAAATAGCTGCTATACCGTACTGTTCAGGGAATAATGACGAGGCAAAAAGTCTACACATGTTCAGTATAGACACAACCATCCTTTTTTTTTTTCTTGAATATTTTCTATCCACAATTGGTTGAATCCACAGATGTGCAGGAATGACTGTATATGGTTTTGTAGTTATAACCAATAATTCAAATGTATAATAAAACATATGATACGTGTGTTTTCTGTTTTTAAAAGCAAATACACAATTCTTATAAATTAAGTGTGTAATTAATGTGACTGCATTTAGTGCCAAAGTACTTGTGGAAGGCACTGGGGCGCAGTGGAAACAACACTGGCTTTGGCATTAATCCTGACCTCCATCACTTACCAGCTGTATGATGCTGAGCTAGTTCTACTTACCCTCTCTGTTTGCTCATCTGTAAAATGGGATTAAGTTTCAATTTGTAGGGTCAGCTGTGAGAAATAAATGTGATAAAGCACCTAGTCCACTGCTAGGCACATAGATGTTGCTCAACACATGGTATTAATCATTAACACCACAGGAACAATAGGAAACAATAAATGGTCACTGTATTTTACATGAACATGAGTCTCTCATATATGATGAATCTAAGCTGACTTGTTAGAAATCTTAATCTCTCCCCTCAACCCCATAAAGTCATTCCCTAAGTTCCCAAAATAATCTCTGCCTTTTTCTATGTCATGCTTTTGCTAAAGGGGATCCCTTGCTTAAAACCCACTTTCTTCTCATGTTTACCAGTGAGTAGCTGAGACGAAAGGCCCAATTTAAGTCCAGCCTCCTCCAGGCTTTCTCCTACAGAGTCCCTCTTGTAATTCACTTCTCCTCTCCCATCTCCTCCTAGTACACTGTGCCTTGGTTATAGTAGTTGTGCCTTCTATTTAATTTATTTACCTGTATCTTCTGTCCCTTCTACAAGAGGCAGGTGCCAGGTCTGATTCCTGTCTGGATCCCTCACGGAGCAGTACAGGGCCTGGCTTGAGGCATGGGCTCAGCTGGGCATGTGGTAGAGAACTCAGATTGGCTAGGTGTCCCCATGGCAATGCAGCTGTCAGGCAGTCCAATGAGACACTGCTTGAAATTACTGCTTTCTACAGAGAAAGGCCCATCTGTCCACCTGACCTCCAGAATGGTTCCAATCTTAACTGCGTTAGAGTAAAAGACTGCATTCTTTAGGGATTATGAGATGCCCCCAGTTAACCAAAATAATGTGACTCTCCCTAGAGCCAAAATGGTACACAAAATAAATGAGATTAGCCATCACTGGAAGTGACCTTACAGGACAGGTTGTCTTCCCAGTTAAAGCAAGAAACACAGGGCCTGAAAAGCTAATTAAGCTCTCATTGAAGCCGCCCACAGGACTGAGTGACGATACCACCCATGCTGCATAAAGCTACCCATAGGATTAAGTCACATTAGAGATACAAAGCACTTAGCTCAAGGGATCCAGGCAGTAGGCACTCAATCTATTATCTAAGCCCCTTGGCTGTTCTAAGTCTACACTGAAGACTAGTTTATCCACTGTCCGCTCGGAGTTTGGTACACTTGAGTCCTTCTTTCAGGCCCAGGCAGTTTGAGAAGGCCACTCCTAAAGCTGATGTCTTAACTCTAGGCCCTGGTGCCTGCCCCTGGGTATGATGCGCCTTGTGGAACTGGGAACTTTTTTCTGCTATTTTCATCTCCGCTTTAATTGCTAGAGGGCGATAAGAATCCCAAGCCCTAGAGATGTTATATTTAGTCAGTAATGCCACTGGTTCCTCCAAATTTTTGCTTTGGCAGAGAACAGCTCTTGGTTCAGAGTTCCCTTTGACTGTGATCTGCTGCCATTTTCCAAATTCTGGCATTCATGAACCCTTATGCCCTGAAAAGTCAGTCAAGCCAGACTTTCAATCAGCTGCTCCCAAGCTGTATGTTTAGCACCTGGCACAGTATTCCTACACAAAGAACATGATCAGCAAATGTTCATCGAATGAATGAAAACTCCAACCATTTTTCTTCATCACAAAGGCTGATGGAACTGATTCTTGAATCCAGCAGCCCGTTGTTCCTGCTCACCTCAGTTTAAATTTCAGAGACTCTGAGGATACAGCTCTAGCCTTAGGCAAAAGATGAGGGAAGAAAATTCTGGGGGTTCTACTGATTTTGGATCTCCTCAAAAAAGCTCCAAGATAATTTTTCTTCACTCTAAGCAAAACCAGAATCTCTGGAGAGTGTGAGATTACTCACAGGAGATCCATGCTGTAGCATGCACTGCCCCAGAGCAGTGAAGGGGCCAAGTGAGCTCTAGGTACACTCCAGGGCCTAAGGGGCTGGCATCTGTAGCCATTAAAATCATTATCTCTGCTCCCTTACCAGATTAGGCCCAAGACTTTTTTGCCTTGACCTGAGAAGCATTAAGTTAGGGCATTCTACTTTTTCCTGGATAAAAGAGAGATAAAATCAAAGGAAGAGGAAGCCACTTTTTTTCATGGAACACCATTTTTTAACTGAAAGAATGACTTACTATTTAGACTTGGGAATTGGCAGACATTTTCTCAAAAAAATGAACAATGAATAAAATTAGCCTGTCACTTCAAGGAAAACAACTGATGGTATTTATGATGATATAAAATGCAAGCTTTCAAGTGAAAATTAGAATTCTGAAACTTTTGTCCACCACTATGAGTTTCACAGCTTCCAAATACTTGAAGACTTTTCTGATGAAATTGGTGGTGATATTAACAAATGTCATCTTTTGGTACTGTAAAATGAAATGGAAAACATTTGGAAGATCTGCAAAATCCAGTGAGCCTATTTTCCAAATGACCAAAGCATGATGGATTCAAAGCACTGGTTTGACCAATAGATTTTAGTGTAAATGAGTATGAAGACTTCACTGATAAGGGCTCAAATTCAATACTGGAAATTATCTGGCAAGTCTACTGAAACACTCCTCTCTTTTTCACTTACATATTTGTGTGAGGTTGGATTTTTTTTCATATACTTCAACCAAAACAATGTATTGCAACAGATTGAATACAGAAGCATATATGAGAAGCCAGCTTTAGTCTATTAAGCCAGATGGAAAGTAATTTGCAAAAATGAAAAGAAGACCATTCTTCTAATTTTTTTTTTTTTAAAGATGAAATCTCGCTCTGTCACCCAGGCTGGAGTGCAGTGTTATGATCTCAGCTCACTGCAACCACCACCTCCTGGGTTCAAGCGATTCTCCTGCCTCAGCCTCCCAAGTGGCTAGGATTACAGGCGCCCGCCAACATGCCTGGCTAATTTTTTTTTTTTTTTTTGAGACGGAGCCTCGCTCTGTTGCCCAGGCTGGAGTGCAGTGGTGTGATCTCCGCTCACTGCAAGCTCCGCCTCCTGGGTTCACACCATTCTCCTGCCTCAGCCTCCCAAGTAGCTGGGAGTACAGGTGCCTGCCACTACGCCCTGCTAATTTTTTGTATTTTTTAGTAGAGATGGGGTTTCACTGTGTTAGCCAGGATGGTCTCGATCTCCTGACCTTGTGATCTGCCCGCCTCAGCCTTCCAGAGTGCTGGGATTACAGGCGTGAGCCACCGCGCCCGGCCCACCTGGCTAATTTTTGTATTTTCAGTAGAGACAGGGTTTCACCATGTTGGCCATGCTGGTCTCGAACTCCTTACCTCAAGTGATCCGCCTGCCTCAGCCTCTCAAAGTGCTGGCATTACAGGCATGAGCCACTACGCCTGGCCATTCTCCTAATTTTTTTCTGGAAAATATAGTTTTCATTAAAAATTGTTATGTTAACATGATAGCTTCAATACTGTCTTTCTTAAATGAATTAGTGACAAAATATTTTAAAACTTTCTCAGCTTTAATATTTAATTTGGTAAATATCAATAGATATAAACAACATAAACAAAGGCCTCAAAGGCCGGAAGCGGTGGCTCAAGCCTGTAATCCCAGCACTTTGGGAGGCCGAGACAGGCGAATCACGAGGTCAGAAGATCGAGACCATCCTGGCTAATGTGGTGAAACCCCATCTATACTAAAAAAATACAAAAAACTAGCTGGGCGAGGTGGCGGGCGCCTGTAGTCCCAGCTACTCGGGAGGCTGAGGCAGGAGAATGGTGTAAACCCGGGAGGCGGAGTTTGCAGTGAGCTGAGATCCGGCCACTGCACTCCAGCCTGGGCAACAGAGCGAGACCCCCCTAAAAAAAAAAAAAAAAAAAAAAAAAAGCTCTTTGGGTTCCTCAATCATTTTTAGGAATATATAAGGGTCTCCTGAGGTTGGAAGATTGCTCAAGCCCAAGTGACGGACGTTGCAGTGAGCCAAGACTGCACCACTGTACTTCAAACTGGGTAACGGTGAGAGCCTGTCTCAAGAAAAAAAAAAAAAAAAAAAAAAAGAGCTCTTTGGGGCATGACTTAATTTCTAGCTTGGCCTTTCTATCCCCAATTTGGGAATAACCCATTGCCAGACCAGACAGCTGTCAAGGACTACTCTGAAGCTGGATTGAATTTCCAGTACTCAACTTGGCCTCATTCATCCCATGGATTCTTTTTCATCTCCAGGGTTTGTGTATGTTTGTACAGGATTTCCCCAAGACACATGCTGTATCTAACCAGCTGCCCTGCAACAGATCCCAAATTCTATTTTGAAATGGCCCACTGGAGCACTCTACTCTCAAGGCACCCAACTCCAAGAGCCTCTCTGTCACCAAGGCAGGCAGAGGACAACACGAGCAGCTAAAATTCCCTTTCAGAAGCAGAGAAAATGATCAATCCTCAGCCTAGAAAAACTCATTGTCATAGTTAACATCACTCACTCTTCCATTCACCCATTCATTCCCTCATTCAACATTCTCAGAGTCCGTATCTCCTGCCAATTGTGCTAAGTGCTGGGAAACATCTATCCTTGACAATTCCTATTCATTCCCTAAGATTCTGGTCAAAGGTCAATGAAGCTTTTGCTGGTCAAGCTAAGCACAACTGATTCTATTTAGTATAGCATCATCAAAATGTGCCATAGGTGTATTCTGTCTGTTCCTAAATTCCTGGTAGAATGTAAGCTCTCTGGGGGCGGGGTGTGGACCTTGGTCATTTAAGTATGCACAGGAACCTAACTTGGCTTGGGCCTGGCACATTGCAGGCATTCACTGCATAAACAAATGAAAGCTTAAAGCCCATCTGGCTCATGTCTCAGCTTTTTAACACAAAGGCAGAATGTAAAACAGAGTCAAACCAGTGCATTTCCCAACATGCTATAAGTCACTCTGAGCCACTGATGAGAGGGCAATCAGTGAGAAGAATCTCAGACCATTCTAATGCTGACAATCAGAGCTGCAGTTAATTCTTAAGAGAGTTGACACAACCCTACCTCAGTGCCCTGGAGCTGTTACCCAAACTTCCATGCAGGCTGTGGGCTTAGGCCCTTCCAGGAGGTAGAACAGCTGTTTCACACTGTAAGACTAGTCAGTGGAGAATCCTTTCTGGTTGTACAAGCTCGGTTGGGAGTGAGTCTCTCTGATCCTAGTGACCTTAACCCTAAAAGTTTCTCAGTTTTAATATCCCCACAAGGCTAGCTCATCTGCTGAACTGCCTCCTGGGTGCAATCAGCCACAAGGAGGGCCAAAGCCGCAGATTTACCTGAATCCTCAGGTCAAACTGCCACTCTGCTACTGTAACCCCAGCACACGTTACTCATGGAGGAGGAAGAGCATGAACTTTGGGGATGAGACACAGTTGTGAGTTCAAATCCCAATTGTCATTTTCAATATGATCTTGGAATATTACTCAATTTCTTTGAGCCTCAATTTCCTCATTTATGAAATGGGAATAAAACCATATTTTACAGAGTTGTGAGGACAGAAGGAAATAAATTATGTAAAGTACCTGGCCTGGGCCTGGCACAAAGTAGGTGCTCAATACCCGTTAGTTTCTTTCCTCTTCTGCCCTGGAAGAAATGACAGGGAAACTTACTAAGTGAGACTTGCCCAAACCAAATTTATTTCTTGAAGCAAAGGACAGAGGACTAGACAAGTGACTTCAAGGCCTCTTTGAACCCCCAGCTCCTTGTTTTCTGGCTATAACTTCCTAATAAAACCTTCAGTGTTTGCAGTTCCACCAGCCCCTTCTTTCTGCCTTAGTTTCCCTACATCATTTTTCACAGTAGATAGATCTACTTGTAGCTACTACTTGTGCTAAGCATGCTAAGAATGGGGGGGTGGGTGGGTTGGAAATAATAAAGGGAGCTAAGGGCCTTTGGTGGAGAATGAAGGGGAGTTGGACGGCAGCATGTTGGCCCACAGGCTGCGCAACCATGCAGCTGCTGTGCTGGGAGCCACCCAGAGTTTGAAGGGCGAAGGCAGACTCACAGGCACAGAACTGAAGGCACAAACACAGGGCCCTTCCCAAGACATAGCATGCCTCTCCTCAGTCCTTCTCTGTTTCTGCACATCCTGCCAAGAAGGACCAAATACATAAAGTAGTCACACCTTCACATATGCTGTTCCTTCTGCCTTTTTCTTCTCTTTTTTTTTTAGGCTCGATCTGGGTGTTACATCCTCTTAAGTCCATAGGAAGAATGAACTTGGCTTTGCTCTGGGATACCCTAACACTTTTTTGTTTAAAAACATATCTCTAGAATAGAGCTTATCAAATATATTCTACTGGTTGAAATCTGTCCTTTCCACAATACTGTGAGCTTTTCAAGGGCAGAGCCTGTCCCCTACAAGTCACTGTATTGCAGTCATTCAGCAGAGGCTGTAGCACAGAGCAGGCACAGGTCAGTATTTGGATACACAATGGAAGATTAGCAGTTGGCAAATATCATTAATAGATCAGAACTGGGGGAAGGTTTTCTGTTCTGTTTTAAACTAAGGTTGTTTCTATTCTTGCTTATGGAAAAGCTCCTCCCTGGGAAGCCCATTGTTTGAATATCCTAGGTCTCCTCAAAGATCCCCCTGGCACCCTCGATTCGGCAGCTCCCAGACCCAGCCACATGTTAGAGTCACTTGGGGACAATTCAACAATAGACACCTGGGATCCAGACCTGGAGACTGATTCTGTAAGTCTGGGATAGGGTCCAGCAAAGCACAGGGGATCTGATGATTATTAGGTTGGGGCAAGGGAGAGGTGGAATCAAGCAATCACAGCTGTCTCTCTCACTGAGAATTACTTCTTCACATGACATCAGAGAATATATTGAAGCACATCACGTTCTCTTTCCTGCTTAAAACCTTTCATTGATTCCTCACCACCTACAGGATAAAGCCCAAACCTCTTGGTGTGGTTTTCAAGAACCCTGCTAGCCCCTCCAGCCAGATCTCTCCTGACTCTCCAAATGAGTGGTGCTCACCCTGGGTCTTTGTACAAGTTCCTTCCTTTGTTTGGACTCTTTTCTCCCACCTTGTTCTCTGGAGAACCTTGAAGACTCAGCTCTGAGAAGCATTCTCTGACCCATCTTCCTCTAGGTTACGTCTTGGGCAACCCCGACACCAAATATCTACAATACTCGGAGCTGCCACTCGTGTTAAGCACACAGCACTTCTTGGACCCTAACATTAACCTTGTAAGACTGGATTGTCTTGTTTTTTCTTTTGAGACGGAGTCTCACTCTGTCGCCCAGGCTGGAGTGCAGTGGCACGATCTCGGCTCAGTGCAAGCACCGCCTCCCAGGTTCACGCCATTCTCCTGCCTCAGCCTCCCAAGTAGCTGGGACTATAGGCGCCCACCACCTCGCCCGGCTAGTTTTTTGTATTTTTAGTAGAGATGGGGTTTCACTGTGTTAGCCAGGATGGTCTCGATCTACTGACCTCGTGATCTGCCCACCTCAGCCTCCCAAAGTGCTGGGAATACAGGCGTGAGCCACCACGCCTGGCCTGGATTGTCATTTTATACATAAGAAAACAAACCAAGAGGCTGAAACACTTCCAAAGGCCACTTAATAGGGTCCAGGATGGCCGGGCACGGTGGCTCACACCTGTAACCTCAGCACTTTGGGAAGCCGAGCCAGATGGATCACAAAGTCAGGAGATCGAGACCACAGTGAAACCCTGTCTCTACTAAAAATACAAAAAATTAGCTGCGAGCGGTGGTGGGCGCCTGTAGTCCCAGCTACTCGGGAGGCTGAGGCAGGAGAATGGTGTGAACCCGGGAGGCGGAGCTTGCAGCGAGCCAAGATCGCACCACTGTGCTCCAGCCTGGGCGACAGAGTGAGACTCCATCTCACACACACACACAAAAAAAGTGTCCAGGATTTGAACCCTTATTTAGAGGAAGCCAATGTTATATCTCCTTCTAGCATCACTGCAATTACTATACACACGATCTCTAGACTATGAGCCCCTTGTGGGAAGGGACTATGTCTGATTCACTTCTGCATGCACAGCTAGCCCAGGCCTGGCACAGAGCTGGGATCGGTTAATATTTGCACAATAAATGCCATGTGAGATAAGACTGGGCATCACAGCATGCAAACGGCTGGCCTAAATGAACGAATAACTGCCAACCTGGCCCAGTTTGGGGGCAGATAAGAACGAAGTGGTAGAATCCTCACTTATTAGAATTTAGTTTAACAGCCAGGCATTGAGGATATAAGGAGCACAGGACCACACACAGTATATACCCCCCAAATAAATTAAAACATAGACCCTGCTCTAAAAACTTCTAGATGAGGTAAGTAAAGGTGTTAGGATCATCTATCTGACATCAGAAATTAAAATTTAAAACTCAGCTGGGTGCAGTGGCATGCACATGTAGTCCCAGCTATTTGGGAGGCTTAAGGAGAAGTATCACTTGAGTCCAGGAGTTTGAGGATAGCCTGAGCAACACAGCAAGATCCTATCTCTAAATAAAAAAAAATAAAATAAAATCCTAAGTCGGTAAGTCTTCATTTTCAAAGGTCTTTTGACATTTTTACTGAGTGAGTCTCTACTGGCTTACAAAGAAGAACCAGAGGTGGCAGGGATCCCCTCAGTACCATTTCCTCCTACTGACAATGGAAGCTGTGCAGGCTGGGCAGGCAGTGATTCCAAGGGGGAGGTCCCCAAAGATAGGAACTGTCTTATCCATCTGTGCACCCCAAATAAAGGTCCTGGCACAGAGGTTGTTTTGATATCTGCTGAGTGAATTAAACATAATGAGATGGTTTTATTAAAGATACTGACTAATCATCTGCTCCAATTTCTTGAGGAAGCAGTGGGAGAATCGGATCTCTAGAGACCCTTTAAACTAGACTGGGCAAAGGCCCAGAGAATGATGTGGAGGGGACCAAGAGGTGGACAAGGGTAGGATGAGCTCACCTCTCCTCACCAACTGCTGGTTTACATCCTAGCAAGTCTCCTGGGGGCTTATTGAGTGTACCTGGATTACAAACTGAGTGGTCCAAGAGAGACGAAAGACAGCTAGCAGAGCTAATAGGCCAGAACACTCAGGCTTTGTATGGCCACCTGGCACAGCTCCTGCCACCTCTCTTAGGTGAGGCGCCTCTATGTACTAGCTGCTACATAGGTTGCTTCTCTTGTGAAGTATTATTTATTTATTTTTTTTTAAGGAGAAGGAGATGGGGTTTCCCTCTGTCCCCCAGGCTGGGGTGGAGTGGCGTGCACTTGAAGTCCTGGGTAACTTGAACTCCTGGGTTCAAGCAATCCTCCCGCCTCAGCATCCCAAGTAGCTGAGATTATAGGTATGTACCCATGCCCAGCTAAGTTTTGATTTCATTTTTTTTGTAGAACCAGAGAGCTCACTATGTCACCAAGGCTGGTCTCAAACTTCTGGCCTCAAGGGATCCTCCTGCCTCAGCCTCCCAAAGTACTGGGATTACAGGCGTGAGCCACCAAGGCCTCTTGTGAAGTTCTTGATGGGGTCAGAGAGAAGCAACTTGCAGAGTCACAAAGCTAGGAGGCTAAGCTGGGAATTCAATCCAAGTCTCTAAACACTACTCCCCACTGCCTCCTATAATTGCTTTTTCAGTTGTTCCTTGTTTGTTTGTTTTTTCCTTTGCTAATAAGGTAGTAACTGTTTCAGTCTTCTTGTGCTGTAAATAAGGATTTGGGTTGTTAGGAAACAGATCAATGTGGTTTAGTGGCCTGAAACAATTGAAAGTTAAGCCGTTTGGGATCCCAATTAAACTCAAGGTCCTGCTTTAAAATTGTACAGGTTATGCAAATGAGTGAAGGGGCCTGGAAAGAACCAGAAGAGGCCTAAGGAGCACAGGCTGTCTAAAAGGGCCAAATGCTACTCAGAGACTACTGATTACTGCCTTGTGGAAAAGTGGACCCAGCATCACCATATCTTTAGTTTAAAAAGAGCCCCAAATCCAAATGTGTGGGAAACCTTTTGATCTTTAAAATATGGTCTCAAATGAAAATACAAACAGAAACAAAGCAATGTGTGAGCTGGGGCATTCCAACAAGCCTGTGGACTGGGAGTGGTTCTATTTGCCACCTTGGAATTCAGTTTCGTATATGACACTGAGTTTCATCTTCCTTATCCACTCTGTATACGTAAGACAGGGCTATGAGTGGCAGTGAGAGCCAGAGAACCTCAACAAAGACACGCTTGCAGGCAGAGCAATGACTGAACCCTACCTTTCTACTAGGTGCTTTGCACCAGGGCACAAAAGCCTGCTTCCAGACCCCACCCCCAGTCAAAGTGGGGCATAATCAGAACCGAATTTACCAGTTTGTTTCCCTTCTTTGGGGCTGTAGTTTAAAAAAAAAAAAAAAAAAAAACTTGTTAAAAATCCTCCAAACTACCTAAGAGTCCTCTTCTTTTCTTTTGTCTGACACCTATAGATGGAGTCATTTGGGCAAATGTTTAGTTGCTCTGAGTTTCTGTTTCTTCATCTGAAAAATGGGGTAATAATATTTATATCCTCTAGTTTGTTGATCAACATTTGTTAACCACCAGGCACAGGGGTACAATGGTGACTGACATGGCTCCTGAACTCACAGAGTTCACAAATAAAACCAGATAATCAAATCAATGGTCAATTCATCATATGTGTGCTAAATGCTGCGGAGAAATACAGTGGAGGGGGAAAGATTATAAGTAAGGTATGTAAAGTGCCTGGCACAAATAAATGAATCAGTAGGTCAGGCAGTGGAGTAGACAAGAACATGGTAGGAAACTAGATGTCAAAGCAATTGATGAAGCTTAGAGCTCTTGGCAAAGTTATATCCTCAATAAAAACTGAATGGTTGAGCCATCATCCAAGCTTTCTGGCATCTCTATGTGGCAGAGACCCTAAAGTATTCTATGGTCTGCTGAATGAGAAGAAGAGAAGACAACAGCTTCCTGACTCTCCCTTCTCCCACTCTCCCTTTTTGGGTAACAGCACTCCCAGGGGGGTCCCAGAGTAGGCTGGTGGGGGAAGCAGCCTCAGGGTTGGAAGCTAGACCCAGTAGGGGTCGGGGGTCCCACCTGGGGAGTCTCCTATGGAAGCAGTGTCAGCCTAGGATAGGAGATGGGGACAGGGATGAAGGTGGAGCTTCTGACACTCAATAAGTGGTGACATTTTCATTAATTAAAAACCTTATTGTGATCTGAGACACAAGGAAATCAGCATGAAAACTGGGTTACAATAAGCAGGGGTTCTGGACTGATTCATTTTCTCTCTCATTCACCTAGTTATTTTTACTCTGTGTTAGCAAGGCCCTGGGCGAGGCGTGGAGGATCAGAGATAGATGGCATAGTCTGTGTCCCTGTGGAGTTCACAGTCCAGGGCAGGCAACAGACATATCAACAGAACGTTTCATCACAGAAAGGGGAGTGCTACCAGAGGGAGGCACAGAGGGCTGTGGGCACAGAGAGGGCACCTGACGCAACTGGGGAGGTCAGGGGAGGCTTTGTAGGAAGGTACCCCAAATGGCAACCCCACTCACATGCACAATTCCAGAGATTCTACTAGAAGGCTGTCAAGAGCCATGCCTTCTGGCTGCACCAGCCTCCCAGAGTCCCCTGCTGCCCGATGCAGTGTCTGCAGAGCCAAACGCATCTTCCGCCACGCCTCATCCTCATCCGGCGCCGCATCCGACCCTCCAAGACTCCTGCAGGAGCCTGCCTTCCTGGGCAGGCTCAGCCAAAAGACCAACTCAAAACTCTTTTGTCAGAGCAAGCTTAGGGAGAGCCACCCAGCCCCGAGTGCCACAACCCTCCCAGAGCAACCGTGGCCCATGTCACCCCCGCCTCTCAGTGAACACTGGCAGGGTACCTCCCATTATCTCCTTTGCTCAAAAGAAAGTGACCTTCCTCCAGGTGGCAAGCTGGAAGCTTTGGAGAATCGAGAATCCTCCTACTGTTCACTCTCAGCAGGATTCTCCAAACCCGGGATCTCAGGGTCGGGGCGGGCTGCCTTTCGGGGCAGGGGAAGGCAGAAAGGGCAGGTTCTGCTGGGTTTCCACCTCCATGCAGAAACCCCACCAAAAACTCTTCCGGGCAGCCTGGCTGTCTGCTCCGACTGCTCTGCTGGGTATGGCGAGGAGGTGCCAGGAGACACAGCTGCTGAGGGGGCCGCGGCTGCAGGCGGTGCAGGGGACGGAGTGGAGCCGTTCCCGAGGGGAAAGGGAAGAGGCTGCAGCCGTCCAGTCCCAGAGCCCCGAGATGGCCTGTGGCTGAGGGAGCAGGTGGGCCCAGGGGGAGGTGGCGGGCCGAGAGAGGAGCTGCGGCCTCGGGATCACAGCCCAGTCCCAGTGTGGGTTTACGGCCAGACGTTAGTCTCTGCTCCAGCCCGGAGGCGGCGGGGAGAAGGGAGCAGCTTCAGCCTAGTCGCAGGAGCGCGGACCGAGCTTCGGCTTTGGGGAGAGGGGTCCAGCCTCCATTCCCGCCCCGGGGGAGAAAGCTTCGGCGCCGGACCCGGGGGAAGGCTGCTGCCCAGCCGCGGCAGGATGGCCCATTCCCAACCCCGCCCCACTCCCGCTCCCGTTCGGGGGAGGTGAAAGCGCCCGGGCCGCCGAAGTCGCCTCGCTCGCTCCTACCTGCGGGCCGGGCACCAGGTTGGGTTCGTCGTCCTCCCTGGGGCCGTCGCGATCGGGCTCCGCCGGTGCCTCCGGGGGGCCTGCACCCGCTCCCGCCTCCAGGCTTGGCGGCGGCGGGGCTCGGGCGCCTGGGGCTTCT
>NW_016812367.1:1019622-1022953 GCF_001698545.2 Rhinopithecus bieti | reverse complement strand
CCCGAGCCCGCTCGCGCCTGCCCGCGCCGCCACTCGGCCTGCTCCGCCTCCGAGTCATGCTGCCGCTCGCGCCGCTCCCTGGCTCCACACGCCGCGCCGCCGCCGCCGCCGCTGCCGCTACCGCTCCCCTC
Source organism: Rhinopithecus bieti (assembly GCF_001698545.2). NCBI lineage: Eukaryota > Metazoa > Chordata > Mammalia > Primates > Cercopithecidae > Rhinopithecus > Rhinopithecus bieti. The sequence continues at coordinate 1,022,822 of NW_016812367.1, read as the reverse complement.
ACAGGACAACAGCCAATATGGCGGCGCCCGGCTCCCCCCTCCGCCTGCTGCCAGCAGGTCAGAGGGCACGCGGAGTCCGCGCCGCCGCACTAGCCCCCGAGGCCGCCTGCGCCATTTTGAATAAGGTCACCACCCGGAGTTCCGTGGGAGAAAACCTGGTGGGGAGACGCCCTTCCCCCCTACGCGGGACGGGAAGGATGCTACCTGCTGGAGGAACGCGTGTAACGCGGTGGTAATCGCGGTGCACCACCCTAGCACTTAATAATTGCCTGTTAAATGGATGAGTGAATTAATTTCTATAGTGTTACAATACTTTCACACCCGTCGTCTGACTCCTTCCAACAGCACAGCAAGGCAGATACGGATCATTCCCATTTTGCAGGGGAGAAATATTGAGGCAACATAAAGGCTTGCAAAAAGGCTGCTGTACATCATTTTGTTGGAACTGCTGGGCTCGTGGATGGCCTGAGTTGAAAGGGACGGTCTTTATTTGCAACATATGGTCTACTGGGAGTCCAGCGTTCTGGGCTTGAGGCATGGGACTCAGACCCGACTCCTTGTTCCAGAGTCTGATGGAGAAGGTAGACACGTAGGTACATGGTTACAACCGGTGTGATAACGATGAGACGACTAGGTGTTTCCAAAAAAATAGTATATGCAGGAGAGGATTTTGGAGTGGTACACAAAGGAGAATTTTTAAAACTTAATAATTATGTATTTAATTGTTAAAAATGGGATTTCCCCCCCTCTTATTTTTGTGAATATACTGTATAATACATGCACATGGCACAGATTTAAAAAAAAAGTTGTGAGTGAAGTCTGTCTCATGCCTGGGCTATGTACTCTGAAACTGTGGTTATATGGAGAGTTGTTATTGGTATCAACAAGGGCAGAATCCTGACATTGGCTTCCTAACCATGGGGCAAGGGCTATTTTGAAAGGAAGAGCTACATGGAAGGCCCTGGAGCTCTCCTTAACTACCAAGAAAATAAATCAAAAATAGTACTTTATCTTACTCAGGGATTAATACCACTCTCAAAGATTTGAAAGATGTAGGGTGAGTCCCATCACATCACCATTACCTCTTCAGTTTGTCCAGAATAGGATAGAGATGGCCTTGAAGAACAACAGAGCATTATGATAAACTTACTTATTCTGGTAAGAACTCCAACTTCAGGCGCTCTTCCAGATGTGGTCCTTCTTGGGAGAGATTAGCACATTTGTTGGCCTCTAATAGGCAGCAAGAGGTCTGGTCAATGGTTATTCTTCTGTACCAAACACCAGGATTCCCTTGCATTGATCTGGCAGAGGCAGCAGTAAACCCTCACTGTCTGGCTTCAGGGTATGTCACTCTCTGGACCCAGCCACTTAGTTTACAGGGATTTTTTTTTTTTTTTTTTAATAAAGCCTCACTCTATCTCCCAGGCTGGAGTGCAGTGGTGCAATCTCAGGTCACTGCAACCTCTGCCTCCTGGGTTCAAGGGATTCTTGTGCCGCAGCCTCGAGAGTAGCTGGGATTTGAGGCGCATGCTACCACGCCCCCTAATTTTTTGTATTTTTAGTAGAGAAAGGGTTTTGCCATGTTGTCCTGGCTGGTCTCGAATTCTTGACCTTGGATGATCCGTCTGCCTCGGCCTCCCAAAGTGCCAGGATTACAGGCGTGAGCCACTGCACCCTGCCAGTTTACAGGGATTTTTTTTATTTTACTAAATCTCCATTCTAATGGATATCAGGCTAATCTACCAAGGCACTGATGACATCATCTCGGTGGACCTTAAGAAAAGGGAATAGGCCGGGCACGGTGGCTCAAGCCTGTAATCCCAGCACTTTGGGAGGCCGAGACGGGCGGATCACGAGGTCAGGAGATCGAGACCATCCTGGCTAACACGGTGAAACCCCGTCTCTACTAAAATACAAAAAACTAGCCGGGCGAGGTGGTGGGCGCCTGTAGTCCCAGCTACTCCGGAGGCTGAGGCAGGAGAATGGCATAAACCCGGGAGGCGGAGCTTGCAGTGAGCTGAGATCCGGCCACTGCACTCCAGCCCCGGCGACAGAGCAAGACTCTGTCTCAAAAAAAAAAAAAAAAAAAAAAAAAAAAAAAAAAAGAAAAGAAAAGGGAATAACAGATATCCTGGATGATTTGGTAAAGCATGATGTGTGTGCCAGAGGATGGATAATAAATCTCACAAATATATAGGGGCCTGTCAGTAAGCCATCTAGGAGTCTGGGATATGTCGAGATATTTCCTACAAAGTGAAGGAAAAGAGTAGATCACACTCTCTGCTAAGGAAGAGGTGCAATACTTGGGCTTGGGCTTCTTTAGACTTGGTGGGTAACATAGATGTATTTAGGTACATTATTTTGACCAGTTACTGGGTCACTTGAAAGCTGCCAACTTTAAGGCAGGATCATATAAAAAGAGAAAGTTTTCCTACTGGACCAGGCTGCAGAGTAAATAGTTCTGGCTTTGGCCTTAATACTCAGACACTGGATTTTGGAGCAAAGTTACGCTTTCTTTCAGCAAATAGTTATCCTCCATTTTAGAAATAGCTCCTGGCTTGCTTCAGGGGTCCGGTGAAATTGGATGCCTGATCCTGGCATACCATGTGACTACGTGACCTGAACTGAGTGTTATCTGATCTACTCAGCCGTAAAATCAGGGGTGCTCAGCAACACCCTGTCATGAAGAGGAAGTGACATGTGTGGGTTGGGTCCACGCAAGTCCTAAAGCACAAGTAGGTTGCCAGAGCAAGTTACTTACATTCCTCTCGTACCACACTCTTCTCCATTCCATCCCTCAACCTGGATCAATGGTTTCATGAACAGTTTAATGATGAGTTGACTAAGGAAGAAAAATCCAAAGCCCAGTTTGCAGATGGCTCTGCGTGGTGTGCTGGGCAGCCAGAAGCAAATTGCTAGAGTGTTCTAACCTTCCTCAGACAGGGCCCAAGGGCATAGAAAAGGGAAATCCACGCAAAGACCTTAAAATAAAGACACATCAATTCCTGGCCATTGGATCATGATTTACTCTGTTGTTGAGGGACTTGGGGGGAAAAAAAAGCCTGCAGGCTTAGTGACAGGAAGTTTTGAGGATGACAGATGTGGAAAGATTGCCCAGAATGGCTTAAGAACATAAGGCTATTTGTGTCCCAGATGAACGTTCATCAAAAGAACCTTTTTTTTTTTTTTTTTTTTTTTTT
>NW_016812367.1:998011-1017181 GCF_001698545.2 Rhinopithecus bieti | reverse complement strand
AGACGGAGTCTTGCTCTGTCGCCCAGGCTGAAGTGCAGTGGCCGGATCTCAGCTCACTATAAGCTCCGACTCCCGGGTTTACGCCGTTCTCCTGCGTCAGCCTCCCGAGTAGCTGGGACTACAAGCGCCTGCCACGTCGCCCGGCTAGTTTTTTGTATTTTTTATTAGAGACGGGGTTTCACCGTGTTAGCCAGGATGGTCTCGATCTCTGGACCTCGTGATCCGCCTGTCTCGGCCTCCCAAAGTGCTGGGATTACAGGCTTGAGCCACCGCGCCCGGCCAAAAGAACCTTTTAAAAGCCCGATGGGCAGTATGGCCCTTTCCGTGGCTGTCAGATTGTCTCTTCCCAACTATTTAAGAACTTATTCAATGGCTCCATGAGAAAACTGGCCCAGCAATTTGGACTGTCTCCTCCCTAAGGCTGGCTGACTTATCTGCTCTCAGTGTTGAGTCCAATTTGCAGGAACCAGCCAGAGCCCCCGTGTGGAACCTTACTCTGAGGGGCACACCCAGCTCTCTTCTAGCAGGGTGATTACTTTGGACTATGTATTAGGGCTGGTTAGCTGCTGTAACAAACCAATCTCACATAGCAAGAGTTTTAACACCTTAGATCTTGTCTTATTCGTGTCGCAGTCCAATGCCTGTTGAAGAGGACTTTGCAGTCACTCAGGGATCCAGTCTCCTTTGATCCTGTGGCTCTGCCTTCACCTGGGCTCTCAAAGTCCTCTTCATTCATCTAGAGGATAGGAAAGGTGATAGAGTGAGGGTTGCCTGGGACATTTCTTTCTTTTCTTTTCTCTTCTCTTCTCTTCTCTTCTCTTCTCTTCTCTTTTCTTTTCTTTTGAGACGGAGTCTCACTGTGTCGCCCAGGCTGGAGTGCAGTGGCTTGATCTTGGCTCACTGCAAGCTCCGCCTCCTAGGTTCATGCTGTTCTCCTGCCTCAGCCTCCCACGCATGGGACATTTCTATGAGCTGTACCCAGAAATGAATATACATCACTTTTACTCACACACCATTGGGAGAGAATTCCACTGCATGGTTCCCCCAGAGGATAATCCTTCCCTCCTACTTTTTCCTCTCTCCCCAGGCAGCACTGATCTGCTTTCTGTTTCTATAGAATATTTTGCATTTTCATACAGTATGTATTCTGTTTTGCCAGGCATCTTTCCTGCAGTATAATTATTTTGATTCACCCACACCACAGCGTGTTTAGATAGCTCATTCCTTTATACTGCTGAGTAGTATTCCGTTGTACGGAAGTATCACATTTTGTATCCATTCAGTGCTGATGAGCGGTCATGACAAACATTTCTCATGCATTAAATTAGCTTATTATGCTGCTCTGAGAACTGGAAGAAAATATATTTAACGCGCAGTGGCTCATGCCTGTATTGCCAACACTGTGGGAGGACCACTTAAAGCCAGGAGTTTGAGACCAGCCTGGGCAACAAAGCAAGACCCTGTCTCTCCAAAAAAGAAAGAAAGAAAAAAAAGCTGGCAGGTGGTATATGCCTGTAGTCCCAGCTACTTAGGAGGCTAAGCTGGGAGGCTTGCTCGAGGCCAGGAATTCAAAGCTGTAGTGAGCTGTGATCACTGCCACTGCAGTCCAGTCTGGGTGATAAAGTAAAACCCTGTATCTGCAAGAAATAAATAAAGGATGGGCGAAGTGGCTCATGCCTGTAATCTCAGCACTTTGGGAAGCCAAGGCAGAAAAAATGTTTGCCAGGCTGGTCTTGAACTCCTGACCTCACGTGATCCACCCACCTTGGCCTCCCAAAGTGCTGGGATTACAGGTGTGAGCCACTGTGCCAGTGCACGTTGAAGTTTTGAAAGCCACTAAGCGCTTGGGCGTTTGGAACCCCAAATCCAGGATGATTTGCAAGGCCTCCTCCTTTCCACCCTGTGACTTAGACTCCCCTTCCAAGGCAGCAGGCACAGAATCCCTAGTTGCTTGCGTGGAGAGGAAGGAAGGGGAAATTGCAAGGGCAATGCGAACTAGATTACCATCTCAGCATTATTTTCCATCTGCACAGGTAATGTTCGGTGCTGATGAGCCTCACAGGTGTGTGCTTCATCCAGCTCCAGGGAAGTCACTGAGCACCATCTGCCCAATCCCCCTCATCCCAGAGGAAGGCAGATCCAAGCCCCTTCCTCTCCTTGAGTTCTGGAGTTGGACCTCAGTCAGAGGGATTTCTTAGCACTTTTTGAGGGAAGAAACCAATTCTGATCCCTTCTTCCTCAGTCCTCCTCCTTCTAACGTTGAGAATGGGCTTGTACCTTTGGGCAGGAAGGCTGAGGTGGACTTTCCCCACCTCCATGGAGAGGGATAAGGAGTTTAGAGGAGAGGAAATATGATTGCAGAGGGTGAGAGATGGGATCGGGTGTCGGGGATCTTGAATCCCAGGATGAGATTGGACCTTCCTCAAGGGTGATGGAGCTGGGGCACAGAAGAAGAAGGAAATAAGGAAATCCTGATAAGGCCCTCTGGGGAGGTGAAGCATGCTGGACTTTGCCTTGATCTTTTCCAAGCCCTACAGGCCTAAATGTTATAGTAACTATTATTGAAAGTTTTAATGGTATGTTTTTTAACAGATAATGTTTTTCTACGAAGTAAATAGTAAATTGCTAGTAAAGTAGATTGCATCATTAAAGTAAATGGTAATTACTCCTGATCATTACTTAACTGAGCAAGAACAATTAAACCTATACTAAAGGCCCTATGAGGGAACACCACCAGGGGAAGGAATAAAACATTACAGACAGTGTCGAAGATCCTGAATTTGCCTGGGGTGTTTGGGAAACAAACCTCCCAAATAAGGGAGGAGAGACTTCCTCTTGCTCACCACTCGATCATCATCTGACCTCTGAGTCTTGTTGATTCTGCTTCCAAAATATTTACTCCAGCTAGAATGAATCTCTGTTCATAAACCCAAGTGTGCAAGAAATATAAAGTTTTCTATAACTCCACCTACTTTCTACTTTACACTCTGCTGGAGTGACAGAAATTTAATCTCAGCTAATTTAGGGTTCTCTGGGCCTGTGCATAAGGGCTCAGAGCCTTATGAGTGTGTGCATGTTGGGGGTGAGTGTGTGCGTGTTGGGGGAATCTAGTTCTTAGCGTCATCGGTCCCCACAGGCGTTCACGGAGAGGTGATTGGTCCCCACTGGTTGGTGCTGAGACCTGGCTCGTTCTTCCCCACAGCTGGCTTTCCTCCTCCAGCCATTCTTGCTTGTGGGAATCTGGGTGAGGCTGTCTAAGGTCTTCTCCTGGACACACCTCATAGCCATTTCCATGCTGACTGTTGCTGCTTCCTGGGATAAGTTCTCTCCGCTCTTGGATTTTGTGCCCCCTCTTTGGGCCCCTCAGATGCTCTTGTCACTTCCCTCCATTCTCTTCTTCACTTCCTTCCTTCCTTTTCTCTAGACTCCAGCAACCTCTGTTTTGGGGTCTCTCGAAGACCCTCAAGAGATGGCTGTGTCTCCCTGACCAGGATTCTAAACACACTGGGAAATGAAGCAAAGGAAAGGCAGATGGAGTCTCAGTGTTCACCTTATTACCAACTTAGTCATGCCCCAGGTCAGAGTATGTTGTTCGGTGTGGGCCGATGACTGAGCCCCTATGTTAGGCAGACACCCTCCCTGACCCCTGAGTCATGGCAGTACTGGACTGGGTAGGCATCCCTCTCAGATTCTCTGTGGGGGCAGTGGGTGTGGACCCCTTGCAAGCAGGGAGATCCCAAGAGGAAGAAGGGCAGAACAGAGCAGATCATGCGCCTGACTCTCCAGACTCACTGGTCAGAGGATGCATTCTCTCCCCTCGGTGCAGAAGTAGCAGGCCTGTGGAGCCTACCACCTGGAAACAGTGAGGAATAGACATCTCTCCTAATCCTTCCTCCCCCTCCTCTTGCTCTTGATATTTCTTGGAACTTTTCAGCTATGTCTGAGACTTCTTTTCCCTAAGTCCTTTTGAAACCAAATCCAGAATTTTTTTTTTTTTTGAGATGGAATCTCGCTCTGTCACCCAGGCTGGAGTGCAGTGGCCCTATCTCGCTTCACTGCAAGCTCTGCCTCCCGGGTTCACGCCATTCTCCTGCCTCAGCCTCCCAAGTAGCTGGGACTATAGGCACCCGCCACCACACCCGGCTAATTTTTTTTGTATTTTTGGTAGAGACAGAGTTTCACCGTTAGCCAGGCTGGTCTCAATCTCCTGCCCTCGTGATCTGCCCACCTCGGCCTCCCAAAATGCTGCGATTATAGGCGTGAGCCACCGGGCCCAGCCTTTTTTTTTTTTTTTTTTTTTTTAAGTCAGAGTCTCGCTCTGTCACCCAGGCTGGAGTGCAATGGCGGGATCTTGGCTCACTGCAACCTCCGCCTTCTGAGTTCAAGCGATTCTCCTGCCTCAGCCTCCTGAGTAGCTGGGACTCCAGGCATGTGCCACCATACCCGGTTAATTTTTGTATTTTTAATAGAGACGGAGTTTTGCCATGTTTGCCAGGCTGGTCTCAAACTCCTGACCTCTAGTGATCTGCCTGCCTCTGGCCTCCCAAAGTGCTGGGATTACGGGCATGAGCCACCATGCTCAGCCCAGGCCTGGTATTTCCTTCTGGACTTTGTCTGACAGCAGCGTCTTTCCCAATCACTCTCCACCTTGAACCCTGGATTTTAGCCACATCTTACAACTTTGATGTGCTCAACTCTCTGGATTCTCTCCCTTACGCCTCCCAGGGCTGATAAACTTGTACTGATCCTTCAAGGACCAGGTCAAGGGTGCCTTCTTCTTTGAAACCATCTGTGGACTCACTCTGCTGTACATTGTAGTGGAAAGGCTTGGGAGTCAGACAGTTAAGTTAAAAGCTCTGCCGCTTGCTAGCTGCGTGACTCCAGGAAAGTCCTCAGTTTCTCTGGGTCTCAGTCTCACCATCTAGAGAAGAGGGATAAAAGTAATGTCTTGGCCAGGTGCGATGCCTCACGCCTATAATCCCAGCACTTGAGGAGGCTGAGGTGAGTGGATCACTTGAGGCTGGGAGCTCCAGACCAGCCTGGCCAACATGGTAAAACCCTGTCTCTAGTAAAAATGCAAAAATTAGCTGGGCGTGGTGGCGTGCACCTGTAATCTCAGCTACCTGGGAGGCTGAGGCAGGAGAATGGCTTGAACCTGGGAGGTGGAAGGTGCAGTGAGCCAAGATTTCTTCGCTGCACTCCTGCCCGGGCAACAGAGTGAGACTCCGTCTGAAAAACAAACAAACAAAAAGAGTGTCTTATGGCATTGTGAGATATAAATGGAGATGTTAGCAGAGTGTCTGGCACATACAGTAGGGTGTACAAAAACAAGAGCACCCTAACAAGAGCCTGACACAGACAGAGTTAAAGGCCAGGGCATCTTGAAATGTGGTGTGCAGCCAGGCATGGTGGCTCATGCCTGTAATCCCAGCTACTCAGGAGGCTGAGGCAGGAGAATGGCTTGAACCTAGGAGGCGGAGGTTCTAGTGTGCCGAGATCCCACCACTGCACTCCAGCCTGGGCGACAGAGTGAGACTCCCTCTCAAAAAATAGAAATGCAGTGTGTGGTTCTCAGTGCCTCTGATAACTAATGCAGCCTGCCCGTCAGAAGTCAGCTAACAAGGCTGTGAGTGGTGGCTCATGCCTGTAATCCCAGCATTTTGGGAGGCTGAGGCAGGAGAATTGCTTGAACCCAGGAGGTGGAGGTTGTAGTGAGCTGAAATCGTGCCATTGCACTCCAGCCTGGGTGACAAGAGCAAGACTCCATTAAAAAAAAAAAAGAAAGAAAGAAAGAAAGGAAAAAGGTTAGCTAACAAAATGACTTATCACGGAAATGATAGTGAAGTCGTCACTGCTGTGTTGGACAATAACAGCCCCATCTCAGGGCCCCCTGTCTCCAGACATTTATACCTTCCAGCCCTGCCATGCACTGTCCCAGAGTGAATTTTCTGATAGGTGTAATAATGTAACCGAGGGTTTCAGTAGTTTCCGTTGTGAAATGGCTCTCCACATCTGTGCTTCTGACGCATAGCCTTTTCTGAGCTCCTGCTGAAATAGGCAAACCCAAGTAATAGGAACAATTAGTCTTCATCACTGGACATTAGGAAGGGTCTCACCTACACATCTGAAAATGGGTGGTCTGGCAGGAAGTCATTCTGATTAGCGCAGAATGCAGACAGGAAATCTGCTGGTGATCTCCCTCTGCTCACTTCCTGGTCCCACTGATATCTCTTGGCTTAGAGTCGGGCCAGGAGACAAGAGCTCTCATGGTCTGCAAGGGACATGAACTCCAATGGGCTTGAAATCCATAGCCAGGAGCATCTGCAGGGAATGGGGATCCCGCATAGGATCTCACACCCAGAGTGCCCATGACAGGGGCGTCTGGAAAAGGTGAGGGGTGGTTTCTTGAAGGATACTTAATTGGAGAGAAGGGGTATGTAAGTAACAGATTACACCAAAATGTAGTGTGGCTTAAAACAAAAATAAGCATTTATTATTTCATGTAGTTTCTTCGGGCTGGGAATTTGGGAGTGGCCTAGCTGGGTGGTGGATCCGACTCAGGATCTCTCATGAAAGGTGAGGGCAAGATGTTGCTTGAAGGTTGGGTGCGGTGGCTCACGCCTGTAATTCCAGCACTTTGGGAAGCCGAGGCAGGTGGATCACTTGAGGGGCAGGAGTTTGAAACCAGCCTGGCCAATATGGTAAAACCCCATCTCTACTAAAAATACAGAAATTACCTGGGCGTGGTGGTAGGTACCTATAATCCCAGCTACTCGGGAGGCTGAGGCAGAAGAATTGCATGAACCCAGGAAACAGAGGTTGCAGTGAGCCGAGATCGCACCACTGCACTACAGCCTGGGCGACAGAGCGGAAACTCCATCTCAAAAATAAAAATAGCCGGACACAGTGGCTCACTCCTGTAATCCCAGCACTTTGGGAGGCCCAGGTGGGTGGATCATGAGGTCAGGAGATCGAGACCATCCTGGCTAACACGGTGAAATCCCATCTCTACTAAAAATACAAAAAAACTAGCCAGGCGTAGTGGCGGGCGCCTGTAGTCCCAGCTACTCGGGAGGCTGAGGCAGGAGAATGGCGTGAACCCGGGAGGCGGAACTTGCAGTGAGGCGAGATTGTGCCACGGCACTCCAGCCTGGGTGACTGAGCAAGACTCCGTCTTCAAAAAAAAAAAAAAAAAAAAAAAAAAGATAAATAAAAATAAAAATAAATAAATAAATAAAAATAAAAAGGAAGATTCACTGGGGGCTGCAGCTTCGCAGGTGTGATGGGGCTGGGAGGAGCCCATTCCCATAGAGTGTGCAGTCAGGCTCTGGTGGGAGGCCCCTGTCCCTCACCGTGTGGTCCTCTCCACCATCCCTATTGGTTACACAGACGACTCCTCTTCAAGTGTGAGGGAGGACAACAATGAAGCGTGAACACCAGGAAATATGAGTCAACTGAGGCCAACCTCGGAGGCTGGTTAGCCACAAGTGGATGGTTGTCTCCAGCCAGGACAGAGGGGAAGAGGAGTCCCTTCTACTCCAGACACAAAATATGATACAAAATGTAGATGCATTGTTCCACTTTCAAAGGAAGTAGGGACATCTTTCAGGGTCCAAGTGAGAAAGCAGCATATCAGGCACGGTTGCAGTGGGCTTCCAACGCCCCTGTAATCCCAGCATTTGGGAGGCCGAGCAAGGTGGATCATGGGTCAGGAGATAGAGACATGCTCCTGGCTAAGTGGGTGGGAAACCCTCCATCTCTGCTAAAGATACGAAAAAAATTAGCTTGTGCGTGGTAAGGGGGCCCGCCCTGGTAAGTACCCAGCTACTTGGAGGGAGCTGAGGCAGGAGAATGGGCGTGAACCGGGAGGCAGAGCTCGCAGTGACTTGAGATCGTGCCACTGCCACCCCAGCCTGGGGGCAACAGAGTGAGACGCATCTAAAAAAAAAAAAAAAAAAAAAAAGAAGGCCAATAATTTCCAAAGCCCAAGCCTGAAGGGCCTGTGGCCAGACCTTGAATTTAGGTTGAGCCTCAAGGGTCAGGCTTTGCACCTGACGCCCAATTGCCCTAGGTAATATCACTTTCTTGGCTCCTGGGCATAAGGTCAGTGTAAACAGGTGAATCTTGAACCCACAGATAACAGCTTGGTGCCTTTTCAAATGACCATCATGCCTGACGGAATACTTGGATTCCCCCCTACACACAAGAGAAAGTTATATATTTTTATTTTTATTTTTATTTATTTTTATTTTTTTATTTTTATTTTTTTTTCGAGAAGGAGCTTCCAGGCTCTGTCACCCCAGTGCTGGAGTGGCAGTGGCCCAGATTCTCAGCTCACTGCAACTCGCCTCCCGGGTTTTACGCCATTCTCCTGCATTGCCCCCGATAGCTGGGGACCTACAGGCCGCCCGCCCAACTGCCCCGGCTGTTTTTTTTGTATTTTTTTGGTAGAAGACGGGGTTTCCACCGTGTTAGGCCAGGATGGGCTCGAATCCTCCCTGACATCGTGATCCCGTGCCCGCCTGGCCTCCCAAGTCCGGGATTACAGGCTCTGAGCCACCGCGCCCGGCCAAAGTTATATATTTTTTAACATTCATATTAATGCTGGGCACAGAGGCTCATGCCTATTTTCCAAGCTACACTGAGGCAGGAGGATCGCTTGAGCCCAGGCGTTGAAGACCAGCCTGGGCAAGACAGTGAGACCTTGTTTCTCTCTCTTTTTATTTTTTTTTTTGAGACAGTGTCTTGCTCTGTTGTCCATGCTGGAGTGCAGTGGCACTATCTTGGCTCACTACAACCTCCACTTCCTAGGTTCAAGCGATTCTCCTGTCCCAGCCTCCCTAGTAGCTGGGATTGCAGATACCCACCACCATGCCCGAGTAATTTTTGTATTTTAGTAGAGACAGGATTTCACCATGTTGCCCAGGATGGTCTCGAACTCCTAAGCTCAGGCAATCCACCTGCCTCAGCCTCCCACAGTGCTGGGATTACAGGTGTGAGCCACCGTGCCTGGCTTCTAGTCTCTTAAAAAAAAAAGTTCATATTAATTGGACTGGAGTCCTACTTACCATTCCGAGAATGTATTTTTTTCCTCACCTCCCTGCACTGTCTGCAACTCAGGTGCCCAGCCAGTTGGGTGAGGCTTTTGCAGGACCCCGGAAAGCTTGGAGAAGCTCTGGAAGCACTCTGTTTTTCTCTGGCTGCTTTTGCTGCTGGGGCCCCACGGTGTGGTCAGAGGTCCAGCAGGATGGTGGGGTGGGGTGGCGGGGGTGCTTTTCTGGTGCAGCTGGAGTACCCTTGGGAAGCTGGGGCTCTGTCCTCTTCATTTCTGCTACTGTCAGTGCCTCTGGGAAGGAAGAAAACAGTAGTAGGGCCCAGGATCTGGTTTGCCCTGGCTGTCCACTTGAAAGGAAAAGCAGTTCTTCCCTGTGACAGCCTCCGGAGATTCTCTGATGCTGGGCTGGACCGCATTTGCAGCCTTGAGTTTGGGAGTAGCTTCCTTTCCCCTATTTCAAAGCCTTCCCTCATTTCCTGTCCCAGAAGAGGGGCATTGCTTGGGGAGATGGGAAGAAACTAAGCTGGTTACCTTTTCCTCTGCAGATAAATCTTCACAGCTATTTATAAAGTGACAACCTCCCTCTAAAAATCCTTGCTTGGAGGGCACCTTGTAGTGCTGAGGATTTTCACAGATAAGATAGTTCTTCAGAGAGCCTGGATCTTGGAGGAAGCATTTTCTCACTGTCTCATCTCGCAAATGCCTCCCTTATATCAGTGATACCTTTATCTCCCAGGGGCGAGTCCTCTGGCTCTCCAGCTACTTGGATGCACCCAGGAACATGCCAATCATATTATCGTTATTGGACAATTATTAGTTGTTGGACAATTATTCATCAGACTGTGAGAACTGGAGTTAGCTAGACCTGCATATCACCTAGAGTGAAAGCCAGAATCCTAACCGGATGCCCTCCTCCTCCTGAGCTCTTCCTTTCCGCTTTCTCGCTGCATCCCAGGCACCTGCCTTCCTTGCTCTCCGTACTCCCACCTCAGGGTCTTTGCATGTGCTCTTTGCTCTGCAAAGATGGTGGCAGCTGACCAAGGACAGGCAGTGAGGCTTCTGTGCAGCATACAGGCAGTCAGAGATGTGTCTGCAGAGAACTTCGTAACAATTGGAACCCTGACTAAAAATTGGTCTGCATTCTTTTTATCATCACCAAGCGCTGGCAGTTCTAAGCAGTTTCACTGATGAAATATTGTCCCCAGGAAAGTATTTTACCAGCTTCTGTTGGTCTAAGTTATTAATATAAACAGTTGCTGGGGTTACTGATAAGTTTTTGTTTGTTTGTTTGTTTGTTTTTTATTTGAGACTGAGTCTCACTGTATCACCCAGGCTGGAGTGCAGTGGCACGATCTCAGCTCACTGCAACCTCCACCTCCCGGGTTCAAGCAATACTCCTGTTTCAGCCTCCCGAGTAGCTGGGACTACAGGCACACACCACCGTGTCTGGCTAATTTTTGTATTTTTAGTAGAGATGCAGTTTCACTGTGTTGGCCAGTCTGGTCTTGAACTCCTGACTTCAGGTGATCCTTCCGCCTAGGCCTCCCAAAGTGCTGGGATTACTGGTGTGAGTCACCATGCCTGGCCAATAAGTTTTAATAATATACATGTATGCTTCAAATAATTATTTTTTTCTACTTACCCTTTAATAAACATTGTGTTTTGTGTGGAAACTAATTGTGAGAACTTCCAGCCATACAGTTGTCTCCTCCCCAACTCCCCGCAACTGCTTTCTGAAATGAAAGCAGAGAAGCATTCATTCCGAGAGTAAAATTGGCCAGGCAGGGTGGCTCACACCTGTAATCCCAGCACTTTGGGAGGCTGAGGCGGGTGACATGGTGAAACTCCGTCTCTATTAAAAATACAAAATTAGCCGGGAGTGGTGGTGGGCACCTGTAATCCCAGCTACTTGGGAGGCTGAGGCAGGAGAATCGCTGGAACCTGGGAGGCGGAGGTTGCAGTGAGCTGAGATCGTGCCACTGCACTCCAGCCTGGATGACAGAGCGAGACAAGAGACTCCATCTCAAAAAAAAAAAAAAGATTTAACCATGTTAATTATTTTTAAGTGCACAGTTCATTGACATTAAGTATATTCATACTGTTGCACAACCATCACCACCATCCATCTCCAGAACTTTTCCATCTTTCCAAATGGATACTCTGTGCCCATTAAACACCAGCTCCCCATTCCTCCTCCCCCAGCCCCCGGCAGTCACTCTTCTACTTTCTGTCTCTATGAATTCGGCTATTCTAGAAACCTCATGCAAAAGCAATCATACAACAGATGGGTTGGTTTTTATTAAAATTCACTTATTAGTTATTGGACAATTATTTACATACGATAGTGTTAACATTAGACTGTGAGAAAGGGCAAAAGCAGCCCCTGACACCTGAAGCTGGCCTGGCCCTGAGATGATGCCTTTGGGAAGTGATTAGGTCATGTGGGCAGAGCCCTTATGAATGGGATTAGTGCCCTTCGAAAAGAGGCCTGAGGCCAGGCGCAGTGGCTCACGCCTGTAATCCCAGCACTTTGGGAGGCCGAGGCAGGTGGATCACGAGGTCAGGAGATGGAGACCATCCTGGCTAACACGGCGAAACCCCATCTCTACTAAAAACACAAAAAATTATTTTGTGGTGGCAGGCGCCTGTAGTCCCAGCTACTCCGGAGGCTGAGGCAGGAGAATGGCATGAACCCGGGAGGCAGAGCTTGCAGTGAGCGGAGATTGTGCCACTGTACTCCAGCCTGGGCAACAGAGCAAGACTCTGTCTCAAAAAAAGAAAAGAGGCCTGAGACAGACATCTTGCCCCTTCTACCATGTGAGGTTGTAGTAAAAAGAAAGGTATAAAAAAAAAAAAAAAAAAGGCCTCGGTGCAGTGCTCACACCTGTGTAATCCGCTGAGGCAGGTGGTCACTGTGAGCCCAGGAGTCTGAGACCAGGCCAGGTGAAAAAAAAAAATAGAAGGCTGTTTTTGAACCAGGAAGTAGGCTCTCAATTGACAACAAGTTTGGCAGCACGTTGATTTTGAACTTCCTAGCCTCCAGAACAGTGAGAAATCAATGTATTTTGTTTGTTTGTTTGAGGCAGAGTCTCGCTCTGTCACCCAGGCTGGTTCTCAGCTTGCTGCAACCTCTGCCTCCCGCGTTCTGGCAATTCTCCTACCTCAGCCTCCCGAGTAGCTGGGGTTACAGGCATGTGCCACCACACCTGGCTAATTTTTTGTATTTTTAGTAGAGACAGCGTTTCACCGTGTTGGCCAGGCTGGTCTCGAACTCCTGACCTCAGGTGATCCACCTGCCTTGGCCTCCCAAAGTGCTGGGATTACAGGTGTGAGCCACCACGTCCGACCAATGTATGCTCTTTGTAAGCCGTGCAGCCTATGGTATTCTGTTATAGCAGCCTGGATGGACTAAGATTTGCTAGGTTTTGGGAATTTGAGAATTTTGGAAAGCCACCATCTAACCTGAGGGGAGGAATTTGCCCCAAGAACCTGATGTGGGTCTCTGTCCACACTGTGGCTTTTGCAGTCTGGTCTCCCTCGCCTCCACAGTGGGAGGGGCTGTGAACAGTGAAGGATGGAAGCCAAATAGGGGAGTGGAAGGAGCTTCAAGCTGAGAACAGGGACGCTCTCTGAGCTTCCCTAGATTCCTTTATGACATGGAGCATTGATGCTGGACAACCAGGGTGATTACAAGGAAATGAAGATGTGAAGGTTTTGAGGAGATTCTGATCTTGGCACGGCAACCCCATGAGGTAATAGTCTTGTATGGGAGGAAAGACTTTTCTTCTCCTGTCTTAGGTTCTGTGAATTGAACTGATCTAAGAAGATTAGCAGGAGGAAAGCATGCAAATTTTGATGTTAAAATTTTAATTTTTATGTGTACATGGAGACCTTCCTAGAAAAGAAATGAAGACCCAGGCCATGTACAGTGGCTTATGCCTGTAATCCTAGCACTTTGGGAGGCCAGGGCAGGAAGATCACTTGAGCCCAGGAGTTTGGTACCAGCCTGGGCAACACAGTGAGACCCTGTCTCTAATTAAATTAAAAAGAAAAGCAAATTTAAAAAGAAATAAAGATCCAAAGAAACAGCTTATAAACCATTTTAACAATGAATTATAAATTGTGGACACATGACAAGTCAAAGGAAAAAGGGGGGTTGAGCTGGGACTGAAAATTGTGGAAAAGTGACTAGGAAATATATGGGGAAGCTAATGAAAGATGAATTCTTTTCTTTTTAAGAGACGGGGGTCTTTCTATGTTGCTCAGGCTGGTCTTGAACTCCTAGACTCAAGTGATCCTCCCACCTCTGTCTTCTGTGTAGCTAGTACTATAGATGTGTGCCACTGTGCCCAGCTAATAGGGCTATTATTATTATTTTTTGAGACGGAGTCTCACTCTGTTGTCCAGGCTGGAGTGCAGTGGTGTGATCATGGCCCACTACAGCCTTGACCTCCTGGGCTCAAGTGATCCTTCCACCTCAGCCTCCCAGGTACCTGGGACTACAGGTGCATGCCAGCACACCTGGCTAATTTTTTGTAGAGATGGGGTTTTGCCATGTTGCCCGGGTTGGTGTCAAACTCCTGGCATCAAGCAGTCCACCCATCTCAGCCTCCCAAAGTGCTGGGATTACAGGTGTGAGCTACTGTGCTCAGCTTGCTAAGGGCTATTTGAATAAGGCTTGTTTGGTCCAGATTCATCTCAGCATTGACTCCTCATCTCCAGTGATTATAATGTTCTTCACTTCCTGTTATTAGAAGGGCACCTTTCTCTTGGGAAATGTATACCTTTCTTTTAGGTAGAAAGGGGGAGGTCAAAGAGCTCTTCCTGCATCTGCTGTGTCTCAGTTGCCTTTAGCTTAAAATAATTGATATGTCAAAGTGGCATATTTTGGGTGGCATGTTCTGATCCCCTTCAGGTTCTTAGTTTTCCCCATCCAGCCGGGAGCAGTGGCTCACGCTTGTAATCCCAACACTTTGGGAGGCTGAGATGGGCAGATCATTTGAGCCCAGGAGTTTGACACCAGCCTAGGTGACATGGCTAAACCCCATCTCTATAAGAAATACAAAGATTAGCCAGGCATGGTGGTTTATGCCTATTTTTCCAGCTACTCGGGAGGCTGAGGCATAAGAATCGCTTGAGCTTTGGAGGCAGAAGTTGCAGGGAGCCGAAATCTCACCACTGCACTCCAGCCTGGGTGACAGAGCGAGACTCTGTCTCAAAAAAAAAAAAAAAAAGTTCCCTATCCTTGTTCTTTCCTCAAATGGCAAGAATAGAGGTGGGACACCCCGATCCCTGCCTACAGACTTCCTCAATATAGCAGATTCTTCACAGTATGTCTGTGGAGCCATGAATAGAAGCCATTAAAATGCTCTCTTTCTATGTCCCTTCTGTCCCAGGTGTCAACGACTCCCTTCCATCCTAGATAAATCTCTCCACCTGGGTTCTGATTCCACTTCCTCCTGCCTTTCTGAGGACCTGGCTTCTTCTATTTTCTCTTCTGTTATCTTAAATCCTGTTTCTGCTACATTTTCTTCCTAAGAATATAAACGACCTATCAACCTTTTTTTTTTTTTTTTTTTTTTTTGACAGAGTTCCACTCTTGTCACCCAGGCTGAAGTCCAGTGGCGAGATCTCGGCTCGCTGCAAGCTCCACCTCCCAGGTTCAAGTGATTCTCCTGCCTCAGCCTCCTGAGTAGCTGGGATTACAGGCGTGCGCCACCACACCCAGCTAATTTTTGTATTTTTAGTAGAGACGGGATTTCACCACGTTAGCCAGACTGATCTCGAACTCCTGACCTCAGGTGATCCACCACCTTGACCTCCCAGAGTGCTGGGATTACAGGTGTAAGCCACCGCGCCTGGCCTATTAATCCTATTTTTAACAATGACAACAATGAAGATGGACTATATGGCCATCCTCTGGGGATAGCCCTTCGTTTCTCCCTGCCTTCCAAAAAGCAGAAGACGCATTCTCACTTCCCTTTCACTCTTGGCTCCGGTTTTCCTCACACCAAGAAGTTACTCTGGATCAGCATGACAGTAAGGTCTTGGGGGCCTTGGAAACTTCAGCCTCCACTGGATCAGCCCTCTCAATGGTGCCAAGGCTGACACATGCTGCCTTCATGTACCCACATCTCCTGGAGGCCATGGCACCACTCTCCTGATTGCCATCCCTCTTTTGAGCTCTCCCTAATCATCCTTTCTCCCCAGGATTCTGCCCACTTCCTCACCCAGCTTGCTCTATTCCCCAGGGTTCTGCCCACCTCCGCATCCAGCTCTCTCTATTCCCCTGACTTTGCAGGCAATCTGTGGGTTGGCCACATTGCAGATCTAGCTCCGAGGAGAGATCTAGAAGGTCAGTCTCTCCCTTGACCTTCAGCCTGTTAGAAATGCTTGTCCTTTGGTGCTGTAAAGAAATAGCACTTTAATATAAATTGAATTTCTTCAGCAAGGCCATTTTTACTTTTTGCAGAAAGGGTACACTCGCCAGCAGTTTTGCCACGAGAGTACACTGAACAAAGGAGACAGGGTCGTTTATAACCTGACGCGTCCACCTTCCTACTGTGTCCGGTTTCCATTGGCTGGAACGGGACCTCACATTCTGTGTTTGTCCTTGATTGGCTATACTAGAACTTTTTAAAAGAGGCAAAGACAGAGGAGAACAAAGGAAGGAGGAAGTCACTTGTGGGATGCTGAGAAAGCGTAGAAAACACCTTCAAATAAGGAAGAGGATAGGCAGGCCTATGACCTAATGGGCTTGTTGGTATAGTATAGCATGCCAGGGCAAATATTTTAGGCTAAATTGTGGGAGCTAAGAACATAAAGTCCATTGATTTCTTTTTTTTTTTTTTTTGAGATGGAGTCTCGCTCTGTCGCCCAGGCTGGAGTGCAGTGGCCGGATCTCAGCTCACTGCAAGCTCCGCCTCCCAGGTTTACACCATTCTCCTGCCTCAGCCTCCCAAGTAGCTGGGACTACAGGCGCCCGCCACCTCACCCAGCTAGTTTTTTGTATTTTCTAGTAGAGACGGGGTTTCACCATGTTAGCCAGGATGGTCTTGATCTCCTGACCTCGTGATCCGCCCGTCTCGGCCTCCCAAAGTGCTGGGATTACACCATTGATTTCTTTATTACAGCTAGCAGATATTTAAGAATGTTAGCACAGGTCTTTGAATAAATTTTGCTTCTAAGAGAAGTTACTATTTATTCCTAATTAGATGGGAAGGAAAGTCTTTGAAGAGGAACCTCTACTTTACTTTTTACAAGCCCTACCCAGCAGTCCTAGGTATCATTCTCTTCAGTGGCTACTTGAAGACATTATTCTGCCTAAGATCCCTAAACTGCTCCCCCTTATTCTTAGTGGGCCATATCAGAGGGATATGTCACTTGCCTGCCTGTGATACTCTCCCAAGGCTGACTGACCTCACACATCTTTGCCTGCTTCTCACCTGCCCAAAGCCAGTGCCCCACCTGTGAACTGATCTTTTGTTCACTTGAGGCCACAGGAAACTTGAAACATGAATTGCTGCCTAATTTCCTGCAGGATGTTCCTTGGCCCATTCCAGTGGGGTTTGGAAGCTGTCCCAGTTTCGGAAACAGAATTCTTTTTTTTTTTCTTCCTTTTTGAGATGGAGTCTCACTCTGTCACCCAGGTTCGAGTGCAATGGCGTGATCTCGGCTCACTGCAACCTCCATCTCCCAGGCACAAGCAATTATCCTGCCTCAGCGTCCCGAGTAGCTGGGATTACAGTTGTCTGCCACCACTCCCAGCTAATTTTTGTATTTTTCAGTAGAGACGGGATTTCGCCACATTGACCAGGCTGGTCTCAAACTCCTGACCTCAGGCGATCTGCCTGCCTCAGCCTCCCAAAGTGCTGGGATTACAGGCGTGAGCCACCGTGCCCGGCCAGGAAATAGATTTCTTAACTCTCAGATCCCCGTTAAATTTGCACGTCTAGACCTGTATTTGCAGTCTAGTTATATTTGCACAGTAACAGGTACTGGAGCAGTGCCTTCTGTGATGGAAAGTAGCTCCTGCTGATTGAGTCCCTACTACGTGCCAGGTCTTGTGCCCGGTGCTTTGCCTTTCGTGTCCCATGGAACCTTTAGACTATATTTACAAGGTCAGGAATGGTAAGTGTCTCACTGGAAGGCACGCACGCCGCTAGAGACTTTCAGAGCCTGGAAGTCAATCCAGGTCTGATCCAAACTCTTACTCTGTTCCCTATCCCAGCTGCCTTAAGGCTCATTTTAATCATGTTGTCAACTTTCTAGCTCCCAAAGCTCAGAGGAGAGACCTAAGGAGGTGGCTGGAGAGCTAGAGCAACACTATTCAACTCGAACAGAATAAGATGTATACATTAATTTAAGATTTTCCGGTAGCCACATTAAAACAAAATAAAGAAACAGATGAAGTTAATTTTATTAATATAATTTATTTATCCAAATGTATTCCAAATATTATCATTTCAACATGTGGTATTTTATTGTATTTATTTTTTTATTTTTGAGACAGAGTTTCACTCTTGTTGCCCAGGCTGGAGTGCAGTGGTGCAGTCTTAGTTCAACCTCCGCCTCCTGGGTTCAAGTGATTCTCCTCCATTAGCCTCCCGAGTAGCTGGGATTGCAGGAGACTGCCACCATCCCCAGCTAATTTTTTGTATTTTCAGTAGAAACAGGGTTTTACCATGTTGGCCAGGCTGGTCTCGAACTCCTGACGTCAGGTGATCCACCCACCTTAGCCTCCCAAAGGGTTGGGATTACAGGTGTGAGCCACTGCGCCCAGCCATGTGTACTTTTTTCTTTAAAGACAGGTTTTGCTCTGTCACCCAGGCTGGAGTGCAGTGGCACAATCATAGCTCATTGCAGCCTCGACCTCCTGGGCTCAAGTGATCCTCCTGCCTCAGCCTCCCAAGTAGCTGGGACTACAGGCTTACAGGCATGTGACACCACAGCCAGCTAATTTTACTATTTTTTTGGTTTTGTTTTGAGACAGAGTCTCACTCTGTCGCTAGGCTGGAGTGCAGTGGCGAGATCTTGACTCACTGCAACCTCCGTCTCCTGGGCTCAAGTGATTCTTGTGCCTCAGCCTCCTGAGTAGCTGGGACTACAGGTGTGTGCCACCACACCCAGATAAATTTTTGTAATTTTAGTAGAGACGGAGTTTCACCGTGTTGGCCAGGATGGTCTTGATCTCCTGACCTCGTGATCTGCACGCTTTGGCCTCCCAAAGTGCTAGGATTCACCACGCCTGGCTGAACCATTCCTTTTCAAAGCCTCTATTGGCCAGGCGCAGTGGCTCATTCCTGTAATCCCAGCACTTTGGGAGGCCAAGGCAGGTGGATCAGCTGAGGTCAGGAGTTCGAGACCAGCGTGGCCAACGTGGTAAAACCCCATTTCTACTAAAAGTACAAAAATTAGTCAGGAGTGGTGGCAGGCGGCTGTAGTCCCAGCTACTCAGGAGGCTGATGCAGGAAATCGCTTGAACCTGGGTGGTAGAGGTTGCAGTGAGCCGAGATCAAGCCACCTCACTCCAGCCTGGATGACAGAGAGACTCTCAAAAAAAAAAAAAAAAAAAAAAAAAAAAAGGAAAAAAAAAAAAAGCCTCTATCTTGGCCAGGCATGATAGCCCTCACCTGTAATCCCAGCTCTTTAGGAGGCCAAGGTGGGAGGATCGCTTGAGTCCAGGAGTTGGAGACCAGCCTGGGCAACATAGGGAGACCCTGTCCCTACAAAAAAAGTATGAAAAATTAGCCAGAATGTGGTGGCATGCACCTATAGTCCCAGCTACTCTGGAGGCTAAGGTGGGAGGACGGCTTGAGCCTGGGAGGCTGAGGCTGCAACTGTCTCAGAAAAAGCCTCTAACCTTAACATGTTATGTAATTAAGGGTTAAGCCACTTCAAGTGCTCTTAAGATCCTTCCTGCCTTTGTGTCTCTGCAGGCTTCTTTATCCCCACCTGGAATTCCTGTCCCTCTCTTCAGATTCAAACCCTCCCAAGTTTCAGTGCTGTACTTACATTCGTTTTCATCCATCCGTCCGAGTCTCAGCCCATCCTGAAATCTGTGAGCTCTTATTGCTGCCCCCTGCCCTGCTTTTTTTTTTTTTTTTTTTTTTTTT
>NW_016812367.1:986539-996652 GCF_001698545.2 Rhinopithecus bieti | reverse complement strand
AAAAAAAAAAAAAAAAAAAAAAAAAGAAATATAATAATAATTTTTTATTGAGACAGGGTCCCTCTCCGTCACCCAGGCTGGAGTGCGGTGGCAAGATCACAGCTCACTGCAGCTTTGACCCCCTGGGCTCAAGTGATCCTCCCACCTCAGCCTCTAAGTAGCTGGGAGTACAGGTATGCATCACCATGCCTAGCCAATTTTTAAATTTTTTTTGTAGATATTTGATCTCACTGTGTTGCCCAGGCTGATCTCCAACTCCTGGGTTCAAGTGATCCTCCCATCTCAGCCTCCCAAAAGTTCTGGGATTACAGACATGAGCCACTGCACCTAGATGCAAATATGACTAATATAAAGATCTTGAGATGAGATCATTCTTGGTGAATTACCCGGGATTACCTGGGTGGCCCCTAAATCCAGGTGACATGAATCTTCATAAGAGTCAGAAGAGTAGAAGAGACATCAGAAGAGAAATCCGTGTGAAGATGGAGACAGAGACTGACGAGAGTGATGCAGCCACAAGCCAAGGAGTGCCTGGAGCCACCAGAAGCTGGGAGAAGCAAGGAAGGATTCTCCACTAAAACCTCTGGAGGGAACACAGCCCTGCTGTCACCTTGATTTTGGACTTCTGACCTCTGGAACTGCGAGAGAATAATGGAAAAGGCATAGAGTTTGTGGCAATTTGTTACAGAAGCCACAAGAATGAACACACTCCCCCTGATGTGGCCAACTCTTTAAAGACAGAGGCAGTGAGTTTTAACTCTTTGTATGGGGCCTTTCCTTTACCTGGAGAAAAGTATCTGGAGGAGAGAAAATAATACCAAAAGTTGAGTCAAATTTCCCAGGTTTTATTTTATTTTATTTATTTGTTTATTTATTTATTTTTGAGACAGAGTCTCACTGTATCACCCAGGCTGGAGTGCAGTGGTACCATCTCTGCTCACTGCAACCTCTGCTTCCTGGGTTCAAGTGATTCTCCTGCCTCAGCCTCCCAAGTAGCTGGGATTACAGGTGCCTATCAGCATGTCCGGTTAATTTTTGTGTTTTTATTAGAGTTGGGGTTTCACCATGTTGGCCAGGCTGGTCTTGAACTCCTGACCTCAGGTGATCTGCCCACCTCGGCCTCCCAAAGTGCTGGGATTACAGGCATGAGCCACCGTGACTGGCTTAAACTGATAGTATCTTTTATCCTTCTGTTTCAGTCACTGTTCTAAGCACTTTTAAGGATATTAACTAATTTCATCTTAAATATAACGCCATGAGATAGACTTTATTATTATAATAATTTTATAACGGGGAAACAGCATCAAAAGAAGTTTAGTAATATTTTGTCCAAGGTCATCCCGCTGATAAGTGGCAGGCATTTGCTCACACAAACTCTGGGCCAGGCCTTACGATACATGTTGAATACAAAATTGAATAAGATCTGTCTCCCGCCTCCAAGAACCCACTAAAAAGCACATGAAAACTGTTAGTACAGTGTCTTAAGATTAATAATATGTTTCAGCTACAAAAAACTGTCCGCTCATTCTAGCGGTATGGCATCTTTTTTTTTTTTTTTTTCTTTTTTTGAGACGGAGTCTCGCTCTGTCGCCCAGGCTGGAGTGCAGTGGCCGGATCTCAGCTCACTGCAAGCTCCGCTTCCCGGGCTCACGCCATTCTCCTGCCTCAGCCTCCCGAGTAGCTGGGACTACGGGCGCCTGCCACCTCGCCCGGCTAGTTTTTTGTAGTTTTAGTAGAGACAGGGTTTCACCGTGTTAGCCAGGATGGTCTTGATCTCCTGACCTCGTGATCCGCCCGTCTCGGCCTCCCAAAGTGCTGGGATTACAGGCTTGAGCCACCGCACCCGGCCTATCGGTATGGCATCTTGATAATCCTAGGGGAACGTTTTCTATTGTTTCGTTGGGAATTATTGTTAAACAAAAATGACAGATGCAGATGTTGTTAAAAGTCAAACGCTTTAGAAACGTCAATTGAGGCACGTGCTGAAAAGCACCCATAGGATTTGGTAGCTAGGAGCTCACCAGTGGTATTCACTGGAGCTGGAAACAGCAGAGGCAATGACGATAGGGTTTGGGAGGGAGAATGAGGCGCTGTCCATGGTCCTGAATCATTCTAAACCGGTACTATCAACTGTATAAAGAACCTGTGTGTTGGGGGTGGGGTGGCGTGTTCTCTCTCTTTCTCTCTCTCTCTCTCTCTCTCTCTCTCTCTCTCTTTCTCTCTCTCTCTCTCCCCTCTCTCTCTCTTTCTTTCTTTCTCTCTCTCTCTCTCTCTCTCTCCCCTCTCTCTCTCTTTCTTTCTCTCTCTCTCTCTCTCTCTCTCTCTCTCTCTCTCTCTCTCTCTCTCTCTTTCTTTCTTTCTTTTTGAGACGGCGTCTCGCTGTCACCTAGGCTGGAGCACGGTAGCATGATCTCGGCTCACTGCAACCTCTGCCTCCCGGGTTCAAGCGGTTCTTCTGCCTCAGCCTCCTGAGTGGCTGGGATTACAGGCACCTGTAACCACGCCCAGCTAATTTTTGTCTTTTTAGTGAGCCACGGCGCCCGGCCATGGTTGTTTAAATTCCCAACCCCTCACAAACGAGTACTTTTGTAAAATCCAATAAAAAAATAAAACTGATCGGGGCAGGGGAGTGGGGAGAGAGAGCTTCAGGAAAGGTAACTAATGTATGCAGGGCTTAATACCTAGGGTTAATAGGTGCAGCAAACCACCATGGGACATGTTTACCTATGTAACAAACCAGAATAATCCTGCATATGTATCCCGGAATTTAAATTAAAAAAAAAAAAATGCCGGCTGGG
Organism: Rhinopithecus bieti; assembly: GCF_001698545.2. Lineage (NCBI taxonomy): Eukaryota > Metazoa > Chordata > Mammalia > Primates > Cercopithecidae > Rhinopithecus > Rhinopithecus bieti. The sequence continues at coordinate 993,854 of NW_016812367.1, read as the reverse complement.
CGCGGTGGCTCACGCCTGTAATCCCAGCACTTTGGGAGGCCGAGGCGGGTGGATCACGAGGTCAGGAGATCAAGACCATCCTGGCTAACATAGTGAAACCCATGTCTACTAAAAATACAAAAAAAATTAACTGGGCGTGGTGGCGGGCGCCTGTAGTCCCAGCTACTCGCGATGCTGAAGCAAGAGAATGGCGTAAACCCGGGAGGCTGAGCTTGCAGTGAGCTGAGATCGCGCCACTGCACTCCAGCCTGGGCGACAGAGCGAGCCTCCATCTCAAAAAAAAAAAAAAAAAAAAAAAATGCCAGCAAGGTAGCTCACACTTGTAATCCCAACACTTTGGGAGGCCAAGGTGAGCTGATCACTTGAGGTCAAGAGTTCAAGACTAGCCTGGCCAACATGGTGAAACCTGGTTCTACCAAAAAATAAAAAAATTAGCCGACGTGGTAGAACTTGGGAGACTGAGACAGTAGAATCACTTCAACCGGGGGCGGAGGTGCAGTGAGCTGAGCTCATGCAGTGAATCAGCCTGGAGAGCCTGGAGAAAGAGTGAGACCCTGTCTCAAAAAAAATTTTTTTTAATTTAATTTAATTTAAAAGAAAACCTGATCATGTGCTTGGATGTCATACCAATGTCAAATGTCTATAAAAATTTCCTAAACAATTACTTCCAACCTCCCCTCCCCTTCCCTTCCATTCCCTTTCTTGAGTCAAGGTGCCGCTCTGTTGCCCAGGCTGGAGTGCAGTGGCACAATCATGGCTTTCTGCAGCTTCAGTCTCCCAGGCTCAGGAGATCCTCCCATCTCAGCCTCCTGAGTAGCTGGGACTACAGGCACATGCCACCATGCCCGGTTATTATTACTATTATTATTATTTTTTGTAGAGATGGGATTTTTCTGTATTGCCCAGGCTGCTGTCAAGCTTCTGGGCTCGAGGAATTTTCCTCAACCTCCTGAAGTGCTGTACTGCAGGCGTGAGCCACTGAACCTGGCTCAAATTTCTATACTTAGCTTGTTGCAGACCTGTAACAAACTTGAGAGACCAGGGCTGGCCTGCAGATCACACTGTGTTTTGCACTGTGCCATGGCAGTGGTCCAGTGGTCAGACTGCCCATAGAAATACCCTAAAGGGATAAAAAAGAAAAATTATTGGTTGGGCACAGTGGCTCACGCCTGTAATCCCAGCACTTTGGGAGGCCAAGGTGGGCAGATCACGAGGTCAGGAGATTGAGACCATCCTGGCTAACACAGTGAAACCCCGTCTGTACTAAAAATACAAAAAAAACTTAGCCGGACATGGTGGCAGGCGCCTGTAGTCCCAGCTGCTCGGGAGGCTGAGGCAGGAGAATGGTGTGAACTGGGGAGGCGGAGCTTGCAGTGAGTCGAGATCGTGCCACTGCACTCCAGTCTGAGTGACAGAGTGAGACTCGGTCTCAAAAAATTAATAAATAAATAAATAGATAAACAAACAAACAAACAAACAAAACTAATCGGTGTGGGGGGGAGGGAGAGCTTCAGAAAAATAGCTAATGCACGCAGTACTTAATACCTAGGTGATGGGTTAATAGCAGCAAACCACCATGGCACACGTTTACCTATGTAACAAACCTGCATAATCCTGCACATGTGTTCTGGAACTTAAAATTAAAAAAAAAAAGACCAGCAGGGTGACTCACGCCTGTAATCCCAGCACTTTGGGAGGCCGAGATCATTTGAGGTCAGGAGTTTAAGACTAGCCTGGACAACATAGTCAAACCTCGTCTCTACCAAAAAATACAAAAATTAGCCAGGTGTGGTGGCGGACACCTGTAATCCCAGCTACTTGGGAGATTCACTTGAATCCAGGAGATGGAGGCTGAAGCGAGCTGAGCTCTCACCACTGCACTCCAGCCTGGACGACAGAGTGAGACCCTGTCTCAAAAAAAAAAATTTTTTTTTAAGTTAAATAATAATAGCCAGGCGTGGTGGCTCAAGCCTGTAATCCCAGCACTTTGGGAGGCCGAGGCAGGCAGATCACTTGAGACCAGGAGTTCAAGACCAGCCTGGCCACCATGGCGAAACCCCATCTCTATTAAAAATATAAAAATTGACTAGGCGCGGTGGCTCATGCCTGTAACCCCAGCACTTTGGCAGGCCGAGGCAGGCAGGGATCACAAGGTCGGGAAATCAAGACCATCCTGGCTAACATGGTGAAACCCTGTCTCTACTAAAAATACAAAAAAAGGGTAGCCAGGCGTGGTGGCGGTCGTCTGTAGTCCCAGCTACTTGGGAGGCTGAGAATGGCATGAACCTGGCAGGCGGGACTTGCAGTGAGCCGAGATCATGCCACTGTGCTCCAGCCTGGGCGACAGAGTGAGACTCCATCTCAAAAAAATATTAAATTTAAAAAAATAAAAAGAAAAATTAGCCAGGCATGGCCAGGTGCAGTGGCTCATGCCTGTAATCCCAGCACTTCAGGAGGCCGAGGCGGGCAGATCATGAGGTCAGAAGAGCAAGACCATCCTGGCTAATGTGGTGAAACCCTGTCTCCACTAAAAATACACACACACACACAAAAATTAGCTGGGCATAGTGGTGGGCGCCGGTAGTCCCAGCGACTCGATCCCAGCTACTCGGGAGGCTGAGGCAGGAGAATGGCATGAACCCGGGAGGTGGAGCTTGCAGTGAGCCGAGATCGTGCCACTGCACTCCAGCCTGGGCCACAGAGTAAGACACTGACTCAAAAAAAAAAAAAGCAAAAAACCTGTATCATGTGCCTGGATGTCTCAATCACATGTCAATGTCAAACGTCTATAAACATTTCCTAAACAGTTACTCCCAATTTCTTTTTCTTTCCTTTTTTTTTTCTTTCTTGAGACAAGGTGCTGCTCTGTTGCACAGGCTGGAGGGCAGTGGTGTGATCATGGCTCACTGCAGCTTCGATCTCCTGGGCTCAGGAGATCCTCCCACCTCAGCCTCCTGAGTAGCTGAGACTACAGGCACACACCACCATGCCGGCTAATTTTTTTTTTTTTTTTTTTTTTTTTTTTTTTTTTTTTTTTTTTTTTGGTGTGGGGTTTTTTTTTTTTTTTTTTTTTTTTTTTTTTGTTGGGTTTTTTTTTTTGAGAAGTGGGGTTTTTTTTTTTTTTTTTTTTTTTTTTTTTTTGAGACGGAGTCTCGCTCTGTCGCCAGGGCTGGAGTGCAGTGGCCGGATCTCAGCTCACTGCAAGCTCCGCCTCCCGGGTTTACGCCATTCTCCTGCCTCAGCCTCCCGAGTAGCTGGGACTACAGGCGTCTGCCACCTCGCCCAGCTAGTTTTTTGTATTTTTTAGTAGAGACGGGGTTTCACCATGTTGGCCAGGATGGTCTCGATCTCCTGACCTCGTGATCTGCCCGTCTCGACTTCCCAAAGTGCTGGGATTACAGGCTTGAGCCACGGCGCCTGGCCCGAGATGGGATTTTTCTATATTGTCCAGGCTGCTTTCAAACTTCTGTGCTCAAACAATCTGCCTCAACCTCCCGAAGTGCTGTACTGCAGGTGTGAGCCACTGAACCTGGCTCAAATTTCTATACTTAGCTTGTTGCAGACCTGTAACAAACTTGAGAGACCAGGGCTGGCCTGCAGACCACACTGTGTATTGCACTGTGCCATGGCAGTGGTTCACTGGTCAGACTACCCATAGAAATACCCTGCAGGGATAAAGAAAAATTCTTAGGGCTTGCAGTGACATGCATGTAGGGAGACAGTGCACCAGTGGCTTCACAGCAATATTGCAAAGCCCATAACCCACACATTAGGAAGGGTGATGTGGTTTTCCAAGTAGCAAACGTATTGTACTGATAGAGCAACCTGTTTCTGAGCCATGACACATGATATAGTTTGGATATCTGTCCCCTACAAATCCCATGTTGAATTTGATCCCCAGTGTTGTAGGTGGGGCCTGGAAGCAGGTGTTTGTATTGTGGGATTGGATCCCTAATGAATGGTTTGGTGCCATTCTAGAGAGAGTGAGTGAGTTCTCACTCTTAGTTCCCAGGAGAACTGCTTATTGAAAGACCCTGGGCCAGGTGTGGTGGCTCACGTCTGTAATCCCAGCACTTTGGGAGGCAAAGGCATGTGGATCACTTGAGGCCAAGAGTTCGAGACCAGTCTGGCTTACATCATGACACCCAATCTCTACTAAAAAATACAAAAATTAGCTGGGCATGGTGGAGAGAGCCTGTCATCCCAACTACTCAGGAGGCTGAGTCAGGAGAATTGCTTGAACCTGGGAAGCAGAGGTTGCAAGTGAGCCAAGATCATGCCATTGCACTTCAGCGTGGGTGATAGAGTGAGACTCTGTCTCAAAAATAAACAAACAAACAAACAAACAAACATATATTTTTTTAAAAGGAGACTGGTAGCTCCTCTTTCTATGGTTTCCTTCCTCTTGCCATGTGATGCCTGCTTTCCTTCCCCTTCCACCATGAGTGGAAGCTTCTTGAGGCCCTCACCAGAAACAGTTGCTGGTGCCACACTTCTTGTGCAGCCTGCAGAACTATGAGCCAAATGGACCTCTTTTCCTTATAAATTACCCAGGCTTGGGCATTCCTTTAAGGCAACACAAATGGACTAAGACAACACAGCTGGGAATATAAGAGCAGTGGGTCCACTACTCTGGGATCCTCCCGCTTGGGAGTGATCTCATTCTGCACTGGCTGCCAAGACCACCAAACCTGGATGCCATCTGTGGCAACTCTGGGGAGCTCCATTATTCACCCCGCCTTTGGCTCCCCCAGGACTCTGGCAAGCTTCTACTAAATGCTGTGCCTTTTCTGAAGGATGCTTCCAACCTCCATTCCTGCCCCCTCATCCACCTGTCTACTTCCTATATACCCCTCAAGACCCACGTCCAGCAGTACTGCCTTAAGTGTTTCATCTCCTGGGCTCCTCTGGGTCTTGTAAATCCCTCTGTCACAGTGTTAACCATGTTCAGTTATAATTGTCCATTTACAAGCATGTCCTGCAGGGGCTTATAGCTGGGAGAGATTCTGCCACAAATTCTTTGTTCCACCAACCCTCACACAGATCCAGGAGCAGCCTGAGTAGGCAGTGGATGTTCAGTGACAGAAAGAGAAGAGAGACAAAGGAAAGGGAAAGGAAAGCATATGGAGGAAAAAGGCAGAAGAGAGGGAGGAAAGAGAAAGATAAGATGGAAGAAGAAAGAGTGAATGAGAGACAGACAGAGAGAGAAGGAGGAGGAAGGAAGAAAGCAAGGATGAAGGAGGAGAGAAAGAAGAGGAATGATAAGTCATAATTACAGGAAAGCTAAAATCTTTATACTCTATGTCTGGATATTCTTGTGATTCCCCCACCATTATTCCCATTAGTCATCTTGAACTGGAGGTGGTGGGGGAGGGGATGCATCAGGGATAGAATGTTCAGGACACAGAAACAGAGCTTCCATGTACAGCTCTTCTGCTCTGGTGTTGGGTGGATTCTGTTGGTTTGATGGTGACCTCCACATCATCCCCAGCACACAACTTCTCTCCCCTCTGAACCACTCATCTTCCTCTCTGGCCTGTGGAAAAATACCTTCTATTCCCTATAAGCCTCTCTACAAAAGGATTTCCTATTAGAGTTCTTTCGCCCGTGCTCTCTGTCCCAGAATACCCAGTCCCTGGAGGGGTGAGGTGGTGCTGAATACAGGAGCATCAGGAAGTGTCACGTCAGACCCGGAGCCAACCTCTGGACATGCCCCGTCCACCCCCTGGGATCCGCTGCTCACACGGGTCCCCCCAATAGATTCCCCCTGAATTTCCTGAAAGGCCCCCTGACCTATCCCTCTAGTCCGTCCCTCCGTGGGCTTCCAAGCAGTTGATCCCATAGGTGTGAGCCTGACTGAATCCTAACTGAAAGTTTGGTTCTCTCCCCCTCCTGTACTGTGGGGGCCCCATAGGTGCAGCAAATCAAGGGAGTGACTGGGCTGTGCCTGGGCCCTGAGAGTCAGGAAGCCATGGATCCCAGCACTAATACAAGGTCTAGGGGCAGTGTGGCCAAACACCACGTTCCACCCACATCTCAGCTCTACTCCAGGGAAAAGGCCATTATACTTTCCCACAGGAAAATGTTTGCCATCCCCTCGAAGGTCACCACTGTCTTCTACAAATCTCTTCTGGAAGGATAAAGAAACGCAGGCTTGATTGAGGCACCAGCACACCTCTCCAGACTCAGCTCCCCCAAGGACAAATCCTCTTTCCTCGTCTCTGAGGTTTGACAGATGAGTCTGGACAAAGGATCCAGATATCTCAAACCTTCTTCTGTTCATCACCTTTCTATCAAGTCCCCTGAGAACTCTTCCTGTCCTCAAAGGGAGACTTTCTCTCCCAGACTTCATGCACGTGGGAGGCCTCATTCTTCAAGTTCAAAGTTCATTCATTGCCTATGATGAGTAAAACCCAGGGGAAAGGGAGGGGAAGGGACTCGAGGGGAGATTGAGGTGGAAGAAGAGGGGGAAGATGGAAAACGCAGAGGGTGACACACATGTCCTCTACTCACTTCTCATTCCCAGTCCTTCCTTACCACCTTTTTCATCCTCTACTGTCCCATAACACAACCTGTGTCCCTCCTCTCCCCCATTTAAAACAATGTAAGTCTTACTATTATTCAGATGTAGTGGGTCCGAAAGATCTCTTTTCCATTGAAAAGAGAGTCTGGGCCGGGAGCGATGGCTCACGCCTGTAATCCCAGCACTTTGGGAGGCTGAGGCAGATGGATCACAAGGTCAGGAGATCAAGTCCCACCCTGACCAACATGGTGAAACCCCGTCTCTACTAAAAATACAAAAATTAGCTGGGTGTGGTGGTGTGCGCCTGTAATCCCAGCTGCCTGGGAGGCTGAGGCAGGAGAATTGCTTGAACCCAGGAGGCAGAGGCTGCAGTGAGCTGAGATGGTGCCACTGCACTCCAGCCTGGGCAACAGAGCAAGACTCTGTCTCAAAAAAAAAAAAAAAAAAAGGAAAGAAAAGAGTCTGGGGGCTGGGTACAGGGGCTCATGCCTGTAATCCCATAACTTTGGGAGGCCAAGGCAGGAAGATTGCTTGAAGCCAGGAGTTTGAGACCAGCCTGGGCAACATAGGGAGACCCCATTGCTACAAAAAAAAAAAAAAAAGTTTTAGGCCAAGCACGGTGGCTCACACCTGTAATCGCAGCACTTTGGGAGGCCGAGGTGGGCAGATCACAAGGTCAGGAGATTGAGACCACCCTGGCTAACATGGTGAAACCTGTCTCTACTAAAAATACAAAAAATTAGCCGGGTGTGGTGGCGGGCACCTGTAGTTCCAGCTACTAGGGAGGCTGAG
>NW_016812367.1:973761-986502 GCF_001698545.2 Rhinopithecus bieti | reverse complement strand
AAAAAAAAAAAAAAAAAAAAGGAAAGAAAAGAGTCTGTGGGCTAGGTACAGTGGCTCATGCCTGTAATCCCATAACTTTGGGAGGCCAAGGCAGGAAGATTGCTTGAAGCCAGGAGTTTGAGACCAGCCTGGGCAACATAGGGAGACCCCATTGCTACAAAAAAAAAAAAAAAGTTTTAGGCCAAGCACGGTGGCTCACACCTGTAATCGCAGCACTTTGGGAGGCCGAGGTGGGCAGATCACAAGGTCAGGAGATTGAGACCACCCTGGCTAACATGGTGAAACCTGTCTCTACTAAAAATACAAAAAAAAAAAAAAAAAATTAGCTGGGTGTGGTGGCGGGTGCCTGTAGTCCCAGCTACTTGGGAGGCTGAGGCAGGAGAATGGCGTGAACTCAGGAGGTGGAGCTTGCAGTGAGTCGAGATTATGCCACTGCATTCCAGCATGGGTGACAGAGAGAGAGACCTCGTCTCAAAAAAAAAATAATAATAATAATAAAGTTTAAAAAATTAGCCATGCATGGTGGCTGTATTTTCAGCTACATGGGAGGCTGAGATGTGAGGATCGCTTGAGCCTGGGAGGTCAAGGCTGCAGTGAGCTATGATCAAACCACTGTACTCCAGCCTGGATGGCAGAGTCAGACCCTGTCTCTGAGAAAAGAAAAAAAAAAAGAAAAAAAAGAAAGAAAGAAAAAATAAAGTTTGTTTCCAAGAGGAGAGGGCACACCTGCCATGCCAGGCAGGGCCATGCCAGGAAGCACCAGGGGTCGGGCGGGAGGCAGAAGGAACAAGGGGAAAATGTGAGCAGAAGACTTTATTGAGGCTTTTGTGGTAAGGAATAGTCAAAGCAAGGCAAGCAGGCTTACGATTGGCCAGTTTGAATAATTTCAGTGGGCTCTGGGGTGTCAGGGCTGCCCTGAGCTATTAGATCCCTGGCCCAGGTTTGATTAGGGCAGGGGAATATTGGCATGGTGCGTGAGAGTTCAGTAAAGGAGGTGATTGGAGGTATGTGCTTTGGGTGGAATCTTTTGCCATCAAGGATTAGCAAATCCTGGAGGGACAGTCCCTCCTGGTGAGCGAGGCCCTAGATGCCAAAGCATCAAGAACACAGGAGAGAAGAAAATAGAGTTCATACACCCCCCACCCAGAGTTCACACGACTGGGTTCCCAAAGGACCAAAGTAGTGTTCTCCCACCCACACCGAGGGCTTTACAAGCCAGGCTGGGGAAGGGGTGAGGGCAGAGGCGGGGAGGAGCAAGGTGAGAGGCAGCTTCGGTTCCTCTTGGCCTGGGTGAAAGCAGGATCCAGCCCTTGGAGTAGCCCAGGTTAAAGTAAGACAGTTGGGCTTTGGCCGGGCGCAGTGGCTCACGCCTGTAATCCCAGCACTTTGGGAGGCCAAGGGGGGCGGATCACGAGGTCAGGAGATCGAGACCATCCTGGCTAACACAGTGAAACACCGTCTCTACTAAAAACACAAAAAATTAGCTGGGCGTGGTGGCGGCGCCTGTAGTCCCAGGTACTCGGGAGCCTGAGGCAGGAGAATGGCGTAAACTCAGGAGGCAGAGCTTGCAGTGAGCTGAGATCACACCACTGCAGTCCAGCCTGGGCAACAGAGGGATACTCCGTTTCAAAAAAAAAAAAAAGACAGTTGGGCTTCCACTGCTGCAGGGCCAGAAAACTGCCACACCCAGCCCCATACGGCCCCGACCATGCTTCAGTATTAGAAGAACAGATTCAAAGTGCTCAAGGTGGATCCTGGTTCCCATTCTTTCCCATCACCATCTTGGAATCCACGATCTGGGATTTTGGCCTGGTTCTACCATTAGTTGGTTGTGTGACCTTCCCGGGCTGCTCTGGGTGAGGGCTCAGCTACTGTGGCTAGTGTCCACCTCACGGAGTGCTCTGCCTTTTGGGGACTGTGTAGATTGGTCCAGCCCTCAGGCTGTGACTGCGTGAATGCTGGTGGGTTGCACGGGCTGAGCCACCACAGGAGAGGAGGAAGGGAGCCCAAGACTGGTCCCCAGGCATGCGGTGTAGGGAGACGCAGAGCTGGCATTTGCTTCCTCCTCGCGGGTCTTCTCATGGGGAACTTCTGCCTTAAGGGCAGGTGAGTGGAATCAAAGTAAAACTGAGACCTTAGTTTGTGAATAGACCAGGGGTCCTCAAACTTTTTCTGAAAACAGTCAGATAGTAAATATTTTAGACATTATGGGCCAAGAGGTAAAATCGAGTATATCATCTGGGAACTTACATAGCAAGACAGAAAAAAAATTTGTGTTATATATATATTTGAGACGGAGTTTCAGTCTTGTTGCCCAGGCTGGAGTGCAGTGGTGCAATCTCGGCTCACCACAACCTCTGCCTCCCGGGTTCAAGTGATTCTCCTGCCTCAGCCTTGAGTAGCTGGGATTTCAGGCATGCGCCACCATGCCCGGCTAATTTTGTACTTTTAGTAGAGACGGGGTTTCTCCATGTTGGTCAGGTTAGTCTCAAACTCCCGACCTCAGGAGATCCACCGCCTCGGCCTTCCAAAGTGCTGGGATTACAGGCGTGAGACACTGCACTGAGCCAGAAGATTGGAACTCTTATACGGGGAGAGAATCACATTTTACTTAATCAGTTATTGTTCTCTGTCATCAAAATTGACTGCAAACGTTTGTCAGCTAATGCTGATCTGAAATGACTATATTATCTTTGAAAATATCTTTTCCCATAGTACTGCCAAATACCAGTATCAACACACACTTACATTCATTGCTTGGAAGGCATTTATAGGCGTATATATATATTAGAATTCGATTAGTTTTTTTCTCTTTATATTTGCCTTTTAGCACGTGATTACATTGCAGAGTAATCATTTCCATTTAAAGGTTAGGTGGAAGCTCTTCAATTGCACTGTTAAATGGATTTAGAAATACGGAAATTTCCTTTGTGCTTGCATGCGAGTTCCCAAAAATGCTGCTGACTCTGTGATTCGAACTTGAAACATATATCCCCTAAAAATGTGTGTGGGAACAGAGATTGCACATAATTAACTTCTAATACCAGGGGAAAGGTATAAAGCAGCTTGACAGTACTTGTGATTCAAACAATATGGTTATAGTGGTCACAGAAATGACTTTGCTGCAGTATAAGTTTCTGTGCTGCAAACGGTTAACTCAGTAAGTCTGAGATTTTTCAAACCCTGCCTATTTCAAAGAAACTGGCCTTTGACTCCTGGGAGACAATGTGTAAGTCCTTGGAATATCCTGCCTGATAAGAGTATATTTGTATTCCCAAGGTCTTGGGCCATACCAGATAGTTTATGCTAATGGTCTGATTTATGGTGGGGGCCCTAGGCCATGCTGTGTCAGTTTTTTTTGTTTGTTTGTTTGTTTGTTTTTTGAGACGGAGTCTCGCTCTGTCGCCCAGGCTGGAGTGCAGTGACTGGATCTCGGCTCACTGCAAGCTCCGCCTCCCTGGTTTACGCCATTCTCCTGCCTCAGCCTCCCGAGTAGCTGGGACTACAGGTGCCTGCCACCTTGCCCGGCTAGTTTTTTGTATTTTTTTTTTTAGTAGAGATGTTTGTTTGTTTTTTGAGACAGAGTCTCAATCTGTTGCCCAGGCTGGAGTGCAGTGGCACGATCTCGGCTCACTGCAACCTCAGCCTCCCGGGTTCAAGTGATTCCCCTGCCTCGGCCTCCCCAGTAGATGGGATTACAGGTGCCTGCCACCCTGCCAGGCTAATTTGTTTGTTTGTTTGTTTTTGAGACGGAGTCTTGTTCTGTTGCCCAGGCTGGAGTGCAGTGGCGTGATCTCGGCTCAATGCAAGCTCCGCCTCCCTGGTTCACGCCATGCTTCTGCCTCAGCCTCCCGAGTAGCTGGAACTACAGGCGCCCGCCACCACGCCCGGCTAATTTTTTGTATTTTTAGTAGAGATGGGGTTTCACCATGTTAGCCAGGATGGTCTTGAACTCTTGGTCTCAAGTGATCTGCCTGCCTCGGCCTCCCAAAGTGTTGGGATTACAGGTATGAGCGACTGCAGCCGGCCTGTATCAGTTTCGACCTCTGGGGAATTAGCCATATTGCCCATGAGGTCAAATCCTTGGACACCAAGGCTCAAGTGAGCTTCCCTGGCTGACAATACTCGTACATGTCAGACATCATTACTAAGTGAACTAGTGCTGTCTGTGTAACGCCAGTGGGAGAGGCCCACGAGAAGCTTGCACGCAGTCTCTCCTGATCTCTGCCCTTCTTCCCGATCTTCATCTGTATCCTTTTGCTGTAATAAACCATAGCCATGAGTACCACAACTTTTCTGAATTTTATGAATACTTCTAGTGAATCACTGAACTTGAGAGTGGTCTCAGGGACCCCCAACACAGTTCCAAATAGAAGATCTGTTTTGCCTTGTCATTTTAGGTTGAATCGATAAAGAAATACGGCCAGGTGTGGTGGCTCATGCCTGTAATCCTAACACTTTGGGAGGCTGCGGTGGAAGGATGTTTTGAGTCCAGGAGTTGAGACAAGCCCGGGTGACATAGTGAGACCCTATCTCTACAAAACATTTTCAAAAATATTAGCTGGGCATCGTGTTGCACACCTGTAGTTTCAGCTACTCAGCAGGCTGGGGTGGGAGGATTGCTTGAACTCCTTAAGTTGAGGCTGCAATGAGCTGTGATCATACCACTGCACTCCAGCCTGGGTGACAGAGCCAGACCCTATATCAAAAAAGGGAACATGATCAAGTCTTCAGCAAAAGCTAACTTCAAAAGCCATTCAGTTTTCAGTAACAGTGCTTGAGGACAGTTCTTCTCAATGATAACAAGTTCAATCTCATATCTGAGCTCAAAAAGTCATAGTTAAATGTTACTATTGCTAAGACATCAACCTGTTGTGTAGTAGGGCAAGTCGGGACATTCAGCCTTGTAGCCCACATTCATGCATGCATTGTACTGTATCCCAGAAACCACAAACCCTTTTGATTCCTGCTCTTCATAGTTGAGGGCGAGTACAGCAAGGGTTACTGTCTCCTGACCAATCTGGGGGCAGCCACCTTGAGGTCAGAAGTTCTTCGCTGAAAATCATCCTGACCAAAGAAAGGAGAGAGGTTTCTGAAAGGACCAACAGAGAGTTCCATGCATAGCCAGGAGTCTGCCTTTGCACGTATTATACCAAGTCTCTGCAGGGACATGCTTGAGATACGAAGGCCAGAAACTCAAGTTAGGACCTGTCTTTCTGACATAATTCTATAAACAATGTCTGTCTCTGAGGTTTGGGATATTCAAAGACTGGTCTATACTTTTTTTTTTTTTTTTTTTTTTCCAAAGACGAAGTCTCACTCTGTTGCCTAGGCTGGAGTGCAGTGGTGCGATCTTGGCTCACTGCAAGCTCCACCTCCCAGGTTCACGCCATTCTCCTGCCTCAGCCTCCCGAGTAGCTGGGATTACAGGCGCCCGCCACCAAGCCTGGCTAATTCTTTTTTTGTGTGTTTTTAGTAGAGACAGGATTTCACCATGTTAGCCAGGATGGTCTCAGTCTCCTGACCTCATGATCCGCCTGCCTTAGCCTCCCAAAGTGTTGGGGTTACAGGCATGAGCCAACTTATCTATATTTTTTACAATAGCCACTGATAACTTTGATTTTTTAAAATTAACTTCTTTTTTCATTGAAAGTGTGAAAGATGGCCAGGTGCAGGGGCTTACGCCTGTAATCCCAGCATTTTGGGAGGCCGAGGTGGGAGGATTGCTTGAGCCCAGGAGTTTAAGACCAGCCTGGGCAACACAGCGAGACTCCATCTCTAAAAAAAAATACAAAAATTAGCTGGGCGTGGTGGTGCGTGCCTGTAGTCCCAGTTGCTTGGGAGGCCGAGGTGGAAGGATTGCTTGAACTTGGGAGGTTGAGACAGCAGTGAGTGATGATTGAGCCACTGGACTCCAGCCTGGGTGACAGAGCAAGACCCTAGTACAGAAAAGAGAGAGAGAAAAGATGCCAATGGCAAAAAAAAAAAAAAAAATTCCTTAAACAGCAAAAAAGACTATGTGCTTAAAAACAAAGATCTCTCCTGATCTGGTGTTATATTTTCTTCCAATTTGGAATTTGGTCTTGAGGTCTCTCTGGGAAGTGGCTGTAAGTTCTAGCCCTGCCTTGATGGGAATCTGGGGGAGCTGTTTACAGTGTACCTTTCACAGGATTCTCCCTCCCTCCCCTCCCTCCCTTCCTCCCTCCCTCCCCCCTCTCCCTCCTTTCCCTCCCTTCCTTCCTTCCTTTCTTTTCTTTCTGGCAAGGTCTGCTCTGTTGCCCAGTGGCATGACCACAATTCACTGCAGCTTCAACCTACTGGGCTCAAGCCCTCCTCCCACCTCAGCCTCCCAAGTAGATGGGACCACAGGTGCATTCCACCATGCCCGGCTAATTTTATTTTTTGTACAGATGAGGTCTCACTGTGTTGCCCAGGCTGGTCTCAAACTCCTGATCTCAAGCGATCCTCCTGCCTTGGCCTCCCAAAGTGGTGGGATTACAGGCATGAACCACTGCGCCCAGACTCACAGGATACTTTATTTTTTATTTTTATTTTTATTTTTGAGATGGAGTCTCACTCTGTTGCCCAGGCTGGAGTGCAGTGGCACGATCTCGGCTCACTGCAAGCTCCGCCTCTGGGGTTCACGCCATTCTCCTGCCTCAGGCTCCCGAGTAGCTGGGACTACAGGTGCCCACCACCACATCCGGCTAATTTTTTGTATTTTTAGTAGAGATGAGGTTTCACTGTGTTAACCAGGATGGTCTCGATCTCCTGACCTCGTGATCCGCCCACCTCGGCCTCCCAAAGTGCTGGGATTACAGGCATGAACCACTGTGCCTGGCCAGGGTACTTTTTTTTATCCTGGCAGATAGACACTCAAGTGTCCAGCCTGTGACTGGTGTCCCCGTCACAGGAAACTTGTCTATACTGGCACACACCCTTGTGGCCCTTGTCTGAACTGTGTCCAGCTTATTCCTAGCAAGTTAGTCAGGAGAGTAGGGTTCGGGTGTGTCAGTCGGATGAGACGCAGCAGGGACAGCACAATGAAACACATGAAATAGCAGTGGCAGCTGATTACTCACTGACCCCAGAGAGAAGAGGGGTGCCATGAAGTCCTTTGGAAAGTCCAGAGACAGTGGGGAACACAACCAGTGGGTGGGGTGGGGGTGCATGAGACAGGACTTGTGGGCCTGCCTTTATTAAGTAAATGGGTTTTATTCTTTAGGCTTTCCTGCAGGCAGTGTGAATTGGCTATTTTTAAAGTTTCTTTTTTTAAAAAATTTCCATAAGATAGTGGGGAACAGGTGGTATTTGGTTACATGAGTAAGTTCTTTAGTGGTGATTTGTGAGATTTTGGTTTTGGTGCACCCATCGCCCAAGCAGTATACATTGAACCCAATTTGTAGACTCTTATTCCTCACCCCCTTCGGACCCTTTTTCCTTGAGTCCCTAGAGTCTATTGTGTCATTCTTACACCTTTGCAGCCTCATAGCTTAGCTCCCACTTATAAGTGAGAACATATGACGTTTGGTTTTCCCTTCCTGAGTTACTTCGCTTAGAATAATAGTTTCCAGTTCCATCCAGGATGCTGCAAATGCCATTAACTCATTCCTTTTTATGGCTGAGTAGTATTCCATCATATGTGTGTGTGTGTGTGTGTGTGTGTGTGTGTGTATGTGTGTGTGTATCTCTCTCTCTCTCTCTCTCTCACAGTTTCTTTATCCACTCTTTTATTGATGGGCATTTGAGTTGGGTCCACATTTTTGGAATTGTGAATTGTGCTGCTATAAACATGCATGTGCAAGTATCTTTTCTGTATTATGACTTCTTTTCCTCTAGGTAGATACCCAGTAGTGGGATTTCTGGATCAAATGGTAGTTCTACTTGTAGTTCCTTAAGGAATCTCCACACTGTTTTCCATAGTGGCTGTACTAGTTTACATTTCCACCAGCAGTGTAGAGGTGTTCCCTGTTCACTGCATCCTCCCAACACCTATTATTTTTTGATCATGGCCATCTTTGCAGGAGTAAGATAGTATTGCATTGTGGTTTAGATTTGCAGTTCCCTGATCATTAGTGATGTTGAGCATTTTAAAGAAAGCATGCATGAAGGGGGAAACATTTACATGACCCTAGTGATGACCATTAGGTTTTATCATGGTCAGCAGCTATGGGGTGTGTTGGGTTCTGAGTCAGTGGGAAGAGAAATAAGTGAATTATATCACAAACAACTACATGGGGACGGGAAGTTTTAACTAGGCCAAAGGTGAAAGAGTATGGCTGGGTTTCAGACAACTTATGTCAGACCCAAAAATAGATGCAGAGGCAGTAACTAAACAAATTGATGGCATCTGGTATTGGTATTGGTATTTTCACAAATTGTATTCAGTTTATGAAAATGCACTGAGATGTAAACATTTAGCTTATGCACTTTTCTGCATTTGTTTTATGCTTCAGTAAAACATTTACAAAGCAGGTTCCTCTCCCACTATGAATCCCCAAACCCATGTTCCTCTTTTATATAGGCAAGCGCAGTCACCAGTTCTTACTGATAATCAGAAATATTCTGTCTATACAAGTACGTGCATATGCATATATCTGCCCCTTTGTTTACTCCATAAATGGAACACTGCATTATGCACAATTATATATGTATGCATTTATATTTTTTAACGTAATAATTTATTATGGAGATCTGCCAAATTAGCACCTATAAACCTGCCCATTCTTTTTTCATGGCTATATAATATTTAATTATAGAAGTATGCCATAATTTATTTTATTTTATTTTTTTGAGACAGAGTCTCACTTTGTTGCCCAGGTTGGAGTGCAGTGGCAGGATCTCAGCTCACTGCAACCTCCGCCTCCAGGTTCAAGCGATTCTCCTGCCTCAGGCTGCCCAGTAGCTGGGATTGCAGGTGTGTGCCACCATGCCTGGCTAATTTTCTTTTTGCATTTTTAGTAGAGACTGGGTTTTACCATGTTGGCCAGCCTGGTTTCGAACTGATCCACCCACCTTGGCCTCCCAAAGTGTTGGGATTACAGGCGTGAGCCACTGCGCCTGGTCCATAATTTATTTCTTTTAATTTATTTTTGTTTATTTATTTATTGAGGCAGGGTCTCACTGTCACCCAGGCTAGAGTGCAGTGGCACAATCACAGTTCACTGCAGCCTTGACCTCCTAGGCTCGAGCAATCCTCCCACTTCAGCCGCCTAAGTAGCTGGGACTACAGCAATGCGCCACCATGCCTGGCTAAGTAGTTGGGACTACAGGTGCGAGCCACAACACCTGGCTAATTTTTGTATTTTTTTGTAGAGACAGGGTTTCACCATGTTGCCCAGTCTGGTCTTGAACTCCTGAGCTCAAGCAGCTCTCCTGCTTCAGCCTTTCAACGTGCTGGGATTACCCATGTGAGCCACCACGCCCAGCCTGTTTTTGAAATTCGTTATTAGTGGAATAGATACAAATCAAAGTTATTAAAGTAGCTGCATCTGGAAAGGTATGGAGAGAATAAGGATTTAATTTTTTTTGGAATAATTTTTTCTTTAAAACATACCTGATAGTTTAGGTCTTCTGTGTCTGAGAAGATGATATAGACATACTTTCTCCATTCCTCCAGCTAAGTGCAACCAAAATCCTAACTAAAAAAGTCTCAAATCAATATCTAAACTACTTCTGGCTGGGTGCAGTGGCTCATACCTGCAATCTCAGCACTTTGGGGGGCCAAAGATGGTGGATCACCTGAGGTCAGGGGTTTGAGACCAGGCTGCCCAACATGGTGAAACCCCATCTCTACTAAAAATACAAAAATTAGCAGGGCGTGGTGACACACGTCTGTAATCCCAGCTACTTGGTAGGGTGAGTCAGGAGAATAGCTTGAACCTGGGAGGTGGAGGCTGCGATGAGCCAAGATCTTGCCACTGTACTCCATCCTGGGTGACAGAGTGAGACCTTGTCTCAAAAAACAAAACAAAACAAAACAAAAAAACTGCAAAGTCATACTTCAAGTCACTAGAAAAAGAACAAAGTAAATCCAAAGCAAGCAGAAAAGGAAAAAATAAGCAGAAACCAATGAAATTGAAAACAGAAGAGCAACAGAGAAAATAAATGACACAAAAAGCTGATTCTTTGAAAAGACTGATAAAATTGACAAACCTCTAACAAAACTGATGAAGAAAAAAGAAAGAAGATATAAATCACCAGTATCAGTAATGAAATGGGTGACATCAGTACAGATCCTGCCCACTTCAAAAGATCATAAGAGAATAAAGCCATGGACAACTTTACATACATATGTGGGGCACTGTGCTGCAGACCTTGACTCAACAAAGGATGAATAACATACACCGACACAGATATTCTGCTTGTCAGTCCGGCCCAGTGTCTTGGCCCCTTACGGACCCCCAGGAGAATGCTGTAAACAGTTGCTACCGTGGTCCCAACTTGCTGGCCTTCTCCACATTTATTTAGCACACATCAAACACAAGTAAACACCATTAGAGGGTAATCAACAAGTCTCAAGTAAACACCATTAGAGGGTAATCAACCTGGCCACCTTCCCTGCCTCCCTGAGAGCCCCATCCTGCAAGCCCCATCCTGCCAGCAAATGATTAAATGTAACTTTTAGAACCACACAAGTAAACAAGCTATTTAGATAGACTCCTTTACATTCCTATGTTAATTACCCTTGCTATCACTCAAAGAGGATTAGGCCACGTTCAGCCAAACTATCTGAAGCTATGCAGAAACGTTTTGGCCTTCCAAGAAGGTTTGTGTTTTATTTTATAATTTTCCTCACCATCCTGACTGAACCCCTACATACATAAATGTAATAATTTAGGCAAAATAGATCAATTACTCAAAAAGCACACACTATCACAACTTACCAATATGAAATCGATACTTTGAATAGCCCTATAGCTATTAAGGAAATTTGATTCATAATTAAAACACTCCCCAAAAGGAAATTTCAAGGCCCAAATGATTTCACTGGAGCATTCTACCACATTTTTTTTTTTTTGAGACAAAGAGTTTCCTCTTGTTGCCCAAGCTAGAATGCAAAGGTGCCATCTCAGCTCACCGAAGCTCTGCTTCCCAGGTTCAAGTGATTCTCCTGCCTCAGCCTCCCGAGTAGCTGGGATTACAAGCATATACAACCACACTGGTTAATTTTGTGTTTTTTTTTTTTTGAGATGGAGTCTCGCTCTGTTGCCCAGGCTGGAGTGCAGTGGTGCCATCTCAGCTCACTGCAAGCTCCGCCTCCCAGGTTTATGCCGTTCTCCTGCCTCAGCCTCCCAAGTAGCTGGGACTACAGGTGCCCACCACCTCGCCCAGCTAGTTTTTGTATTTTTTAGTAGAGACGGGGTTTCACCGTGTTAGCCAGGATGGTCTCGATCTCCTGACCTCGTGATCCGCCCGTCTCGGCCTCCCAAAGTGCTGGGATTACAGGCTTGAGCCACCGCACCCAGCCTAATTTTGTATTTTTAGTAGAGACGAGGTTTCTCCATGTTGGTCAGGCTGCTCTTGAACTCCTGACACCAGGTGATCTGCCCACCTCGGCCTCCCAAAGTGCTGGGATTACAGGCGTGAGCCACTGCACCCGGCCTCTACCACACTTTTCAGATGAAATTGACATCAATTCTACACAATTTCTTCCAGAAAATAAAAGACGAGGAAATACTTCTCAATTCATTTTAGGAAGCTAGTAACAAATACCCTGATACCAAAGCCAGACAAAAACAGTGTAACAAAAGAAAACTGAAGACTAATAGCATTTAGATAAAAGGATCCTTAACATATTAGCATAGTTATTAGCATAACAAATTCAGCCATATATAAAAAGAATTATATACCATGACCTGGGTAGGGATTTATTCTAGGGATGAAGGACTATTTCAATATTCAAAGATTAATCACTGTAATCCACCATGTTGACAGCCTAAGGAATAAAAATCACACAATCATATCAATGCAAAAAAAAAAAAAAAAAGAGCATTTGACTAAATTCAACATGCACTCATGGCAAAAAAACAAAAAAACAAAAACAAAAAACCTCTTAAAAAATGGGAATAGAGAGAAAATTCCTCAACTTTGAAAAAAAGCATTTATAAAAAAGCTACAGCTCACTTTTTTTTTTTTTTTTTGAGAGACAGTTTCATTCTGTCACCCATGCTGGAGCGCAGTGGTGCGATCACAGCTGACTGTAGCCTTGACCTTCTGGGCTCAAGTGATCCACCCACCTCAGTCTCCCAAGTAGCTGGGATCACAGGCATGTGCCACGATGCCTGACTATTTTTGTATTTTTAGTAGAGACGGGTTTTCGCCATGTTGCCCAAGCTCATCTCGAACTCCTGACCTCAAGCGATCTACCCACCTTGGCCTCCCAAAGTGTTGAGATTACAGGCATGAGCTACCGTGCCCGACCTCACATTATTCTTAATGGTGTAAAACGGAAGGCTTTCCTCCTAAGATTAGCATTAAGGCAGGGAAGTCTGCTCTCACCACTGCTATTCAACACAGTACTGGAAGTTATAGTTATAGTTGTAGTACAGGAAAAAGGAAATAAAGGCATACGGATTAGAAAGGAAGACACAGGGCCAGATGCAGTGGCTTATGCCTGTAACCCCGGCCCTTTGGGAGACCAAGGTAGGAGGATCACTTGAGGCTAGGAATTTGAGACCAGCCTGGGCAACAGAGGGAGACGCCATCTCTGTTAAAAAAAAAAAAAAAAAAAAAAAAAAA
>NW_016812367.1:954634-973687 GCF_001698545.2 Rhinopithecus bieti | reverse complement strand
AAAAAAAAAAAAAAAAAAAAAAAAAAAAAAAAAAAAAAAAAATTAGCTGGGCGTGCATGCTCCTGTAATAGCAGAGACTCAAGAGACTGTGGCAGGAGGATCCCTTGAGCCCAGAAGTTTGAAGCTGGAGTTGGAGCTATGATGGCGCCACTGCATTCCAGCCTGGGTGACAGAGTGAGACCCTGTGTTCCATGAAAGGGCCTTATACGCAAAACGATCTCCAAATGCCAGAGGAGCCAGGGAATCAAAGAAGGAGGCACATAAATCCTGTTTGTTGGTATTGGGTGATTTACTGGGGAACTTACAGGTAGTAGCACAGTCTTGGGAAACTGCAAAACAGGTAGATCTCCACAATTACTCCCCAGATCCAGGGCTTATATATCATAGGAAAAGGGGATATGTGTTCCAGAGAGGCAATGGGAGGCAACCCGCCAGAACAGGCAATAATGCTATGTGCATAATCGCCTATAATTGGTGTGATAACATCAAGGTTGACAAGTAAACTAGGGACACTAAGGACAGTAAGTAAAGTAGGAATCAGGAAGCATTCCTGAGACTGGGACTAATCAAAAGTCAACATGGCAGGTTAGCATCCAAGATGGAGTCACTTTTGTCGCCATATCCCATGTCTAAGAAGAAAAAAAAAGAGAAAAGAAAGGAGAAGAAAGGTAGAAATAACTGTCTCTATCTGCATATGCCATGATTGTCTACATTGAAAATCTCAGAAAATCTATAGAATATTCCTAGAACTAATAAATGAGTTTAACAAGTTTGCAGGATGTAAGACAAAGAAAAAACCCAATTGCATATCTATATACTAGCAATTCACACATGAACACAGCAATTTAAAGTAGAATACTATTTACAATAACCCTAAAAGGTAAAATATGTAGGTATAAATCTAGCAAAAATGCACTAGACATACATGCTAAAAATGACAAGGAAGCTGGTTTAAAAAATTTGAGAAGATCTAAATAAATGCAAAAGACACTATTGATATAAGAAGCAAGAACATACTTGTTCAAGTATAAGTTTCAAAATACTGGAGTATTTGGAGTCAACTCTTTTAATAACATGCCAAACCAACTTGAACAATCGTGCAAAGATTTTGTCTATGTGAGTCAATAATCTATTAAAGTTTTATTTATTTATTGTAGAGACAGGGTCTCACTGTGTTGCTCAGGCTGGTCTTGAACTCCTGGGTTCAAGCAATCCTCCCGCCTTGGCCTCCCAAAGTGTTGGGATTACAGATGTGAGCCACCGTGCTGTCATTAAAGTTATCTTATAATTCACTAAAAAACCTTACAGTAGGTCTCTTCAGCCATTGAATTACTGTCTAGCTAGATGTAACTTAAAATAACTTCCTGGCACGGCGTTCAGTATTATAGGCTCTCCAGTCACATGTCTGCAGAATTTGAATACACTCAGGTACTTTACATTAAGATTTCCATTTACCATCAACACTGACTTAGTTTCTTTTTTTTTTTTTTTGAGACGGAGTTTTGCTCTGTCGCCCTAACTGGAGTGCAGTGGCACAATCTCGGCTCACTGCAAGCTCTACCTGCCGGGTTCATGCCATTTTCCTGCCTCAGCCTCTCAAGTAGCTGGGACTACAGGTGCCTGCCACTATGCCCGGCTAATTTTTTGTACTTTTTTTAGTAGAGGCAGGGTTTCACCATGTTAGCCAGGATGGTCTCAATCTCCTGACCTCGTGATCCGCCCACCTCAGCCTCCCAAAGTGCTGGGATTACAGGCGTGAGCCACCACGCCCGGCACTTAATTTCTAATTCCCTGTTTCCTTGAACACATTTCTGGAACAACTTACATACTTATGTTCCAAATTACATACACACATACACATACATACATACACATTCATATTCTCCTACTGCCACCATCCCTACTTCCCTCTATTATTAAATCCCTCATAAACTCTCTTTCCCGGCCAGGCGCGGTGGCTCATGCCTCTAATCCCAGCACTTTGGGAGGTCAAGGTGGGTGGATCACGAGGTCAGGAGATCAAGACCATGCTGGCTAACGCAGTGAAACCCCATCTCTGCTAAAAACACAAAAAATTAGCCAGGCGTGGTGGCGGGCGCCTGTAGTCCCAGCTACCTGGGAGCCTGAGGCAGGAGAATGGCGTGAACCTGGGAGGCAGAGCTTGTAGTGAGCAGAGATCCCACCACTGCACTCCAGCCTGAGCAACAGAGTGAGACTCTGTCTCAAAAACAAACAAACTAACTAATTAACTAACTAACTAACTAACTAACTAACTAACTAACTAACTCTCTTTCCCTGTTACTGTTCAGACTCCCACCTCTGCGTGTTCTCAGAACTGTGGACCCCGGATTTAGAAAAACCCTGTAGGACCTGAAACCCATCTGCTACTTTGACTGTGTCCCATGCCCTGTGGGAAGATTTCCAACACAACAGGTCAGAGGCTGTAGAAAACCTTTTCTTTTTTCCTCCACTGCAACAGAGACAGAGTGAGCCGAGAGTTGCCTACATCTTGCAGATATAACTCTCACAAAGGAGATCCTGACCTACAGAACTGAAGGAAAATCAATAGAACAGACAAGAGAGGATGTCAGGCAAAGAATACAGAGGTTGGTGTTAGTGAACTTAGGAAAGATTTTATGCGTGAGATGAAGGGATGCCCCTTTTCTCATTTTACAAGAGGTAGTAAATCAAGAAACTTTCTCTAAAAGTGCTTCAGAAAAACCCAGATTTGGGCCGGGTGTGGTGGCTCACGGCTGTAATCCCAGCACTTTGGGAGGCCGAGGTGGGTGGATCACGAGGTCAGGAGTTCAAGACCAGCCTGACCAACATAGTGAAACCCCGTCTCTACTAAAAATACAAAAAATTAGCCAAGCGTTGTAGTGGGTGCCTGTAATTCTAGCTACTTGGGAGACAGAGGCAGGGGAATCGCTTGAACCTAGGAGGCAGAGGTACAATGAGTCGAGGTCATGCCATTGCACTCCAGCCTAGGTTACAAGAGTAAAACTCTGTTTCAAAAAAATAAAAAAATAAAAATAAAAAAAAAAAGAAAATTAAAACCCAGATTTGGCCGGATGTGGTGGCTCACGTCTGTAATCCCAGCACCTTGGAAGGCCAAGATAGGTGGATCACCTGAGGTCAGGAGTTCAAGGCCAGCCTGACCAACATTGTGAAACCTCGTCTCTACTAAAAATGCAAAATTAGGCAGGTGTGGTGGCGGGCACCTGTAATCCCAGCTACTCGGGAGACTGAGGCAGAAGAATCGCTTGAACCTGGGAGGCAGAGGTTGCAATGAGCTGAGATGGCACCATTGCACTTCAGCCTGGGCAACAAGAGCTAAACTGCATCTAGAAGGAAGGAGGGAGGGAGGGGGAGGAGGGGAAGGGAGGGAGAGGGAAGCAGGGGAGGGAGGGGAGAGGAAGGGGGGAGAGGAGAGAGGGGGGTCCTAATTAAGGCAATGACATTTTAAAAAGTGGTTAAACAGTGGAGGAGACATTGAATGTTTCCCTCTCTAAGATGAGAAAGAAAGCCAAGATGTCTACTTCACCACTCTTATTCAAACATAATATCCAAAAGCAAGTTCCAGCAAACTGGTAATGAGACTAGAAAAAAGGAAATAAAAAAACATGCAGATTGGAAAGAAAAAAAAGAAAACTTGTCCTTATTTGTTAGATGAGATGAATTTGTCTAATACAAAAATCCCAAGGGAATCTACAAACATCCCCCTAGAAACTAATAAAGAGTTAAGCCAAAGTTTGCAGTGTCCAAGAGAAACATATAATAAATTAATCACAATTTCTATATAAATATAAATAATACAACCATGGAGGAAACCAAAATTAAAAGCACAATGCATATTTGCAATCACTTCTGGGGAAAAAATAATTACTTAAGTAAAAGTCTTAACAAAACTATATAGTTTCTGTGGTGCTGAAAAACTTCATACAAATTCCTGGTAAAAGATACAAGAAGAAGATTCAAATAAATGCAGAGACATACCATCGCTCATGGAGTGGAACAATTTAAACATGGTAAAAATGGAAATTATTTTCCAAATTGGTATACAGGTTTTAACACAATTTCCTTTTCTTTTTTTTTTTTTTTTTTGAGTTGGGTCTTGAGGACAGCGACCTGGCCTGTGGTGCAATGAGGCACAACCATAGTTTCCAAACTGGAGCCCTTGAACCCCTGGGATCGAGGGGAATCCTCCACCCTCAGCCCCTCCCAGGTAGCTGAGACTTACAGCTGCACTCCCACGCCCCAGTTTAACTTTTTTTTTTTGTTCTGCGGCAGTGACAAAGAGTGAGATCTTGTTTGCTTGCCCAGGCTGGTCTTCCCTGCTTTCCAAGCCAGTCTTCATGCCCCTTCCAACTCCCCAAAAGTTGCTGGGATTACAAGGTGATGAAACCACCACATCCAGCTAATGTTTAAAATTTGTTTACAGGCCAGGGCGGATGGCTCAAGCCTGGTAATCCCAGCACTTTGGGAGCCTGAGACGGGTGGATCAACGAGGTCCAGGAAGATTGAGACCCTCCTGGCCCTACACGTGAAACCCCCCGTCTCTACTAAAAAATACAAAAAAAACTATGCCCAGGCGAGATGGCAGCGCCTTGTAGTCCCCCCAGCTACGTCGGGAAGGCCTGAGGAAGGAGAATGGCCTCGCACCCAGGGAGGGTTGGCAGGCTTGCAGTGAGCTGAGATTCCCGTCACTGCACTCCCCAAACCCTGGGCGACGAGCGAGCTCCCATTCTCAAAAAAAAAAAAAAAAAAAAAAAAAATCTGTACAGATGGGATCTTGCTACTTTGCCCAGGCTGGTCTTGAACTCCTAGCCTCAAATAATCCTCTGGCCTTGGCTTTCCAAAGCTCTGGGATTACACGCCATGAGCCAGCATGCCTGATCAGTTTAACACTATTTCTATCAAAACTCCACAAGCGTAATTAAAACATTTTTTAAAAATTAGGCCAGGCGCAGTGGCTCATGCCTATAATTCCAGCACTTTGGGAGGCTGAGGCGGGTGGATCATGAGGTCAGGAGATCAAGACCATCCTGGCTAACATGGTGAAACTCCATCTCTACTAAAAATACAAAAAAATTTAGCCAGGCGGGGTGGCGGGTGCCTGTAGTCCCAGCTACTCGGGAGGCTGAGGCAGGAGAATGGCGTGAACCCAGGAGGCGGAGCTTACAGTAAGCCGAGATCACGCCACTGCACTCCAGCCTGGGCGACAGAGCGAGACTCTGTCTCAAAAAAAAAAAAAAAATTAGAGATAAGGGGCCAAGCAAGGGGTTCATGCCTGTAATCCTAGCAGTTTGGGAGGCCAAGGATGGTGAATTACTTGAGGTCAGGAGTGATTCAGTCAACATGATGAAACCCTGTCTCTAATAAAAATACAAAAATTAGCTGGGCGTGGTGGCACGTGCCTGTAGTCCCAGCTACTTGGGAGGCTGAGGCAGGAGAATCACTTGAACCTGGGAGGCGGAGGTTGCAGTGAGCTGAGACTGCTCCACTGCACTGCAGCCTGGACAACAGAGCAAGACTCTATCTCAAAAAATGAAATGAGGCCGGGTGCAGTGATTCATGCCTATAATCCCAGCACTTTGGGAGGCCAAGGCGGGCGGGTCACAAGGTCAGGAGATTGAAACCATCCTGGCTAACATGGTGAAACACCGTCTCTACTAAAAATACAAAAAATTACCCGGGCATGGTGGCGGGCACTTGTAGTCCCAGCTACTTGGGAGACTGAGGCAGGAGAATGGCGTGAACTCGGGAGGCGGAGCTTGCAGTGAGCTCAGATGGCACCACTGCACTCCAGCGTGCGCGACAGAGCAAGACTCCATCTCAAAAAAAAAAAAAAAGAAAGAAAGAAATGAAATAAAATAAAATTAAATAAAATTAGCGATAGGGTCTCACTATGTTGCCCAGGCTGGATCAAATTGAGTGTTCACAGGTGCAATCATAGTGCATTATAGCCTCGAACTCCTGGGCTCAAGTAATCCTTCCACCTTCAGCCTCTTAAGCAGCTGGGACGACAGGCACACAACTACACCTGGCCATAGCTAAAACTTTTTTGAAAAGGAAGAATAAAGTGGGAGAAATCATCCTGCACCATGTCAAGACATTATATAGTTACAGTAATCAAGACTGTGTGCTATTGGTAGAAGGATAGACACATAGACAATGGGGCAGAATAGAGAACTCAGAAACAGACCCACATACATAGGCCCATTTGATTTTTTACAAAGGTACAAAAGCAATTCAATGGAGGAAAGATAGTCTTTAAAAAATAGACTTTATTTTTTAGAGCACTTTAGGTTCACAGCAAAATAGAATGGAAAGCACAGAGATTTCCTATGTACTCCCTACCCCACCACCCCCTCACACACAACTTCCCTGATACCAGCATCCCACTGAAGAGTGGTATATTTGTCACAATCAGTGAACCTGGATAGACATATCATTGTCATCTAAAATCCAGTTTACACTAGGGTCACTCCTGGTGCTATACATCCTATGGTTTTGACAAGTGTATATTATATTGACATGTATCCACCATTGTAGTATTATATAAAATTGTTTCTTTTTCTTTCTTTCTTTCTTTTCTTTCTTTTTTTTTTTTTTTTTGAGACAGAGTCTCTCTTGTTGCCCAGGCTGGAGTGGAATGGCACGATCTCAGCTAACTGCAACCTCCACCTCCCGGGTTCAAGTGATTCTCCTGCCTCAGCCTCTCAAATAGCTGGGATTATAGACACCTGCCACCACGCCTGGCTAATTTTTGTATTTTTGTAGAGATGGGGTTTCACCATGTTGGCCAGGCTGGTCCTGAAGTCCTGACCTCAGTTGATCCACTCGCCTCGGCCGCCCAAAGTGCTGGGATTACAGGTGTGAGCCACTGTGCCTGGCCCTGTGTGCAAGTTTTTGTGTGGACATAATTTTTACTTCATTTCAGTAGTTACCAAGGAATGCAATCACTGGATCATATAAGAGTATGTTTATTCCGGGCGCGATGGCCCACAACTGTAATCCCAGCACTTTGGGAGGCCTAGGGGGCGTATCATGAGGTCAGGAGAGCGAGACTATCCTGGCTAACGTGGTGAAACCCCGTCTCTACTAAAAATACAAAAGAAAATCAGTCGGGCATGGTGGCATGCACCTGCAGTCCCGGCTACTCCGGAGACTGAGGCAGGAGAATGGCATGAACCCGGGAAGCGGAGCTCGCGGTGAGCGTCCAGCCTGGGCGACAGAGCGAGACTCCATCTCCATTAAAAAAAAAAAAAAATAGAGTGTGTTTAGCTTTGTAAGAAATTGCCAAACTCTTCCAAAGTGGCCGTACTACTTTGTATTTCCGCCAGCAATGAATGAGAGTTCCTGTTGCTCCACATCCTTGCCAGTATCTGGTGTTGTCAGTGTTCTGGATTTTGGCCATTCTAATCAGGGCATATTAGTATTTATGTCATTGTTGCTTTAATTTACAATTCTGTAATGACATATGATGATGAACATATTTTCATAGGCTTACTTGTCATTGTTATTATTTACTTATTTTTTAGAGGCAGGGTCTTTCTCCCAGGCTAGAGAGTACTGGCACCATCATGGCTCACTGCGGCCTCAAACTCCCCAGTTCAAGCAATTCTCCTGCCTCCACCTCCTGAGTAGCTGAGATTATAGGAGTGGCACGGCCAGCTACTTTTTGTATTTTTAGTAGAGATGGGGTTTCACCATGTTGGCCAGACTGGTCTCAAACTCCTGACATCAGGTAATCCACTCACCTCAGCCTCCCAAAGTGCTGGGATTACAGCATGAGCCACCGAGTCTGGCCACCACTGTGCATTTTTATTTATAATAGTGCCAAACTGGAAACAGCTCAGATGTCCTTCCATGATTAATGATTAAACAAACTGTGGCACACCATGCAATGGTTATTACTTAGTGGATTTTTTCCAATTGTTTTTATTGTGGCAAAATAAACATAACATAAAGTTGACTGTTTTTAAGTGTACAGTTCAGTGGGATTAAGTACATTATGTTGCCATACAACTCTCACCACCATCCGCCTACAGAACTCTTTTTATCTTGGAAAACTGAAACTCTATACCTATTAAACAATAACTTCCTACTCTCCCTGTCCTCCAGTCCCTGGCAACCACCATTCTGCTTTCCGTCTCTGTGATTTTGACGTATCTAGTACCTCATATACATAGAATTACTCAGTATTTATCATTTTATGTCTGGCTTATTCCACTTAGCGTAATGTTTTCAAGGTTCATCTATGTTGTAGCATGTGTCAGAATTCCCATCCTTTCTAAGGCTGAAAGGATTTTCCATTGTGTGGATATACCATGTTTTGCTTATCCATCATTCATCTACTGATGAACAACTGGACCACTTCCATTTTTTTTTTTTTTTTTTTTGCTTGTGAAGAATGCTGCTGTGAACATATGTGTACAGATATCTCTTTGAGACCCTACTTTTAATTATTTTGAGCATATATCTAGATATGGAATTGCTGGATCATATGGTAATTCTATTTTTATTTATTTATTTTGAGACAGCATCTTGCTCTGTCACCCAGGCTGGAGTGCAGTGGAATGATCACAGCTCACTGCAGCCTTGACCTCCCAGGCTCAAGCAATCCTCTCACCTCAGCCTCCTGAGTAGCTTGGACTACAGGCGCATGCCACCAGATGCAGATAATTTTTGTATTATTTGTAGAAATGCGGTTTCGTCATGTTGCCCCGACTGGTCTCGAACTCCTGGGCTCAAGCAATGCTCCTGCTTCTGTTTCCTAAAGCGCTGGAATTATGAACATAAGCTGGCCGGGCTCAGTGGCTCACGCCTGTAATCCCAAGACTTTGGGAGGCCGAGGCGGGCGGATCATGAGGTCAGGAGATTGAGACCATCCTGGCTAACACGGTAAAACCCCGTCTCTACTAAAAACACACAGAAAAAATTAGCTGGGCGAGGTGGCGGGCACCTGTAGTCCCAACTACTTGGGAGGCTGAGGCAGGAGAATGGCGTGAACCCAGGAGGTGGAGCTTGCAGTGAGCGAGATCACACCACTGCACTCCAGCCTGGGTGACAGAGCGAGACTCCGTCTCAAAGAGAGAGAGAGAGAAAAAGCATAAACCACCACACCCAGCCTATTTTTACTTTTTTGAGGAATCATTATACTGTTTTCCACAGTGTCTGTACCATTTTACATTCCCACCAACAGTGCACAAGGGTTCAATTTCCCCACATCCTTGCCAATGTTTGTACTTTCTTTCTTTTCCTTTTTTTTTCTAGTTGTCATCTTAATGGGTATATGACGTAGTCTCTCATTGTTCTTTATCTCATTGTGATTTGTGTTTCCCTAATGATTAGTGATGTTGAGCATCTTTTTGTGTGCTCACTGGCCACTTGTTGATCATTGGAGAAATGTCTATTCAAGTCCTGTGTTGTGATTTTTGAATTAGATAGTTCTTTTTTTTGTTGCTAGTTTTAGAAGTCTCTGCATATTCCAGCTATTAATCCTTTGTCAGATATATGATTTGCAAATATTCTCTCCCATTCTGTGGGTTGCCTCTTTCCTCTGCTACAGTGTCTTTTGATGCACAAAATGTTTTAATTTTCATAAAGTCCAGTTTGTCTGTTTTTTCTTTTGTGGCCTGTGCCTTTAGTGTCATATCCAGGAGTCTGTTACCAAATCCGATGTGGTAAAGCCTTTGCCATATATTTTCTATGAGTTTTATGCTTTGGGATTTTAAAGTTCTGCATCTTTTGAGAGAATTTTATATATGGTGTTAGAGAAGGCTCCACCTTCAGTTTTTTGCATGTGAATATCCAGTTTTCCCAGCACCATTTGTTGGAAAGGCTATCCCTCCTCCCCACATTGAATGGGCTTGGCCTCCTTGTTAACAATTATTTGACCATATATGGGAGGGCATATCCTGGGGCTCTGTATTGTATTCCATTGGTCTATATGTCTGTCTATAGGCCAGTACTACACTGTCTTGATGATTGAAGCTTGGAAGTAAGTTTAGAAATGAGGAAATGTGAGTTCTTCAGCTTTATTCTTCTTTTTCAGGATTGTTTTGGCTAATCAAGATCCCTTGAGAGTGTATGAATTGGAGAATGAGTTTCTCTGTTTCTACAAAAATGTCATTGTGATTTTGATAGGGATTGCATTAAATCTGTAGATTGCTTTGGGTAGTATGGACATCTTAACTATATTAAGTAAGGATGATTTTTATTACTGATTCAATCTCCTCACTAGTTATAGGTTTATTCGGATTCTATTATCTACTCTGAGTCAGTTTTACATTTCTATAAATTTCATCTACTTTATCCAGTTTGTTGGCTTATATTTGCTCATAGTACTCTCTTATGATCCTATTTCTGTAGAATTGATAGTAACGAGTCATTGCAGTCGGGATCCGGCAGCAGAGGCTGTGTGTGTGTGTGTGTGTGTGTGTGTGTGTGTGTGTGTGTGTTGGTGGTCGGAGAAATGCTTGAGAGGATAACACCCGATTTAGGAGTGGACAGGGTATGAGGACAAATAAGTGGTAATGGGAGACCTTGTTTTTTTTTTTTTCCTTTTAATCTTGTTTGATAATACATTTGTGCATTATTTTGTCGTTCTCTTTAAATTCATTTTTTAAAGGTAGAAGCAAATCAAGAGTGGTAGATGCTGTGCCAAGGAAAGTCAGGGATCCTAGGTTCGAATCCTGTCTCCATTCGCAATTCGCTCCGCGACCTCAAACGACCTCAGTTTCATCTATAAAAAACTGGTAACCATCGTCAGTTGCCAGGCCATGAAGAGAGTCAACGGAAATAAGTTTTTATTCTAGGGCATCCGCTCTCTCTCAGGTAAAAGCTGCGCCCCAATCAGGTACTGCCGCGCCAGGGTCGCGGGACATCTCGGGATTTGTGGTCCACCGGCGGAACTCGCGGTCCCGGCAGGCACCGCGGCGGCGGCAGAGCGACGTGGCGCGGCCAGTTGCGGCTGCGCAGGCAGGTGGAGCAAGATGGCTGTGGAGCTGGGCGTGCTGGTTGTCCGACCCTGGCCCGGAACCGGGCTGGGCAGAGTGATGCGGACCCTCCTGCTGCTACTGTGGGTGGCGACGCGCGGAAGCGCGCTCTACTTTCACATCGGAGAGACGGAGAAGAAGTGCTTTATTGAGGAGATCCCGGACGAGACCATGGTCATAGGTGCGGGGGCGGGGAGGAAGGGGCGAGTTTGGGACGTGACCGTGGTCTTGGGGCAGGGGATGCGCGACAGTCAGCTCTCTAGAGCCGAGAGGAGACGGCCTCGCTGTGCCCAGGCGGTCGGGGAGCCCATGCCACCTCGCGCTCCTCTGACCTGGGCTCGCCCTGCTTCCCTCCAGGAAACTACCGGACGCAGCTGTATGACAAGCAGCGGGAGGAGTACCAGCCGGCCACCCCGGGGCTTGGCATGTTTGTGGAGGTGAAGGACCCAGAGGACAAGGTGAGCCAATCCCCCCGCTTCTTTTCCATGAAGCTTTCAGCTAGGCAGGCTCCGGCACTTCCTCTTCTAGTTCCTGCATCTGCTAAAGTGGGAGAAACAGTTGGTGTTGTGGGAATATCCTGACTGTTGCATGACCCTGCCAAGTTACTTACCTTCCCGGAACCATTTTCCCGGTCTGTGAAATGGGCGGATTAATTGTGGTGATAAAAATCAAAGAGTTTTGTCAACTCTTAAAGCCATCTAGACTTTAAGATTTCACAGAACACCATACTTTCCCCACAAAATGAGCAGCTTTTAATCTTCACAAATAAGGATATGAAAACGAACGGCAAAATCTTTCAGCTGTCACCTTCTGTCAACTTTCATTAAAAACCAAACTCACAGAGGGGTGTGGTGGCTCATGCCTGTAATCCCAGCACTTTGGGATGCCGAGGCGGGTGGATCACTTGAGGCTAGGAGTTCAAGACCGGCCTGGGCAACCCCTGTCTGGCAAATCCCATATCTAGTAAAAATACAAAAAAGAAAATTAGCCAGGTGTGGTGGCACACACCTGTAATCCCAGATACTTGGGAGGCTGAGGCACTATAATCGCTTGAACCCGGGAGGCTGAGGCTGCAGTGAACTGAGATAGCACCATGGCAGTCCAGCTGGGACGACAGAGTGAGACTGTCTCAAAAACAAAAACAAAACCCAAAAAACGACTCACACCAAAAGAGTTGAAAGGGCATGAACTTTATAAAGGAAAGCCTTTCCCAAGAGCAGTCAGTCACTTGCCACCCTGATGTCAGACTCTCAGACTCTAAACACCTGCCCCAGAGAGTTCTCAGACAAGTACATGGCAAGAGCTGCTGAGCAGCTTTGGATCTTTTAGTGTTGTGAGGTGCCAGAGGGTGTGCTTGTCAACTTTTGCGGTACTTAGAGTCTTAAGCACTGTTTTCCTCCATTCCCATCCCTACCATAACACTGACTGAAGCTTGTTCCCTTCCTCCAGGTCATCCTGGCCCGGCAGTATGGCTCTGAGGGCAGGTTCACTTTCACCTCCCATACCCCTGGCGAGCACCAGATCTGTCTTCACTCCAATTCCACCAAGTTCTCCCTCTTTGCTGGAGGCATGCTGGTAAGTGGGCCCACATGGAAGTTGCAGCTTTCAGCCTTCATCCTTTGTATAGCTCCAAGGGCAGATTCAGTTTCACCTCACATACCCCTGGAGAGCACCAGGTCTGTCTTCACTCCAATTCCCCAAGTTCTCCCTCTGCTGGAGGCATGCTGGTAAGTGGGCCTATATGAGACTTGTAGCTTTCAGCTTTCATCCTTTGTTGAGGACTGGGGGACTGGTGGTGCTGTGGGTGTGAGAGGATTGTGTCAGATTTTGTGTCTCCTAAGAACACTGGGTTTCTAGTGGATATCCAGGACACAATGACTGAGCGCTTTGTATATGCCTCACTCAGAGCACCAGCCCAAGCTTAATACATGCTTGTGTGCCCAGAGCCCCATGGGGCTAAGACACTGAAGAGGGCCCAGTCTGTTGGCTAAATGAACAGATGAAGGAAAGTCAGGGATGAGCTGTCAGTCTCTGGCAGGAAGATGGAGCAGGGCTGCCAGATTTCCCTTATCTCCTTTGTCCTCAGAGAGTTCACCTGGACATCCAGGTAGGTGAACATGCCAACGACTATGCAGAAATTGCCGCTAAAGACAAGTTGAGTGAGTTGCAGCTACGAGTGCGACAGCTGGTGGAACAAGTGGAGCAGATCCAGAAAGAGCAGAACTACCAGCGGGTGAGTGACTGGGCCAGGAGCAGTGGGCTTCTCCCTAGAAGCTGCCCACTGGCTCAGCCAGGAATTTCACATCAGATTCATTCTGAGACCCCCAAGGGACTGACCTGCACTGCATTGTAGGCCGTGGGGTGGGTATTACTAACTCCACCTTGTAATTGGGGATACAGACTCATAAGAGGCTGTCATTGCCCTAAATCACAGTTACACACAGAATGGCACAGTAGGATTTGATACCAACACCTTGGGTGCTATTTCAGTGGGTCCACATGCTCCCAGGACCAGGGTCTCAAACTTAACCGGTGACCAGGAACCAGAGAGTACCATGAATGAATCTGTGACTTGAAGGACTAGTAGGGCAGTGACCCATCTAAACAAGCACAGCCACTATTCAGTGTCACCTGGGGGCCTCCTTGCAGAAATACCAGCCTGGAGTTTACAGGATGTCCCATTTTTTCAAGAGGAAATAGCCAAGATTTTTATGTGAACATTTTAATTTATTTTTTATTTTTTTCTATTGCTGCTGCACAAATTGTCTGGGTTTTAAGTGTTGACAAAAGACTGTGCACTGTGTGAGCCCAAAAAAACATACATAAAGGCCAGATCCAGCCCCCAGCCTGCCAGTTTACAGCCTGTGCCCAACATCTTCAAGGAGCAATCTGGAGACCTAGGCAGAGGGCTTAGAGCACGTCCACTCCTGCATGCTCCAGGACAGCTCTGCCTCGTGGGGTGATACCACAACTACCTTATCTCTCTCCCAGGCACCAGGGCAGGACTAGGTGAGGACTATGCCTGACAGATGAAGAAACAGACTTGGGAGAATGAGTAGGTTGCCTGAGGGTAAAAGATAGTCCCCAGGTAGAGTGACACTTTGCAGGCACTTGGTTGGAATCTGGGAAAAGCTGGCTGACCTTGGGCATCCTCTTGGGCTGGGAATGCAGCAGTTCTAGCAGACCCAGCCAACTCAGGCTCACCTTATATTCCCCTACAGTGGCGAGAGGAGCGCTTCCGGCAGACCAGTGAGAGCACCAACCAGCGGGTGCTGTGGTGGTCCATTCTGCAGACCCTTATCCTCGTGGCCATCGGTGTCTGGCAGATGCGGCACCTCAAGAGCTTCTTTGAAGCCAAGAAGCTTGTGTAGCTGTCCCAGGTGTCACAACCCATCCTCCCAGGCTGGGGGAGAAAGGACCTCCTGGAACTGACTTCTGGCAGGAGGACTGGTTTCCAGCCATACCTGTTCTGGAAGGGAGAGGGGCTGCAGGCACCCACAGGCACAAGCTGAAGGCAGCAGCTTGGCTGGCTAATACTGAGCAGGTGGTGGGGCAAATTCCTGCCCTCTCTCTTTGGCCTCTGGGCCCTTTGCAGTAATCACCCAGGGGCTGGTAAAGTCCCTCCTCTTGGCACCTCAGAATCACAGTGTTACTGATCAGGGATGTGAGGCTGCTGTCGGGGGTGGGGGGAGGGGAATGGGCAGGCAAGCCAGTCTTCTGTCTTCCTTTGCTAACTTAGGGTTTTGAGCAGGTTGGGGTATGGTGCCTGTCATACCTGCCTGCCACCCTGGGAACTCACTGTTCTCTATTTCAGCCTAGACCTGCTGATCCCAGGGTGTGTGTGAGTTGAGGGTGGGTGGAGGGGTTTGCAGTGTGGGCATGTGGCCCTGCATTTGACCTCAGCTTCTTCACATGGTTGTCCATTCTGGGGCTTAAAGAACTGGGACCAGACCAAGTAGAGGCCTTGGTGCTGGTTGAGGTGGGGCCTGCAGAGTCTTACTGATTTCATTTTCAATAAATTTAGGTTTGTTACATGAGTTTCCCAATTAAAAAAAAAAAAAAAACTTGTCCAGTGCAAGTTACTCAACCATCAGTGGGCATAACTGCAAGAAGCTTCAGAGAATGTCAGTTCTTCCAAAGAGCAAAGCACTTCACATTCCAAAGTGATTCCCGCCAGTCGGCTTCATTCTTTCCTCCTTCTCCAGGCCTTCCTGTGGCAGGGAATAGTAGGTTTGTCCAAGATTATACAAGTAAATTGGGTTGGGGCTCAAATCTACACCCTTTCCCCCGTGCCAGCTCCCTGGTGAAGTCCTCTCTGTTTCTAGAGTCAGTGAGCAGCATTGTCACGGGTGCTGCCAGGAAGTGCCGGGTAAGGAGGTGCATTGAGCAGGGAGTGCTACAGGACAGCCACCCTGGGCTGGCAGGGACAAGGATGTTGATGGGCTAAACCAACAGCAAGTGATTTCAACCAGGACCACGAAGGAGAGGAAGGATTCTGCTGGAAAGAGATGGCAGGACAGAGGTGACTGGAGAAGTGGAAGTAAACAGCTGGAATGGAGGTGGATGGGTGTTTTGTTTCAGCTGCAGAGGGTGTTGTGAGGAAGCTGGAAAGGAAGGTTGGATTAGAGTTAGAGAAGCCTTGAGCCCCAGGTAAGCGATTTGGATATGCCCACCTTTCAAGAGGGGCTGCAGGCACCCACAGGCACAAGCTGAAGGCAGCAGCTTGGCTGGCTAATACTGAACGGGTGGTGGGGTAAATGCCTGCCCCCTCCCTCTGGCCTCTGGGCCCTTTGCAGTAATCACCCAGGGGCTGGTAAAGCCACTGAGAGCCCTACTGGCACCTCAGAATCACAGTGTTACTGATCAGGGATGTGAGGTTGCTGTTGGGGGTTGGGTGAGGCAAATGGGCAGGCAGTTTTGAGAAGAACCTTCTGACAAGAAATGTGAGGAAGGTTACAGCAGTGTGTGAGAAAGACTGGGAAGAAGGAGACAAGTCTGGGGGCTGCTTCCCCTACTGGGAGGATGCAATCTGGGCTCATGCTGCCAGCTAATTCTTCCACATGAAAAAAAAGTTTTTTGGCCGGGCACAGTGGTTCACACCTGTAATCCCAGCACTTTGGGAGGCTGTGGTAGGTGGATGGCTTGAGACAATGAGACCAGCCTGGCCAACATGGTGAAACCTCATCTCTACTAAAAATACAAAAAATTAGCCAGGTGTGGTGGCATGTGCCTGTAATCCCAACTACTCGGAAGGCTGAGGCAGGAGAATCGCTTGAACCCAGGAGACAGAGGTCGCAGTGAGCCAAGATTGTACCACTGCACTCCAATCTGGGCTACAGTGGGACTCTGTCTCAAAAAAAAAAAAAAAGGCCGGGGGCAGTGGCTCACGCCTGTAATCCCAGCACTTTGGGAGGCTGAGCAGATGGATCACGAGGTCAGGAGATTGAGACCAACCTGGCTAACATGGTGAAACCCTGTCTTTACTAAAAATAATATGAAAAATTAGCTGGGCATGGTGGTGGGCGCCTGTAGTCCCAGTGACTCGGGAGACTGAGGCAGGAAAATGGCGTGAACCCGGGAGGCGGAGCTTGCAGTGAGCCGAGATGGCGCCACTGCACTCCAGCCTGGGCAACAGAGCGAGACTCTGTGTCAAGAAAAAAAAGTATTTTTAAAGAACAGCTTTAAAATTGCAGAAAAATTGTGAAGACATTTTCCCTATTATTAACATCATGCATTACTTTATCCAGACTTCCTTAGTTTTTACCTACTGTCCTTTTCGGTTCCAGGATTCCACATCACATTTAGTCACTATGTCTCCTTAGGCTCCTTTTGGCTGTGACAGTTTCTTAGACCTTCCTTGTTTTTGATGATTCCTTGACTGTTTTGAGGAGTACAGGTCAAGTATTTTGTACAATTTCTCAGCTAGGGTTTGTCTGATGTTTTTCTCATAATTGTTGTGGTTTTCTGAAAAGAGACCACAGGCCGGGTGCGGTGGCTCATGCCTGTAATCCCAGCACTTTGGGAGGCAGAGGCAGGCAGATCACCTGAGGTCAGGAGTTCAAGACCAGCCTGGCCAACATGGTGAAACCCCGTCTCTACTAACAAACACAAAAGTTAGTCGTGCATGGTGGCAGGCACCTGTAGTCCCAGCTACTAGGGAGGCTGAGGCAGGATAATTGCTTGACTCGGGGAGGCAGAGGTTGCTGTGAGCTGAGATCGTGCCACTGCACTCCAGCCTGAGCGACAGAGTGAGACTCTGTCTCAAAACAAAGACAAAAACAAAAGCAAAACAAAAGATACCAGAGTTGAAGTGTCATTATCAACATGGCTTATAGCTGGATATCACATTTAAAAATTAGATAATTTGGGGCTGGGTGCGATGGCTCACGCCTGTAATCCTAGCACTTTGGGAGGCTGAGGTGGGCAGATCACGAGGTCAGGAGTTCAAGACCAGCCTGGCCAACATAGTGAAACCCCATCTCTACTAAAAATACACAAATCAGCCGGGCATGGTGGCGTGCGCCTGTATTCCCAGCCACTCGGTAGGCTGAGGCAGAAGAATCGCTTGAACCCAGAAGCTGGAGGCTGCAGCAAGCCGAGATCGCCCCACTGCACACCAGCCCGGGCGACAGTGTGAGACTTCGTCTCGGAAAAAAAAAAAAAGATAATTTGGGTTTTATGTGAGATCTGATTTCTTGAGATAGTGAATCTGACAATCTGAAGTAGGACTTCATCCTGATGTAGTAACATTTAACCGGATGGAGTGGTCCCCTTTAGATGGGCTGTGGATTGGTCAAGGTTCTGGTGTAGGGTCTGCAGTGCCCTGGGGGAGTCAACAGGAAGGGGAATGGGTGGATTATATACTTCCAGGTTTAAGGGGTAAAGGGGTTACTGGGAATGATTCATTTCCCATCCAGAGTGACGTTCTCTCTGAAGCAGAGTGATTAAGATCATAGATTGTGGGGAGAAAAAAACAAAATAAAAACCCAAAACCCATATAGATTGTGCAACCAAACTACCTGATTTGCTTCTCTGTGGCTCAGTTCCCTCAACTTTAACTTGGGGATAAGCACCTACCGATAAGGACTACCTGAGATAACCCTCATGCAGTAAGAACTATTAACAAGGACTGGCACATAATAAGAACTTAACAGATGTTTGCTATCTACTAGGAAACTTAATAGTAGAGCAGAGGAGGTCAAGTCTAACAACTGGAAGAGCAGAGGAGGTCAAGTCTAACAACTGCCGCTTTCTTTCTCCAGGTAGGAGGCTAGCAGGAGTGGTGGGGAGGGGTCTGGGATGCGGGGCATGGTTAAATTCCCACGGTGACGGGGCAGATACGGGAACTCAGTCTCCTATTCCCTTCTTCAGTTCTCAGCTCCACCAAAGTACCCTTTTCCTGAATGACAGCTGTCATTTATATGGCGTTGAACTGTGTGCCCTAGCGCTGTCCAAGTGTTTGCACTTTCTCCTTGAATCCCCACAGCTACCATATGGGATGGGAGCCATTGATATACCCAGGTGAGGAAACAGATGCAGAGATGTGGCTTGCTCAAAACACAGCTGAATTGGCAGAGTCAAGTTTCAAATTCAGTCAACTTGCCTTCAGAACTGGGCTCCTAACGTCTGCTCGGGCTGTCAGCTGAACTCAGCGCCGAGGCATGAGCTTGGCTTTGCCCCTCCAAGCTTGTGCGGAGGAGAACGCGCCGCCTGGGCCGAGACGGGGACCCTGGGACGCTCCCGCCTCCCCTCGGGAAGAGGACGGAGATGCAGATTCTCCCCGAGCGCTGGTTTGGAAGTCTAGACTTTTAGGTCCAGTCCCAGCCCATTGACTTGTTGGGAGGCCCTAGGCGTCTGGGCTTCAGTTCCTCGGGCTGTCAGGCGGGTCCCGGGGCGGCTAGGAAGGAGCCGCCCCGCGAGGGAGGCCCGCCCGCGCTGCTCGCAAGCAGAACCTTGGAGGCGGCGGCTCCGGGAGCGGGCGGCGCGGCCGGAGCAGCGGACCCGGCGGACCGGGGGGCGGGGCGGACGGGTCTGGGCGGAGCGGGAGGCG
>NW_016812367.1:933223-954259 GCF_001698545.2 Rhinopithecus bieti | reverse complement strand
AGGCGGAGGCGCCGCGTAGGCCCGGGAGGCCGGGCCGGCCGGGCGGCGAGCCCCTGCCCCATGCGCCGCCGCCGCTTCCCCGCACGATGTTCCCCTCGCGGAGGAAAGTGGCGCAGCTGCCCTGGGAGGACGGCAGGTGAGCGGCGGTGGCCGGCCCGGGCCCCGTCCTCCCGGGCGCCGCTCCTTTCTCGGCCGCCCGCGGAATCTGGGAGCCCGAGGCCGTCACGTCTCCACGTCTGCGGGTCTCTGTGAGGGCGTGTGGGTCCCTGGCGCTCTGTTCCGGTTTCTGTCTGTCGGTGTGGGTCTTTGCCTCTCCCGCCCTCCGCCACTCCCCGCCCCCGCTCTGCCTCTCCGCTGCACTCGTTCTTCCTCCAGCACCTTCCCCCGCGCCCGTGGGTCTGTGTTTCTCCATTGACTTCCGTTTGTGAGTTTCTGATCCCCTCTTTGCTAGTCTCTCTCATTATGTGTTTCGTTGTGTCTGTGTGTCTCCACCAGCCTCCCTCTGTCTGCATGCGGGTCTCTGTCTCCGCTGACCTCTCACCATGGATTTGTGTTTCTCAATCTGTCTCTGATCCCTGAGGGCATTTATTACGTTTCTCTGGTCTCGGCCTCCCTCATCACATCCATGTAGCCTCAGACCCTCCCTCCTTAACACTTCCCCCACATCCTTCGCAGGCCGCCAGCAGAACCCACCAGAGAAGCTCCGTGCTCTGCCTGGCTGGTCACCGCCTGGCACGTACTAGACACTCCTCATAGTCCGTTTCCTATGCAGTTGTACTGGCCCTACGTGAAAGATGGGAGCTTGGCCCACACCTTAGCTAATGATGTTTCTCACTAAAGCAGAATGGGGAAAGCGATTTGACTGCCTCCATTTGGGGGGCGCTTGAGATGTGTCCCTGCAAGTCTTCTCACATAACACATGACAGGATCTCCTCCCAGTGAATGACACCTCATTTCCTTCATGTTTCTTAAGTTTGTCAGGTGCCATAAGATTCTGGAATTTGGCCGGGCGCGGTGGCTCACGCCTGTAATCCCAGCACTTTGGGAGGCCGAAGCGGGCGGATCACGAGGTCAGGAGATCATCGAGACCATCCTGGCTAACACCGTGAAACCCCGTCTCTACTAAATAGAGAAAAAAATTTGCTGGGTGTGGTGGCGGGCGCGTGTAGTCCCAGCTACTCGGGAGGCTGAGGCAGGAGAATGGCGTAAATCCGGGAGGCGGAGCTTGCAGTGAGCCGAGATTGCGCCACTACACTTCAGCCTGGGCGACAGAGCGAGACTCCGTCTCAAAAAAAAAAAAAAAAAAAGATTCTGGAATTTAGTGGGCACAACTTTTACTCCTGGGGATTTTTCAGACTTAGTGTTGAAAGGAGAAGACAGGAATGTAATAGAAAGCATGGACTGGAGTTCGACCTGGGCAGGAGTCCTCGTTAATTCTGTGAGCAGAGACCCCTGCATCTTTCTGACCGCAGCCTTTCCATTGCTGAGATAGTTGTCACAATATTGACTCTGCAGGGCTGTGTGAGGATTAAAGGAGAGCATTCATGTAAAGACCATGGCACTGCCTGGCACAAGAGGAGGTGCCAGTTGTCTTCCAGTTACGTTTGCAGTTTTGAGGTGCTGTAACCAGAGCAGCTGAGGATTCAAACCTTGTAGTATGAAGTTTGTATGACACAAGAAAGGAAAGGTAATAGAGGAGCATTTCTATTTCCTGATCCCTTTCTGTAGCTGTTCCCAGAGAAATTTACTGATGTCAGTTCTGTGCTTTTGACACAGGGTTAGTGCAAAGATCCACGCAACTGATGCAGGCTAGTGTAGCTATGGAGTGTAGGTTCTGGAGCCAGCCTGCCTGGGTGTGAATCCGCCTCTTACTAGCCTTGGGCAGTGATTGATGAGGGAGACAAAGCCTCTTCTGAACTGCCCCTCAGAGTCAGGGCGGCCTGGGCCTGGGAACTGCTGGGACTGCAAATCTGGAGTTTGCCACCTGGGGGCACCAGGAGCAACTGTTCTCAGTGTCCACTGTCCTGAGGAATTGGGACTCTGGGTTCAATTCAGTTGCTCAGCGGTTTGTGCCCTTAGAGCACAGGATAATGCCTGTGGGGATGTACTCCTCATAGGAGAGGGGAGCAGGGCCGAGGGAATAGTGTGTGAAAGTGCTTGGAGTGCCCAGTCCACGCCGTTTGCCTGGATAATAGTCACTGCTTCTTTTCCTGAAGGGATATCACCCCATATCCATCTCTCCAGAATCTACCCTGCCCCCAGAAAAAGCCCAGAGGGCAAGGGAAAATCTGTAGAGGTTCCAGCCTTCCCAGGCCACTCTCAGGACTGGGCTATGCGCCTCCCCGGCTGAATCCACCACCACAGGATAATGGGGGGTAAGTCAGAAGCCTTGGGGGTATCCTACCAGGCCACCTCTTAGCTGCATGTGGAACCTGGGCCTGGCTTCAAGGCTACTGGCTTCCAGGTTGACAGTTGTTTCTCTAGAAAAAGGGAGGAGTTAGTCTGGCTTTAGCGTGTGACTTAAGGCATGCCCTGACTGCTTTAACCCTTTCTGTAACTCACTTGGCAAGCTCTCTGCTGTCTGGCCTGTGCTTGCTGTGCCACAGATACGAATCTGACATGGCCTGAGAAGCAAGGACACAAGGCATTACAAAAAAGTAGGAAGTAAGATGCCGTGGGAATACAAAAGGGGGAGTGTTATGGGGGCAGGGGGCAGTGCTGGCCATGACATTGGAGTTTGGCTCTGAAGGATCAACAGGGGGCCTCAGGCAGTTAAAGGACATTTCAGGCAGAAGGAGCGGGCTCTGTGAGGGCTGGAGCAGGAAGGAATATAGCAAGTGGAGAAGCTCCGAGGCGCCCAGCATGAGAACATGGGACGAAGGCTTGGGAGTTCCTGGAGTTGGGGCCAGGTCACGGAGGGCTTTGACTGTCGGGCCAAAGGACTTGGCCTTTGTCTGGCAAACAGAGGAGGGTCATTCAGAAGATTGGAGGGGTCTGAGCAGGGCAAGGAACAGACGAGTGAGGAAGGATCAGAGGGGAACTTAGGAGATAGAATTTGTTTATTTATTTGTTTATTTATTTATGAGACGGAGTCTCTGTTGCCCAGGCTGGAATGCAGTGGCATGATCTCAGCTCACTGCAACCTCCACCTCCCGGGTTCAAGTGATTCTTATGCCTCAGCCTCCCAAGTAACTGGGACTACAGGTGCGCACCACCAGACCCAGCTAATTTTTGTATTTTTAGTAGAGACGGGGTGTTACCATATTTGCCAGGCTGGTCTCGAGCTCCCAAAGTGCTGGGATTACAGGCATGAGCCACTGTGCCCGGCCTTGAGATAGAATTTATAAGACCTGATAGTTAATCGCTGACTCTTAAATTAAGATTGTGAAGTGGATTCCTTTGCAGATTATTTTGGAGAGAAGGTGGGGGGGGGGTACGAGGAACCTTCCCCTTCCTGGATTCCTCAGCCCCTCTCTCAGCATACTCAGGAATTTCCAGAGGAGGGGCAAAGGAATCCGGTGAATTCTGTCTCCTGGCATCACCCCAGTGTCTATGATGTTCAGCTGCTGTTTTCCAGTTTCTGAAATCAGTGCCTGTGCTGTACCCAGCCCTCATCTTTCTTTCCCTCTCTGTCTCCCGTCTTTTACATGAGCTGCCTCTTGGACTAAAGGTTTGAGGCTCATTCAGTGAACTGCCACTGACAGTTTGGGCCTTGCATTGCTTCGGGGGCAGGTGTGATCTTCCCAGAGTAAACATTGGTCATTTTACCTGGACTAATGCCAGCACACACCCGTGTCTGGGTGGCCTTTGGTCATTCTGGGAAGCAGCATGGAGCCACGGTTTCTGCTGGGTTGGGTCTGTAGGGGAGTGGGTTTGGAAAGCAGTGGGTTGCATCTCTAAGGTGGGGACTCCTGTCATTGGCTTAGGACGTTGAGCCACTGTCGTGGCGAGGAGCACATACAAGTGACAGGAGCCTCCTCATCCCTGTCCTGAGCAGCTCTGACCAGGACTTAGTCACAGAAAGTAAGAGAGCATTGAGGAGCTGGGGCAGCTCTGTGACCTGGGAGTGGTTCAGAGGGCTTCCCAGGAGCGGGTGGCATGGGTTGGATCTAGACAGGTAAGCAGAATTCTGATGCATGGTGGTGGCATGAGCAAAAACATTAAAGTTGCTTTCGTACTAATTCCCAGGTGCTTCGGGTAGAGCAATTATGTGCAGCCTCCTCGTGGGGAGGCCAAAGAAAGGGTCTGTCAGAGGGCCAGCCCTGCCCTGCCCTTCTGACCCTGTCCCTGCTCTTGTCTCAGGTCCAGGTTGCTCTCCGGCAGCCTCCCTCGGAAATGTTCCGTCTTCCATCTCTTCGTGGCCTGTCTCTTACTGGGCTTCTTCTCCCTACTCTGGCTGCAGCTCAGCTGCTCTGGTGATGTAGGCCGGGCAGCCAGGGGACAAGGGCAGGAGACCTCGGGCCCTCCTCGGGCCTGCCCCCCAGAGCCACCCCCTGAGCAGTGGGAAGAAGACGCATCCTGGGGCCCCCACCGCTTGGCAGTGCTGGTGCCCTTCCGCGAACGCTTCGAGGAGCTCCTGGTCTTTGTGCCCCACATGCACCGCTTCCTGAGCAGGAAGAAGATCCAGCACCACATCTATGTACTCAACCAGGTGGACCACTTCAGGTAGCGCCTGCCCCCGCCCTCTCCCCTCTCGACACCCCCTCCCAGGCTCAGGCTTCTCAGGGCCTATGAGAGGTCACCTGGGGCAGGGGCGGGAGGGCGGGAGGTGGCAGACTCCTCTCGTTGGGTGTGACAGGAATCTTTGGAGAGGGTCCTGATCTAATTTCCATTTTGAAAAGCTCACTGTGGCTGCTGTATGTGGAATGGATTATACCAGGGCAAGAGGAGAAGCAGGGAGACCAGTTAGGTGGTCACTGCTGTGATCTGCAATGACAGTGGCTTGATGACATGGTGGGGGGTGGGTAGAGAGAAGTGCTGTGGAGGAAGTCCAGACAGGACTCCCTGGGGATTGGCCCGGGGATTAGGGAAAGAGAGGGTCAAGGCCACGGCTTTAAAGTAGTCCAGAGTCTGGCGTTATCCTAAAATCCCACCCTTACCAAAAAGTGCTCCCTTCCTTGACCACAGCTCGGCATCTCACCCTCCAGCCCCCACCTCCTTTCTCTCTAGGTAACTCCCACTGGAAGATGGATTCTTAGCCCCACCAGCCTGATCTTCCCACCTTTTCAAGTCCCCTTGATCCGGATCATCAGATTCCCCCCACCTTTTCCCTGCCACCCTCCTTGTCCTTACTTCCTCCTTACCCAACCTGGAGTCCAAGGTCTGCCATTAAAATCCTCCCTGGCATACTCCCTCAAGCCTCTGGCCCGTTGCTCCTGGGATAATTCCAGCCTGACTTACTCAACCTGTCTGCCCCACACCTATGCCTGGGCACTGGAGGGTGTGGAGAGAAAAGACAACACATGAGGCGGCCACACAGAATGAAATGGAAGAGAACTTTCCCCAGTTCCCTCCACAACTCACCTCCCAGCCTCTGTGCACAGGGACTCAGGGCTGTCCCAGCTTCTGTCTGAGCTGACTCCCCACCATCCCCACCCCTCAGTGTTTCCCCCACTCCACAGCTGGCCCCTTCCTCTCCCTCTCGATCAGCGTTCCT
The DNA here is from genome assembly GCF_001698545.2 of Rhinopithecus bieti. Lineage (NCBI taxonomy): Eukaryota > Metazoa > Chordata > Mammalia > Primates > Cercopithecidae > Rhinopithecus > Rhinopithecus bieti. The sequence continues at coordinate 948,603 of NW_016812367.1, read as the reverse complement.
CTCCTGGAGCATACCCGTGAGCACACACACTGAAGTGGCTCCTCTCTCAAAGGAAAAAGACTCCCTGGATCCCACATCCCTCGAGGCTGTCACCCTTCTCTGCTTTCTGGCAGACCTCTTTCCCGTTCTTTCTCCTTGTCTCTCTTGAACCCCTTCCGCTCAGACTCCTGCACCCACCATGGCACAGAGCAGCTCTCACTGAGGTCACCAGCCATCTCCACTCTGTTGGTCCAGAGGCCGTGCTGGGCCCTCATCCTGTGGACCTGCCAGCGGTTCTTCTTTCGTAAAATGCCCCTGCTTGGGGCAGCACCCTCTGGTCCTCCCTCTGCACCGGCTGGGCCTCTGTGTCTGTGGATTCCACTTGTCTCCCCAAGCTCTCACCAGTGGGGCTTCTCCGGGCTCAGTGCTTCAGCAGCCCCCCTTAGAATTCTAACTCCAGGTGTTCCTTGGGGCATCTCGTGTTATCTCCCAACATTAAACCCCATCTCTGCTCTGATGATTCCTGAGGCTCTTTCCAGCCCAGACCTCTCTCCTGAACTCCAGGCTCACCAGCCCAGCCATCTACACAGTCCCTCCACGTGGTGGCCTCAGAGCTACTGCAAGCTTCCATGATCACAGCTGAATTGCTGGTGGCCTGCCCTGCCCCAGACCTGTAGCTCTCCCCTCTTCCCCACGGGAATGGAGGCTCTTTGCTCCTATTGCTCAAGCCCAAAAGCCCTGTGGTCATACTTAGCTGCTCCTTCTCTGTCATACACCACATCCTATTCGTCAGCAAAATCCATCTAGAATCTGTCGCTTCTCACTGTTGCCACTGCCACATCCTGAGCTAGGCCACCTTCATCTTTCGGTCTGTCACCTACATTATTGCCATAGCCTCCCAGCTGGTCTCCCTGCTTTCACCCCTGCTCCGACAGTCTCTTCCAGCACAACAGCTAGGGCGGTCCTATCCAGACATAAGTCACAGCACACCCCACCCCTGCTCAGAGCCTCCATGGCACCCCATCTCACTCGAGTCAAAGCCCCGTCCTTCAGTGGCCCTTGGGCCTTGTGCACTCACTGTGTCACCCCCAACATCCCCTCCTCCGCCCTCGCCCTGCCCAGCTGCCTGCTGTCTGCTCCTGCCTCCTGCTGTGGCAGTGCTGTCTCCCCTATGCAGAGCCCTAGGCACCCACTGCCCGGTGAGTCATCTCTTCAGGCCTTCAGGTTTCTGTCACTCAATTCCCCTGGCCCTCCCTGACGGCCCCATCAAGGACAAGAGCCACCTCCACCCCCAGCAAGATCACCCTCCTCGCCTGCTTTGCTTTTCCCCCAGCGCTAACCACTCCCGGCCTCGCTTTGTGTTTGCTTGTTTGTTTCTGTTTCCTTCTATTAGAATCTCAGTTCCTTGAGAGCAGGGCCTGGTTTCTCACTGCTGTACCTCCAGTGCTTTGAATAGTTTCTGGCACATAGTAGGTGCTTAGTAAATATTTGTGCAATGAGTGGAGGGGACAGCCCTACAGGTTGAATGAAGTCAGTGCTGGGCCAGAGGACAGCATAGGCACCACGGGGACCCCCAGGTGGGTGCTGAGCCCCAGGCAGTGAGCCCGTGTGCTGCCCCTGCCCAGCCTTGGCCGCCCTGCACAGGTTCAACCGGGCGGCGCTTATCAACGTGGGCTTCCTGGAGAGCAGCAACAGCACGGACTACATTGCCATGCATGACGTTGACCTGCTCCCTCTCAACGAGGAGCTGGACTATGGCTTTCCTGAGGCTGGGCCCTTCCACGTGGCCTCCCCGGAGCTCCACCCTCTCTACCACTACAAGACTTATGTCGGCGGCATCCTGCTGCTCTCCAAGCAGCATTACCAGCTGGTGAGGCCCCTCCAGCAGATGGAGCCCTGCCCAGGCCTAGCAGGGGAACCTAAGAGCAGCCAGAGTGCGAGGAGCAGGCGAGCCAGTCAGCTGCAGCCGCGGAACCACTTGCAAGCTGGCTTCAGAAGCCTGGGGAGTTAATGGCCCTTAACATTGAAGAGTGTAGGGGGCAGTTCAGGTGCAGCTTGCCCACCTCTCAGACAGTGTCACCAGGACCCTATTTCTCTGTCCATCTCTCAGCTCTGCCTTCCCTACACTGGATTTATTGGCAAGATGGTGGTTGTCACTGCAGTCTGTATCCATCTAGGCCCCAGTCTGGTGGGAGATGGGACCCTTCCCTCATAGCTCAGGCAGGAGTCCAGCAGTGAGCTGCACTGGCTCTTGATTGGCCGGCTTGAGTGCTGAGCCCACCCCTGAGCCAGTCACTGGCTGGTGGACGGGCAGGCAGGAAGAACCAGGTGGCTCAGGCCTGGGTCTCTTCCTCTCCAGGCCATGGCAGGAGCCAGCTTTATGTAAATGAAGCCCCTGAGCCAGGTACAAGAATGGGTGTCTGTCATGGAACCCAGCTACCCCTCTCACACACACACAGGAAGAGATGAGGGCAGGGCCACCAGGAGAAAGGGAAATGGGGGAAGCAGAAATCAAGGAGGAGCTGGCGCTTCTGCCCATCGATAGTTCCCCAAGGAGATCCCCTCTGGCCAGCCAGACATTTTTGAGAAGGTGAGCATCTCACACAGGTTCAAGGCCCCATGAGAACGGGAGAGGGACTGGGATGTACTGCTTCCTGCTGCCCCCAGCACTGCAGAGGTGGAGGAGCCTGTAAGCACCTGGCGCTTATTCAGAACCGCCCGGGGACAGGGGCACTCCCAAGCGGTAGGAGACCAAAGGCCCCCCGGGAGGATGGGGCGAGTGACGCTGCTTGTCTCTGTGTCAGTGCAACGGGATGTCCAACCGCTTCTGGGGCTGGGGCCGCGAGGACGATGAGTTCTACCGGCGCATTAAAGGAGCTGGGCTGCAGGTGAGGTTCCCCGGGGCCCTGCCACCACCTCAGCTGTGGTGGCTGCCCAGAGATTCTCTTCTGTTTCCTCAGATAAAGCTCCCGGGGTCTGGAGATGGCCCTGGTTCTGACCCCTGCCCTAACCCTGCCCCACGTGGTCATCTAGCCAGTTCCTTGCCCTGTGGGCCCCAGTCTCCTCTCCTGCAGGCTGGGAGTGCAGGCCCCTGCCTGTGGGACCTCAGAGGAGCTGGTGGTGAGGGCTGGGGCTCCAGGAAGGGCAGTCTGACCCCGACTTCCTTGGACCTCCCTAGCTTTTCCGCCCCTCGGGAATTACAACTGGGTACAAGACATTTCACCACCTGCATGACCCAGCCTGGCGGAAGAGGGACCAGAAGCGCATCGCGGCTCAAAAACAGGTGCTGGCAGGGCTCCTTATCGGGGATGGATAGGTGGTGATGTGGGGAGCCAGCAGGCCCGAGCTTTCACCAAGTTCTCCTTGACCCAAACGGCCCCATCCTCCCCTGCTTGGCCCAGGTCATCGACAGGCATTCTGCTTGGGCACTGTGCCCTGCTCTGGTGGCTGCTGTGGGCACCCTGGGCACTGTGGGTCAGCTCAGACCTCAGGGTCCATGCAGGCTGGCAGAGTGGGGTTGGGGAGCCACACCCGGGATGCAAGGATCCTGCCCTCAAACAGCCCCTTCTCTAGGAGGCATATGCATCCAACAGGAGATCCCGGCTCTCCTGCTTCCTAGTGGGGCACAGCCCTGGGCAAGAGGCTTCACTGCTTTGAGCTATGGGTTCTTCCTCTCCAGTGGGGACCACAGGGCCTCTGATGGCGAGGTTGTGTGGGGTCGGTGGGTAGCTGGTACTCATGCAGCCCTGAGTCCGTGCTCTTTCCTCCCTTCCTTCCCAGGAGCAGTTCAAGGTGGACAGGGAGGGAGGCCTGAACACTGTGAAGTACCAAGTGGCTTCCCGCACTGCCCTGTCCGTGGGCGGGGCCCCCTGTACTGTCCTCAACATCATGTTGGACTGTGACAAGACCGCCACGCCCTGGTGCACATTCAGCTGAGTTGGATGGACAGTGAGGAAGCCTGTACCTACAGGCCACATTGCTAAGGCTCAGGACAAGGCCTCAGGTCCCGGGCCCAGCTCCGACAGGATGTGGGGTGGCCACGACCAAGACAGCAAGCTACTCAGTTGCAGCCAGCTGGCTGCCAAGGCGGGCTTGAGCTGGGCCAGGACACGTGGGGTGCCTGGGACGCTGCTAGCCATGCACAGTGATCAGAGAGCGGCTGGGGTGTGTCCAGACCGGGATCCCCCCCGCCTTCCTGCTCACCCTACTCTGGCCTCCTTCACGTGCCAAGGCCTGTGGGCAGTGGGGAGGGCTGAACAGGACAACCCCTCATCAACCCCGATTTTGTTCCTTCCTGCTGGGCCGCCTTGTGCAAAGACACAGCGTAGGGGCCACGCAGCTGTCGTAGGTGGCAGTTGGGCCTGGGAGGGTTAGAACTCCAGAAACCAGAGCACAAGCCCCACAGAGGGAACAGCCAGCACCGTCTAGCTGGTTGTTGCCATGCTGGAATGTGGGCCTAGTGTTGCCAGATCTTCTGATTTTTCAAAAGAAACTAGAATGCTGGATTCTTAAGTGAAATCTTCTGGTTTTTAAATGATAGCACCTAAATGAAACTTTCAAAAAGTATGGCAGGCCAGACAAAATGTGTCATGGACCTCTCTCTCACATGTCACTTTTGGCTGAGGGGCAGGGAGAGGGGTGAGTTACAAGCTGGTGAGGAATTGGGGTGGGGCTGGGATGACGAGTCCAGCGGGGAGGGGAAGCCAAAGGCATGAGGATTCCTGTACCACCTCCATCCTACCAAGGCTTCTGGGCAGCCCTCTGGAGGCCCCTCTGAGCAGTCTGACCACCTTCAGGCTCTCTCTGGGTGAGCTTCCTCCGGCCTCCCTGAGACACGGAGGAGGTTGAGCAGCTGAGGAGATTCACCCACAGGACTGGACTGAAGTAGGCAGGGCACTCAGCCGATGCCTCGGGTCATGGCTTGAACCGGGAGGAAGGAGGAGGGGAGAAGTGGGAGGATCCCTGTGGTGTTCCCTCGGCACAGAGGGATTATAGTGGTCACCGAATGCCCAGGAGCAGTGAGAAGACACGGAACTGGGGAGTGCTCTTGGGGGAATCACTCGGAGGGAAGCCCAGAGCCCATGAGAGTGGGAGGCAAGGGACCCTGCATGTAGACCACTCCAAGGCATTTGGCTGCCAAAGATGCAAGGCAGAAGGCAGAGGAGACCATCAGGCCCCAGTAATGTGGGTTTGTTTTAACACCGGGACACCTGGAGTCCTGGAGAAGGAAGGGATTGTGGTTCCAGAGCTCAGGAAGGTAGAATCCACAGCTCTGGTTCAAAGACTTCTCCTCTGAGGATGATCAGGGCTGCTGTGTGCAGTTGTGTGGGTTGTGCACTGTGTAACCTGTGTATAAGCCAAGGGATTTAAGCAGAGATGGCTGGGGTAAAGCTTCAGGTTCAGGTGTTTAGCCCAGGGTCTTTGTGATCCTAAATTGACTTTGCCCATTGATTCAGCCATACCCACTATTGCGATGGGCAGATGGGCCTCGACTCCAGTGCAAGGGTGGTGGAGAGGGGACTGTGCCAGTTCCCTGGACAATCCCAGCTGCCTCATCTTGGACTGATATGGACACCGGGCAGTAACACCAGCTCTTGGAGTTGCTGGGAATGAGTGTAATACCAAAGCTCCCTGCTCTGCACTCTCCTGTCACCCAGGAAGACCTCAGAAAACGGAATTCCTTCCTTTCCACCTGCACTGGGGGAGTGCAATGAGCAGAAGAAAGGCGAAGGTCCCTTCGCCTTGTGAGATCAGCTGACACCTGGGCTTAGGTGCATCCCTATCCCTGCAGCCTGTTACTTCCCTTGATCGCCACCCCTACCTCCATCTTCAAGACCGTGCTGGGCAGTCCAGGCTGGGCCTGGTGCATTCCAGATCTGCAGCTCCCTCACTCTGCATCCTGGGCCCCCACCACTCTCCAGGAGAGTGGGAGAGGCGTGAGCCGTGGATGGCGAGGAGAAGCGGCAGTCCCCTGCCGCCTCAGTGTCCCGCTTACCTCCTTCATGGAATGGACTTGACATCCCTGCCTCGCTGGCCAGGGTGTGGCCGAAACCTAGCCAGGATGTAGGAGCACCGGGCACAGTGCTTGGCCAGTGAGGTGGTGTTTACAATAACAATAACCATCACTTGTTGAACATTCACCACATAGAAAATTCTTCACACTGCGTTTCACTTAGGCCTCCCTACCTAAGAGCTGGGTCCTAATTCACCAGTTCTGTAGATCAGGAAGGCAGTGCACAGACAGGCAAGTAGTTTGCCCAAAGTCCCAGAGCTGTAAGGGGTGGGGGGCTGGGATTGGGAACCCCTGGAATCCACTTTCAGAGCTAGATTTCTTCCTCTTGCCCTGTGTAGCCGGTGCCCATGAGCAGGTGTTCCTTTCCCGCAGGCCTCCCTCCTCTTCCCTGCTGGAAAGGGCAGGTGGGGAGGGCTGGGAGGAAAACAGGGCCATGGTGGAGGTGCAGAGGATGTGCCTCAGGCTCCGCTGCGTCGAGGAAGACGGGGATTCTGCTGCTTGGTGCTGAGGAGCACTGACAGGGCATCAGTGGGACCCAGAGTGTGGCACTGTCAATGAGGGCTGTACAGAGTGCTTGGGGAAGTCTTCCCTGAGGAGGCAAAGTCTTGCTGGTGGAGAATTTGTCAGCAGGAAAGGGAAGGGACCATCATGTGCAAAGGCAGAGAGTCCGGAGCAAGCATGTGTGTCAGTGACCTGGGAGGAGCTCGAGGTGTTCCTGGCACCCCCAATACTGTGCAGAAGTGGGGAGGTGGGCAGCAGAGGGAAGGCTGGGGTGAGCCATGAGGATCTGTGAATGCCACACTAAGCAACTTGTACTTTATTCTAGGGGTGCAGGGGTTTTGAGGAGTTTCAAGCACTGGAGAACTTTTTTTGTTGTTCTTTTTGAGACGGGGCCTCTCTTACTCTGTTGCCCAGGCTCGAGTGCAGTGGTGCAATCTTGGCTTACCACAACCTCTGCCTCCCGAGTTTGAGATTCTCCTGCCTTAGCTTCCCGAGTAGCTGGGATTACAGGCCTGTGGGACCAGGCCCAGGTGATTCTTTATGTTTTTTTAGTAGAGAGATGGTTTCACTGTGTTCGCCATCTGCCCACCTCAGCCTCGCAGAGTGCTGGAATTACAGGTGTGAGCCTGGCCAGGGGAGAACTTTTGAACACTTACCTGTGTTCTATAACACAGATCCTTTGGGGGATAACAAAGATCCTTTGGGGGACCCAGGGTGGACTGCAGGGTGGAGTCTGAGGAAGGAGAGAGCCCAGTCCAAGGAAGAGATGGTGAAGCCAGAATGAGGCAAGGGAGCGGGGTTGGGGATGCAGGCCCGCTAAGCCCCCAGAGCCAGTAGGAGCCCTCACTAGCAGGATCAACCAGACGCCATCAGTCCTTCCCTTCACGGAATGTCGACTCCACTGCAGACTGTTTCCCAAAAGGCCAAATGGATGTACACATGGCCTTTTTGCCATCTCAGCCCTCATGCCGTGAGAACATTTTTTACAAAACAAAAAAAGAGAAAAGCAACTTTCGGTTCCAACATCAACATGTAAACAGCTTGTAAGTCATCATTCCCATCCTTTCAACAAGCAATAAAGTGCAACAGACTGAAAAGCAACTCCTTATCTTAGACCCATCAGAGAAATGAGGTTGCAGGGCAAACTGCCTTCCACAATCTGGAGAGGCAGGCGGATCCTTAGCTAGTGAAGAAGCTGCTGGAGCCACACACTGGTTAGGAATATTTAAGTGGTAATGTTGACAAAGTCAGCATGTGGACTCCTGGTGAAGACCCGAGAAAAATCGCCTCCTGTCTCTGACAGGGGAAGGGAAAACTAACCATTTAAAGACACCCAGAGTGGGCCAGGCGCGGTGGCTCACATCTGTAATCCCAGCTCTTTGGGAGGCTGAGGCGGGTGGATCACCTGAGGCCAGGAGTTTGAGACCAGCCTGGCCAACATGGCAAAACCCCATCTCTACTAAAAATACAAAAAAAAGCCGAGCGTGGTGGCAGGAGCCTGTAATCCCAGCTACTTGGGACGCTGAGGCAGGAGAATCACTAGAACCCTAGAGGTAGGAGGCTGCAGTGAGCTGAAATCGCGCCATTGCACTCCACCCTGGGCAAGAGCGAACCTCTGTCTCTAAGTAAATAAATAAATAAATAAATAAATAAATAAATAAATAAATAAAATAGAACCACCAAGAGCGATCTCCATAACAAAAGCCTACTCTCCAGGAAAAAAGAGCCTGTCTCACCGAAGCCTTACAACAGTCACCCAGCTCCAGCCGCCTCTAGCCTTCCTGTCTCACCTAAGGAGGTGGGACAAAGCTAAGACACCTGTGAAGACACCAGGGATACGGATGCACTGAAAGACTGAGATTTAATCATAAAATTAGCAACGTGCTTCCCCCTTTCCTAAACCTTGCCACCACATCAGCGGGGCTCCAGTGTAACAGCAGTAGACTGTAGCTGAGAGAGCTATTAGACACAGTATTTAAGAAGCTCTTAGGGAAACCCGAAGAAACCAAGGAGACAAAACTAAAGACACTAGAGGAATTTAAAGCCTCTGTCTTGAAGTTACAGTAAACATTATGCCCAACTCCTTTTTATTTATTTATTTTTTTTGAGACAGAGTCTCGCTCTGTCGCCTAGGCTGGAGTGCAGTGGTGCCATCTCGGCTCACTGCAACCTCTTCCTCCCCGGTTCAAGCAGTTCTCTGCCTCAGCCTCCCAAGTAGCTGGGACTACAGGCATCTGCCACCATGCCTGGCTAATTCTTTTTTTTAATTTTTATTTTTAATTTTTTTTTAGTAGAGACAGGGTTTCACCGTGTTAGCCAGGATGGTCTCGATCTCCTGACCTCGTGATCCACCCGCTTCGGCCTCCCAAAGTGCTGGGATTACAGGCGTGAGCCACTGCACCCGGCCTACAAAGAATCTTAAAGTTCAACAATAAGAAAACAATCATTGGCTGGGCGCGGTGGCTCACACCTGTAATCCCAGCACTTTGGGAGGCCGAGACGGGCGGATCACGAGGTCAGGAGATCGAGACCATCCTGGCTAACACGGTGAAACCCCGTCTCTACTAAAAAATACAAAAAATTAGCCGAGCGAGGTGGCAGATGCCTGTAGTCCCAGCTACTTGGGAGCCTGAGACAGGAGAACAGCGTAAACCCGGGAGGCGGAGCTTGCAGTGAGCTGATATCCGGCCACTGCACTCCAGCCCAGGCGACAGAGCGAGACTCCGTCTCAAAAAATAAATAAATAAATAAAAAAGAAAACAGTCATCCCAAATAAAAAAAAGGGGAAAGAACCTGAATAGACACTTCACCAATGAAAATATACTGATGGCAGATAAGCATATGAAAAGATGTTCAACATTACTTGCCACGAAATAATTACCCATTAAAACAACAGTGGAATACCACTACACACCTGTTAGAATGGCTAACATCCCCAAACACTGATAATACCGAATGCTGGTGAGGCTGTGGAACCACAGGAACCATTCTTACCATTGCTGGTGAGAATGCAAAATGGTACAGCCACTTCAAGTTTGGCAGTTCCATGCAAAGCTAAATATAGTCTGGCCGTATTTCAGCAATTTCGTGCCTAGATATTTACCCAACTGATTTGAAAACATATCCACACAAAAATCTGCACATGAATGTTTGTAACAGCTTTATTCATAATCACTGGAAACTAGAAGTGACTAAGACGTCCTTCAGTAGGTGAGGGGATAAGCAAACTGTGGTATATTCCTACAGTAGAATATTATTTAACACTAAAAAGAAATGAGCCATCAAGCCACAAAAAGACATAGAGGAACCTTAAATATATATTGCTAAGTGAAAGAAGCACGTCTGAAAAACTATGTACTATATGATTTTAATTACATATGACATTCTGGAAAAGGCAAAACTAGAGACAGTAAAAAGATCAGTGGTTTCCAGAGGTATTTGGAGACAGGAGAAAGGTTGAATAGGTGAGGTAAGGGGATAATTTAGGGTCATTAAACTAGTCTGTGTGATACTGTAATGGTGGATACATGACACGATGCATTTGTCAAACTTCAGAGGCCCTTTAGGACAGAGTGAACCTTTGTGTATGCAAATTTTAAAAAATAATTTACGGCTGGGTGTGGTGGCTCATGCCTGTAATTCCAACACTTTGGGAGGCCAAGGCGGGCGGATCACAAGGTTAGGAGATCGAGACAATCCTGGCCAACATGGTGAAACCCTGTCTCTACTAAAAATACAAAAATTAGCTTGGCGTGGTGGCACGTGCCTGTAGTCTCAGCTACTTGGGAGGTTGAAGCAGGAGAATCACTTGAACCTGGGAGGCGGAGGTCGCAGTGAACCAAGATCGCACCACTGCACTACAGCCTGGCAACAGAGAACAAGACTCCATCTCAAAACAACAACAACAACAATAATAATAATAATTATTATTATTATTTAGGAGGTCAGAGGATCCCAGGAAGGAACGTAGACTATGACAAGAGAATCTATCTGTATTACAAACGTATGAAATAACTTCACAGAAGGAGGTTAAGGAGGGAGGTGCTGCTCTAAGTAACATTGGAAATAAGTGGGGTCTGTAAGACTAAAGTCAAATTCCCAGAGAACTGTCAGATTGTGGTGGAAGTCTGACCATAAAATGAGAGGAAGAGTAGGTGGGCCGGGTGCGATGGCTCATGCCTGTAATCTCAGCACTTTGGGAGGCCGAAGTGGGTGGATTACGAGGTCAAAAGATCAAGACCATCCTGGCTAACATGGTGAAACCCCATCTCTACTAAAAATACAAAAAATTAACCTGGTGTGGGGGCAGGTGTCTGTAGTCTCAGTTACTCGGGAGGCTGAGGCAAGAGAATCACTTGAACCTGGGAGGCGGAGCTTGCAGTGAGTCGAGATCGTGCCACTGTACTCCAGCCAGGCTACAGAGCGAAACTCCGTCTCAAAAAAAAAAAAAAAAAAAAAAAGCAGGTATTGTTTGGGTAACAGCATCCTATCCTGCCCTGCCAACAAAGGAGTCGCTCTGATGAGGAGTCGCTCTGAGTCAACAGCAGGAGGTGTGGCCTCAGTGAAATACAGGTGGGCCGCTGCCAATCAAGGACTGTGGTAGTAGGAGTTTAGCATGGGCAATCATATGACCACATAGTTAGTGAGTGCAGAGAGTTTTTGCAGTTTAACAGTCGGCTCATGGAAGTAAGATGGCAGGTCAAAAGTGTAAGGGCGGCTGGGCACAGTGGCTCACGCCTGTAATCTCAGCACTTTGGGAGGCTGAGGTGGGCGGATCACCTGAGGTCAGGAGTTCAAGACCAGCCTAGCCAAGATGGCGATACCTGGTCTCTACTAAAAAATATAAAAATTAGCCGGGCATGGTGGCAGGCACCTGTAATCCCAACTACTTGGAAGGCTGAGGCAGGGAGAATTGCTTGAGCCTGGGAGATGGAGGTTGCAGTGAGCCAAGATTGTACCACTGCACTCCAGCCTGGGCAACAGAGCAAGACTTTGTCTCAAACAAAACAAAACAAAAACAAAACAAAACAAAAAACGTGTAAAGGCCACAGAGGTGAGCAGGTGAAGGACCCTTCCCTCGCTGGAGTCACCAGCTCCCTGACAGAGCCTGGGGCTCAGGATTCCCCGGTTTGCTGGTTAATTTTATGGCAACTTTACTGAGCCACAGGGTGCCCAGACATTTAATTGAACACTATTCTAGGTGTTTCCATGAGGGTGTTTTGGATGAGATTAACATCTAACTCAGTAAACTGAGTAAGGCAGATTGCCCTTCATCATGGGAGCAGCCTCCAGCAATCAATGGAAGGCCTCAATAGAACAAAAAGGCTTTTTTCCTGCCTTTGGATTTAAACCAAAATATTGGCTTTTTCTGGGTCCAAGCTTGCCAGCCTTCAGACTGGGACCACACCTTTGACTCTTCTGGATTTCAGGCCTTCAGACTTGAACTGGAACTAAACCATTGGCTCCCCTGGGTCTCCAGCCTGCCAACTCACCCTGCAGACCTTGGGATTTGCTGGCCTTTATAATCATAGGAGCCAATTCCTTACAATGAACCTCTCAGTCTCTCTCTGTCTCTCCCTCCATCTCTCTTTCTGAATCCCAGCATCTTCATGTGATCCTCCCGCTGTGGCCTCCCAAAGTGCTTGGATTACAGGTATGAGCCACCACACGCAGCCTAGTTTTTCTTAAGCCTGCTGATGTCACAGATTACATTGTTTTTTTTTTGTTTGTTTGTTTTGAGATGAAGTCTTGCTCTGTCATTCAGGCTGGAGTGCAGTGGCGCAATCTTGGCTCACTGCAACCTCTGCCTCCTGGGTTCAAGCGATTCTTCTGCCTCAGCCTCCTGAGTATATGGGACTATAGGCATGCACTGCCACGCCCAGCTAATTTTGTATTTTTAGTAGAGACAGGGTTTCGCCATGTTGGCCAGGCTGGTCTGGAACTCCTGACCTCAGGTGATCTGCCCATCTTGGCCCCCTAAAGTGTTAAAATTACAGGCGTGAGCCACAACACCCAGCCTACATTAGTTTTTTAAATGTTGAACCTATTTTGCACATATGAAATAAATCCTGTTAAATTGCGGTGTATTCACAGATTCACATCTATTCATAAATTCAATTTGCTAATATTTTGCTAATAGTTGCATCTATATCAGGGATCCCCAACCCCCAGGCCTGGGACCAGTAACAGTCAGTATCAGGCCACATAGAAGGAGGTGAGTGGCAGGTGACCAGCATTGCCGCCTGAGCTCTGCCTCTAGTCAGATCAGCGACAGCATTAGATTCTCATAGGAGTGTGAACCCTATTGCGAACAGCACATATGAGGGATCTAGGTTGCAAGCTCCTTATGAGAATCTAATTAATGCCTGATGATCTGAGGTGCAACAGTTTCACCCAGAAACCATCTGACCCACCCACCATGTCCCGTGGAAAAATTGTCTTCCATGAAACTGGTTCCTGTTGCCAAAAAGGTTGGAGACCACTGATCTATGTTCGTGAGAGGTATTGGTCTATAGTTTTCCTTTCTTCCAACATTTTAATCTAATTTTGATAGGAAATGCTAACTTCCTGAAATGAGTTAGGAAGTATTCCCTTCACTTTTTTTTTTTTTTGAGACAGAGCTCTGTTGCCCAGGCTGGAGTGCAGTGGTGCGATCTCGGCTCACTGCAAGCTCCGCCTCCCGGGTTCACACCATTCTCCTGCCTCAGCCTCCCAAGTAGCTGGGACTCGACGTGCCCGCCACCACGCCCGGCTACTTTTTTTGTATTTTTTAGTAGAGATGGGGTTTCACCATGTTAGCCAGGACGATTTTGATCTCCTGACCTCGTGATCCACCCTCCTTAGCCTCCTAAAGTGCTGGGATTACAGGTGTGAGCCACCACGCCCAGCCTATTCCCTTCACTTCTATTTTTTGGAAGAGAATGTAGAGAATTGGTACCATTTCTTCCATAATGTTTGTGAGATTTGACAACAAAACCATTGGGTCTGGTGCTTTCTTGTTGGAAAGGTTGTTTATTGATTCAATTTCCGTCATAGATATAGGCCTATTCAGATCATCTATTTTCCATGTGTGAGTTTTGGTTGTTTGCCTTTCAAGGAATTGATCTGTTTCACCTAAGCTTTGGATCTGTGGGTACAGAGTTGCTCATAATATTCTTTTTTTTTTTTTTGAGACGGAGTCTTGCTATGTCGCCCAGGCTGGAGGGCAGTGGAGCGATCTCGGCTCACTGCAAGCTCCACCGCCTTCGGAGTTCACCCCATTCTCCTGTCTCAGCCTCCCGAGTAGCTGGGACTACAGGCACCCGCCACCTCGCCTGGCTCATTTTTTTGCATTTTTAGTAGAGACGGGGTTTCACCATGTTAGCCAGGATGGTCTCAATTTCCTGACCTCGTGATCCGCCCGCCTCGGCCTTCCAAAGTGCTGGGATTACAGGCGTGAGCCACCGCGCCCGGCCGGGTCTTGTTTTTTTAATCTACTGACAGTCTTTGTGTTTTAGTTGGTATATTTAGCAGCATTCACATTTAAAATGATTATTGAGATAGTTGGATTACTATCTACAATGTCTGCAGCTGTTTTCTAGCAGGTGCACTTGTCCTTGTTTTTCTTCCCTTATTTTTCTGTCCTCTCTCGCTTAATTGAGAATTTTACATGATTCCACTCTTTTTACTTTCTAGCATTATAATCATACTTCTTTCAATACATTTTAATTCATTGACCTAGAGTTCACAGTACAGATTTGCAATTAATCTACATCCACTTTCAAATTGCACTTTACTGCTTCATGGGCAGTGCCAGTGTCTTCTAGCAGAGTGTTCCCAGTTCCTCTCTCCTCACCCTTGTAAGAGTGCTATTCTTGATTTCACCTATCCTTTACTTTGGACCCCAACACAATGTTGCTATTATTACTTTAACCAGGCAGTTACCTACGATATCAACTAAGAATAGGAAATATAAAAGATTTTCTATTGCCTTCATGTACTCCTTTCCTGACGCTTCCTTTCTTTATGGGATCTGAGTTTCTAACCTACATCTCTTCCCTTCTCCCTTAACAGCTGCTTTTAACATTTGTTGTAGGGCAGATCAGTTGGCAATAACTCTCATTTTTTTGCTTGTCTGAGAAAGTTGTTTGTTTTTTGTTTTGAAACAGGGTCTTGCACTGTCACCCAGGCTGCAGTGCAGTGGTCAAACGTGGTTCACTGCAGCCTCGACCTCTCAAGGTCAAGGGATCGCACTTCAGCCTCACAAGTAGCTGGGACTACAGGAGCGTGCTACCACACTCAGCTAATTTTTAACTTTTTGGTAAAGTTGGGGTCTCACTATGTCACCCAGGCTGGTCTCAAACTCCTGGGCTCAAGCGATCCTCCTGCCTTGGCCTCTCAAAGTGCTGAGATTACAGGTGTGAGCCACCGTGCCCGGCCCTCAGAAAGTTTTTGTTTCTCCTTCATTCTTTTTGTGAGAGCAAACATTTCTATAACATGGATATCACAATTTTTACACCATCATAAAATCCACCATTCTGTAACCTTTACATACACATAAAAAAAGGAATTCAAAAGAAATTCTGCAACTGAGGCCAGGCACCGTGGCTCACACCTGTAGTCCCAGCACTTTGGAAGGCCGAGGCAGGTGGATCGCCTGAGGTCAGGACTTGGAGACTATCCTGGCTAACCGGATGAAACCCCGTCTCTATTATAAATACAAAAAAAATTAGTTGGGCATGGTGACCGGTGCCTGTAATCACATCTACTTGGGACTCTGAAGCAGGAGAATCCTACCCCTGCCTGGCCCGCTACCCGCTCCTGACCCTGCCCCTGCCTGGCCGGCGTCCCACTCCAGCTCCCGCCCCTGCCCCTGCCTGGGCCGCGCCCCTCTCCCGCCCCTGCCCTT
>NW_016812367.1:926400-930948 GCF_001698545.2 Rhinopithecus bieti | reverse complement strand
AGGGGACCTTGGAAGATGGGCCCTCTCCTGACCCAGGCTCAAGGACACTTGGCAGCCCCTGTGGTCCTGCCCTTTCTCCCAGCCTTGGCCTCCCTCCCGGAGCTCTAAGGTCAGGCCTAGGCCTGTGGATGGCTCTGAGATGATCCCTGGGCCTTCATGGAGCTCTGGCCTCACAGCTGTGTGATCTGGGGGCCTCAGGGAACCCACTGCCCTCTGCCCCTGAGCCTGAAGGCCTGTGGATCCCTGAGCTGTCCCCTCTGAGACCCCGGGCAAGGCGGGGGTTGGGCAAGAGCAGGCGGTGAGGTGTCCTTGTTCCTGAAGCTCCATTCTGCTTGGCTCCTGCCCCCTAGAGAGGCCGGGGAGGGAGACGCTGCAGACAGGACCTTGAGGGCGGCAGTTCAGGCTCACCTGGGTCCTGGAGAGATTGGTGTTTAGTCCTGAGCAAACATCTCTGTTGGCTTTTGCCTCATGGGTGGCTCCACAAATTACAGCAGCCCAGTCACCACCACAGGACTCCTATGCACCTGGACAGGTGTGCACTCACCTGGTGCAGGCTTTCCTCCTTGACACCAGTGATCCCAGAGGAGCTGGGGCCAGCTCAGGCAAGATGTCTGCGGCCCTGCAGGCCCAGGTCCTGGGGCACCAGAGCCGCTTCCCAGATTTGGGAGCTGGCAGTGGTGCTTCCAGTCCTGGCCCTGGGCTCCTCGGTGCCCTGGACTGCTGATGTCTGTGTCCTGCAGAGCCCAGAGTTCCAGGGAAGCACCTAAGGGGCAGTGTGGCCCTGGGCAGGAGGCAGGGGAGGCAGGACAGGGGCCATCCCAGTCACTTCCAGGTCCCTCCTGTGTCTCCATGACTAGAAAATTCTCACCTTTGTGTTCCTGAAAGAGAAAAAATGTAGTTTCCTAGAATTTAAGTCATGACCTGGGGGATGCTGGGGGAGGTGTGCACTCCGGGTGCCAAGACCCGAGGGTGGTGAGCTGGGGGTGCAGCATGAGCTGGTGTGGGCGAGGGAGGGAGAGGGCTCTCTGGGTTTCTTCCTCACACTTTTATTGCCACGGAAGCTGGCACAGACCTGGCAGACAGGGGCTGGTCCTGAGTGGACCAGGGGTGTCATCCTGGTCTGCTCCTTCTGCTCCTCCACCACGGCCTGTGGGGTGTCTGCTGCACCCCGGGAAGCCCATTCCAGCCTGACACTGAACCCAGTGGGGCTCTGGGCCCGGCCCTCCTCACCTGGGGAAATGGGGCTCACAGGTGCATGGTGACGTGGGCACGGTGCTCTGCCATGGTGAGGGGCCATCCTTGGCTGTGGGACCCAGCACCGGTGGGCAGCCCCCAGGTCGTCTGCAGGAGACTCCTCTGGCAGTTCACACACAGGACGCCCCACAGAGCTTTGAAAAGTCATGACCCAGGAAGGGCTCAAATCTTTGCTCGCTCAGTCTTCAGACCACTGGTCTAACTCTGGCCATCCAGTGGGTGCACAGTGCCATCTCACTGTGGCTCTGCCTTGCCTTTCCCTGGTGACAGTGCTGCCGGGCATCTTTTCCTGGGCTTGCTGGCCAGTTGCATCTCATTGGAATGGCATCTCTTTGAGCCCTCTGCCCATTGTCTACATCTGGAAAACCCAACAGCCTGTCCCATTTTTAGTGTCCGGAGTTTAAGCATTTCTCTGCCCAAACCATCAAGTAGCTTCATCCAGCGGCGTCTTCATCAGTGCCTGAGCCCCAGGTCTCTTTTGAGGAGGGCGTGGGATCATCTGATTTCTCCTGTGGGCACTGAGTCACCACCATCCTCGGGAACCCTGGGAACATTCCCAGAAGACCTCCTTCTCCCAAACCTCAACTGTGCCTGGACCCCTTCCCCACCCACGGCAGAGGGCTGCATGTCGCTGTAGGGGTGTCAGGAGACTTGGGTCCTGGTCACAGTTCCATCGTGAGTGTGAGAGGCGAGTGCTGGGACTCCGTTTCCCCGCACAGAGTGGGGGAGGGATGTCCGTGTTCTCCAGTGGGTGGCTCAGGCCGGGTGTTGGAGGAAGAGCCTTGAGGAAGAGGGGGCTGTGCCTGTGTGTGCAGGGATGGTGGCGCCTCCGAGGCCAGGACTGGCTCCCATCTCTGCTCCTCCTCCCACTGCTCCTCCAGGTCACTCCTCCTGGCTGGGGGCCCAGGAGGAGAGGTGTCTGCAGAGGCCGTGCACCCCACACTGGGTCCCCTGCTCCACATGTTGGGAAGAAGGAATTTAAGTCTGGAACTGAGAAGGCACTGCCATGATGGTGACTGTTGTCCTCATTGGACACCAGGGAGGTAGCTGTCCTTGGCATTTATTGAGTGCCCAGTGTATGCACTAGACTGTTCATGCATCTGCAGAGCCCAGGGTTTTCTTGATGGTTTGGCAGAGAGATGCTTAAACTCAGGGCACTAGGAACAGGACAGGCTGTCGGGTTTTTCAGATGGAAGCACTGGCTTGTAGATGAGTGCAGCTGGGCAGTGGAGCCATGAGCTGAGGCAGCTGCTCCCAGAGTGAGGCTTCTGTGGACCATCAGCACTGCCCCAGCCCACACCCCTGCTCCAGTGCGCGGCAATCAGGTCCTGCGGCCGGATGACGACCTGTGTCTCGTTCTGCGTCCCCTTTCTTTCAATGTGGTAGACACAGCCGGTGTCCAGGCAGCATGTCCAATCGAGGTCCACCAGACCGGACAGAACAGTTCTGTGGGCAGTGAAGTACCAACGTGCAAGCAGCACCTACAGCCATGCAGGCAGGGGCTGAGTCACACCCGCTAAACAAGGAATAAACTGTCCGACTGTCAGCAGAGTTTCTTTTCTGCTAGCAGGTTAAATCAGCACTAGTAACAGTTGTAGGCGCACCAGCCAGACACTGAGGAATTGGCCCTAAAAAAAAGCCCTGTTCCAGCAGCCGTAACTGCCATCTCCCAACCTGACAGGAAACCGGTTTTCAGTAACCACTCCTGGAAGAGACCCACCGCGCCCACGGGCGGCTCTGCCGTGATTACAGAGCCGTGCACTTGTGTGCTTTTCCTGAAACCTTTTGAGGTAAGGCCAATTGTAATATATTTAAAAATTAGTGTCTCCACCGCCATAGTGAACATGGGTATATGTTGCAAGGATGTTGTTTGGTATACATGGCATCAGGACATCCCACGAATGTTCACAGCTCCTCCATGTAACCTGGAAGCGTTTCTATTCAGCCAGCTCTCAGGCGAAAGCGCTCCTGCCCCAACTCCCCTCCTCTGTGTTGATTTGATGAGCCAAACACATTTAATCCTGGAGTTTGAGGTTATCAGAACTCTCCATTTAGAAAATCATCCTTTATGTATTTCCAGACAACACATTGTTGAACATATAATGCTTCTTTTTTGTTCATCTCTGAATCAATAGCCAGTCTTTCATGTATACATTCACACCAAATATCTCAAGAACTCAAAGAGATTCAGAAATTAGTAAACATGCAACTTAGTTGCATACAGAGAAAAACAGTAGATAATATAGATAGCTGATAAGAGAGTTCATACAATTCCTGTGAGTTATATTTTTAGGGATTGACTTTTAAAAATTAAATTTAGACCAGGCACAGTGGCTTTCTCCTGTAATCCCAGCACTTTGGGAGGCCGAGGTGGGTGGATCACCTGAGGTCAGGAGTTCAAGACCAGCCTGGCCAACACTTCAAACCCATCTCTACCAAACATACAAAAATTAGCCAGGCGTGGTGGTACATGCCTGTAGTTCCAGCTACTAGGGAGGCTGAGGCAGGAGAATCGCTTGAATCCGGGAGGCAGAGGTTGCAGCAAGCCAAGATCGCACCACTGGAATCCAGCACCACTGGGCGACAGAATGAGACTCTTGTCTTGGAAAAAAAAAATTGACTTTATACTAAGGCATTTTATGCTTTCATCTGGAACAAATTTAAAACTGCCGAGTACAGAAATTGCTGATGACTCAGGAATAGTAAAATGGGTGGGGATAGTCTTTCAAATCAAGGAAGGAACCTCATTTTATTCTGAATGTGTTTTGATCCTCTTCACCCTGAAATTTTCACTATCGAATATATTTGGAAGGCGGGTTTTCTTTCCTCATTTAACGTTTATCTCATACACAGGGAATAGTACTGTGGGTGTGGGATTCAGATTTTGAAATGAAGCATGGACTCTGAGTGGCCCCTTGTCCTGTGAAAGTGCACTGGTCTGGAGAGCGGCAGTTGGACCCCAGAGTGTGGCACGTGTTCCTGTGTTCATTTGAACATTCTCTGATGACCTGTCGCTGAGGTCATGTGATGATGCGTATCCTGTCTCCACCCCAACTGCCCCTAGGTCTGAACTGCTGGCTAGACCACTCACCAGAATGGGAGGCAGCCTGTGCTGCTGTGGTGAAGGTAGGCTCACTTCCATCTTCTCACTGCAGCTTCTTCACATGGGCCACTTGTACTTAAAATGTCTTCCTGATTTATTTATTTTTTCCCCAACTCCAGTTTGTCTACAGGTTTACAAACTGGTTTTAGAGTTTTATGACTCAGTTTGCATTTTTTTTTTTTTTTTTTTTG
>NW_016812367.1:908013-923806 GCF_001698545.2 Rhinopithecus bieti | reverse complement strand
TCCCTGCATTTTTTTTTTTTTTTTTTTGAGACAGAGTCTTGCTCTGTCGCCCAGGCTGGAGTGCAGTGGCATGTTCTCAGCTCACTGCAAGCTCCGCCTCCTGGGTTCACACCATTCTCTTGCCTCAGCCTGCCGAGTAGCTGGGACTACAGGTGCCCGCCACCACGCCTGGCTAATTTTTTGTATTTTTAGTAGAGACGGGGTTTCACGGTGTTAGCCAGGGTGGTCTTGACCTCCTGACCTCGTGATTCGCCCACCTCGGCCTCTCAAAGTGGTGGGGTTACAGGCGTGAGCCACCACGCCTGGCCGGTCTCCAGCCTTTTTGACACCAGGGACCAGTTTCATGGAAGATGATTTTTCAGAGGACGAGAGTGGGGTGGAAGGATGCTTTCAGGATGATTCTTGCACATTTATTGTGCACTTTATTATTATTACATTGTAATAATTAATGAAGTAATTCTGCAACTCACCATAATGTAGAATCAATGGGAGCCCTGAGCTTGTTCTCCTGCAACTAGATAGTCCCATCTCGGGGTGATGGAAGACAGTGACCCATCATCAGGCATTAGATTCTCATAAAGCGCGTGCAGCCTGGATCCGTGGCCTGTGCAGCTCACAGTAGGGTTTGCGCTTCCATGAGACTCGAACGTCGTGGCCAATCTGACAGGAGGTGGCGCTCAGGCGCTGATGCCAGTGATGGAGAGCGGCTGTAAATACAGATGCAGCTTTGCTCCCAGCTGGCTGCTCACCCCCTGCTGTGCAGCCCGGTTCCTAACAGGCCACACACTATCGATGGCCCAGGGGTCGGGGACCCCGATTTAACCCATTTCCCATTTAGAAAAGAAAGTGCCGCTCGCTGGCTGCACAGTGTTCTCGGGGAACACACGTAATGGGTTGAACTGTGAATAAACGATTCCTCATTTCTCTATGGTCTTCTGTGGCAAGATGTCAACAGCTGTCTTTATTTTCATACATTTCCCAGATAATTACTCCGATGAACCGGAATCCACGAACAGATTTAGGGCGCATATGCGCCATGATCCTGATTTGCCTCCTGAAGGGCAGCTATATACAGGTACTGTGGAAATTCAGTTACCCTTGCAGGCATAAGGATTTCAGATTCTTCAGTGTCCCACACTTCAGACCACTCTGACATTGCTACACTGTATCTTCTTTATTTCATGTGTACAAATTGACTAGTGTAGTACTAGTCAATCACTAGTCCTGCAAATGCGGAAGATGTATTTCCACTTCAAGTTTGGTTCACTTTTAATAGTAAAGAACATCTCAATGCAAGGTTTAGATATTTAGCTGATTGTTAGACATTAGCTAAAATGGAACTCTTCCTGATAAAATGTTGCTGCATTTTCAAACAAAATGGACATCATGTGAAACTTGTAAATTAACATAAAAATGGAAATACTACAGAAAGTTTGCATATACTCTCACCCCTCAGTATCTTTTTTGTGATCACATCTTACATGAATGTGGTGCATTTGTTATAGTGGCTGAAGCAAAAGTGATACCTTCTTCTTAATGAACGTCTAAAGTTTGCAGTAAGGCTCACCAGGTGTTGTTCAACAACAACAAAAGGGACCTCTTAGTCCCTTTCTTCTTTTCTTAGGACCCCTGACTACCATAGATCGTTTATTTTACTGCCTCTATAGATTTTCATTCCCAAAATTCTGAGAATTGGAATCATAAAGTATGTAGCCACTTAGGACTAACTGATATGACTTAGCAATATACATGCAAGATTCTTTCTTTCTTTCTTTCTTTCTTTCTTTCTTTCTTTCTTTCTTTCTTTCTTTCTTTCTTTCTTTCTCTTTCTTTCTTTCTTTCGAGACGGAGTCCAATCTGTCACCCATGCTGGAGTGCAGTGGTGCGATCTCGGCTCACTGCAACCTCCGCCTAGTGGATTCAAGCAGTTCTCTGCCACGGCCTCCCGAGTAGGTGGGATTACAAGCATCCTCCACCACACCCGGCTAGTTTTTGTATTTTTAGTAGAGATGGGGTTTCACCATCTTGGCCAGGCTGGTCTTGAACTCCTGACCTCGTGATCTACACGCCTCAGCCTCCCAAAGTGCTGGGAATACAGGTGTGAGCCACTGTGCCTGGCCAACATGCAAGATTTTTCATATCTTTTTGTAGCTTGACTGCTTACTAATTTTTAATCAATGAATCATATTCCATTGGGTTCATGTAACAATGTGGGTTGGTGCACTTACCGCCTGAAGAGCATCTCAGCTGCTTCCAGTTCAGATGATTATGAATATAGCTGCCCTCATTCTCGTGCAGATTTTGCAATGGGCATAATTTTAAAATGTAACTGGGTAAATGTTTAGAATTTTAATCAGTTGTTTATATAGTAAGACTATGTTTTCCCTTGTAAGAATTAGGGAGAATTCAGTAAAATCACCTGTGCTTTTTATTTTTTTTTTGAGACGGAGTCTTGCTTCGTCGCCCAGGCTGGAGTGCGGTGGCACGATCTCGGCTCACTGCAAGCTCCGCCTCCTGGGTTCACGCCATTCTCCTGCCTCAGCCTCCTGAGTAGCTGAGACTACAGGTGCCCGCCACCACACATGGCTAATTTTTTTTGTATTTTTAGTAGAGATGGGTTTTCACTGCGTTAGCCAGGATGGTCTCGATCTCCTGACCTCGTGATTTGCATGCCTCCTCCTCCCAAAGTGCTGGGATTACAGGCGTGAGCCACCGCGCCCGGCCCACCTGTGCATTTCTTAAAAAGTTCTTATTGATTCAATTTCTATAATAGATATAAGCCTACTTAGATTATCTGAGTCTCCTTTGGGTACTTATGATATAGTTTCTGCCTTTGAAGGAATTTGTTATTTTTACCTAAGTTGTCAAATTTGTGAGCATAGAGTTATTCTAAGTATTCTTTTATTATCTACCTGATATTAATGATATCAGCAGGAATGATTCTTCCTTTTATTTATACTATTTGTAAATTGTGTCTCCTAGCTTTTCTTGTTGGTTAGCCTGGCTGGAGGTTTATCAAATCTATTTATCTTCCCTACGAAGCAGCCCTTGGTTTTGTTTATCATATCTATTATAATGATTTCTGCAAATAATTTTTTGTTCTATTTTTCTGTCTGGTTTACATTACACTATAGTTTTTTTCTCTAGCTTCCTAAGGTGGAAGGTAAGAAAACCGAATAAGATGGTTTTTAGTTTTGTTGGTTCATTTGTTTAAGACAAAGTCTTGCTCTGTTGCCAAGGCTGGAGTGCAGCGGTGCGATCTTGGCTCACTGCGACCTCCACCTCCCAGGTTCAAGTGATTCTCCTGTCTCAGCCTCCTAGAAGCTGCGATTACAGGTGCCTGCCACCATGCCTGGCTAATTTTTGTATTTTTATTAGGGGTGGGGTTTCACCATATTGGTCAGGCTTGTCTTAAACTCCTGACCTCAGGTGATCCACGCACCTCGGCCTCCCAAAGTGCTGGGATTACAGGTGTGAGCCACCGCACCTGGCCTGTTTTTAGTTATCTATACAGCATTGTGAATAGAACTAATGCCCTGAAGTCTGCACTTAATAATGAAAATAACACATATTTTGTATTTTTCACCACAATAACGCTTTAAAATCCAATAATAGAGATGATAAGTGCAGAAGGAGCATATGTAGATTCAGGAATGTTAAACATAGTACCTTTTTTTTAAAAATAAAGGATATTTACCAGGCCTCTTTCTGTGACGAGACCCTGTCCTGGAGTGATGTCCTGCATTTGTGTGCTGCCTGTGTGAACACTGCCTACTTCACAGTGATGAGGGTGGCTTAGCCACAGACCCGAGACTCTGTCTCCCAGGGCTCTCCTGATGGTGTCCTTTGCCTCCTTCACCACCAAGGAGGGTGGCCCAGCAGCTGCTCAGCCCGTGCTCTTGCCCACCTCCTCCCCACACGCCAGCCCTGTGTGCCCAGCACCCAAGACTGCCAGAGGTCCTTCAGCAGCTCCCACGGCTGACAGTGACTCTGTTTCCTAGACTACTACCAGGAGTGGCAGTGGCCCTCGGTGACTTCCTGGGACCTGATCCGGGCAGCACACTCGGTAAAGTCTTCCTTCTTTGTCTGAGATGCGAATTTCATTTATTTTGGTTGCTTTCTATTTTCTCTGAATTAAGATATGTAAATCTTACCACGTACTTTACGGATGAGCCACAGAATTTCTTGGTGGGCAGAGGTATGTGAGAGCCCATTTACTGCCAACTTGGAACTCGTTCCAGATGGCACTCATAGATGACAAAGTTAGTGATACCCTACATGGCAGAGAGCATTTTCCTCAGGAGAAATGCATTCTTGAAAATAGCGGTGACTTTGCAACCAAAAATCATTTTGGAAATCTCATGCAATACTCTTACGCATTTCCACAAGTGTCTTCTAGGCTTTATTTGGGGGCCATTGACTCGAGCACTATCTCCCAACTGGTTTTCTTTTTCTTTTTCTTTTTTTTTTGAGACAGAGTCTTGCTTTGTCTCCCAGGGTGGAGTGCAGTGGCCGGATCTCGGCTCACCAAGTGAAGTAAAGACCCAAGAACATAGGACACAGCATGGTCTGACCCTCACTGTGTTTTCCTTTCTCTCTGCAGACGTTCTCAGCGATTCAGGAATACAGTATGTACTCTGGGATCTCCCATTTGATAAGGAAAAATCTTAGCTTTGAGAAAGGTGACACTTTCCTCACTACTTTTGCTGGAGAACCACCCTGGTTTGAGCTTCCTGCTGGAAATGAGGTTTGGGCAGTTTGGTGTAAAAAAATGAAGAGTTGAGTCAACAACTGTGGCCATCCACTGTAGTTCCCAGAAGCAGTGATGTCATTTAAATAGGAATAGGGTGCATCGGGGTGGAGAGGTATGGAGGAGGGAGTCCGTGTGGAGTGATGGTGAACGCCTTTGGGAGTGTGTGTGCATTTCTCTAGAAAGCATGTTCCCCTGTGCAAAGCACGACCCAAGGATCAGTGTTCTAGAAACAACATTCCATCCCCACATCAGTCAACACTTCATCCTTCACCACAGCTGTACCGGAAGGTTAGTTTAACACCCCCCGTCCTCAGATTGGAGACGGTGGAGAGATGAATTTCCCAAGCTCTCAATTTCCTGAATGGAAAAGGCAAATGTGGACTCAGGAAGGGGTGAAAGGTTGACGTCATGGGCTGCTGCTTCACAGTCCTCTCGTGGCCCTGGTATAACTCGTCACCACACCAGGGACTTCCAGCATGTGTGTGTGCATGTGGAGGCACGACAACCTAGAGAGATCCCAACACTGCCCAGCACTGTAAGATGTTCTCAGTGATGGCGAAAGGCAGGGTAGCAACACAGTGGACTTTGGGGTGGTCCTTCATGTGAAACACACGTAGGGGAGTCACAGGCTTCTGGCTGCGGTGGTGGTGTCAGTTCTCAGCTGCTGTTCAAAAGCAGAGAATAATCAGGGATATGTCCTATTGTATTTACAGATATGATTGGACCCAATGGGGAGGCTCATGCCTATAATCCCAGCACTTTGAGAGGCTGAGACAGGAGGATCACTTGAGCCCAGGAGTTTAAGATCAGCCTGGACAACATAGTAAAACCACATCTCTACAAAAAACACAAAAATTAGCCGGGCGTGGTGACGTGCTCCTATAGTCCCAGTTTCTCAGAAGGCTGAGGCTGGAGGATTGCTTTGGCCAGACAGGTGGAGTCTTTAGTGAGCCCTGATCGTGCCACTGCTTCCCATCTGGGAAACAGAGTGAGATCCTGCCACAAAAAAAAAAAAAAAAAAAACGAAAATCATGATGACCAAGAGCCTCAGAAATGTTCCAGCTTTTAGTGACACACATACCCAAGAAGTAATGCCCAATATGATGTCAAAGACAACTTAGGTGTTAGCCTGGTGCTCCTTCATTCCTGCTGGAATCTCAAGCAGCTGGGTTAGAGAGGGTCAAGCTGCCCTCATGACAGGCTGTCCCAGTGTCAAAGCCAGTGTAAGTGTGAGCAGTAACAGACTCCACGGACACACACACGTATGGAAAAGAGAGAGTATAGGACAGATAGCATGTGCTAAATAGGAGTTATCTTTAAATAGGAAGAAAACAGTATTTTCAAAGCTTTGTTTCATCATCCTTAAAACAAATGGGTAGTGAAAAAATAGAAGGTTTTGGTTGGAATTAAATCTTCTCTGTAAAGAAATGCTGCTTCTTATCAAGTAGAAAACGTCTAGGAGGGATGATAGCCACCACAGCACCACAGGTAGATTCTGGGGAGGAAATGACCTTGGAAGGATGCAGGAAGGGAGGGCAAGTGAGCTCGGGTCAGATGAGGAGGCAGGAGCCCTGAGAGGCTGCGGGGACACAGCCTGCCCTGGGTGCTGTGCCCTGTTCAAGATGGGCTATTTCACTTGATGAGGCGGCCTGGGGCTAGAAAGCTGTTCTTCCCTGTTCCTCCCTTGCACCTGCTGACCGTCACTCTTTGCCTTCCTAGATTCCACCAAGGATCTGGAGGTGGAACTTTCAAAGAAGAAAAAACCTCCATGGAAAGTGAAGGTCAGACCCCCTGCATTTGTCTGAGGAATACAGTTGCTTTCCTAGCTTCATCTTTCTGAATGAGCCTAAGAGATGAGAATCCGACCTTATTTATCATAGGTGACTTACACAGTGTCCTTGGTGGGGAGAATTTAGGGGGAGAGGCTGTTCCCCACTGAGGCTTGATTTTAAACAGCAGGAAAATATGACAGCACCAGCCACGCACTGTGTGGCCGTGAGCTTCTTCCTTAGCCGCTTGATTGTCTTCTTAGAACACAATTACTTAATTACCAAGCAACATGGACTTAGAGGAAACATCCTCCAAGAAAAACTTGTGTCTTTAGCATGAGTCGGTTTGTCCTGTTCTTTCGTGTTGCTAGGGCTTGAGCACTGTTTGCCATCTGGTTTTCTAATGTCACCAAGTGAGGAAAAGGCCCGTGCACGCAGCACACAGCATGGTCTGGCGCTCACAGCAATATGTTTTCTGTGATTACAGGAGGCCTGGGGAGAGCAGGAGAGTGGTATGTATGGGGGAATCCCTCCCGTGTGCATGAGGAATCCAGGTGGTGAGGAATGTGCCACTGTCTCGCTGGCTTTCCTGCAGACAGGCAGCCGGAGTTGAGCTTCCTGTTGTGACTGAGGACCGAGGCTGTGGTGGGAGAAGTGGTTGCTCTGGTGAAGGACCTGTGGGCACATTCTGCAGTCCCTGAGAGGAACTGCATTCTCTGCGTGTGGGGTGGGTTTGTGTGCACGGGACTGGCGTGTGTCTGTGTGAGTGTGTGTAGTGTGAGGCCGACTGTGCCTGTGTGTGTGTGTGTTTCCCTAACACACGTCTCCCCCATATTAGCGTCCACATTCTTAGTATAAAAATGCCATCACTCTTGCAGCCTGATGAGAGGCATAGGCAATTATTAGTGAAAATGTAAGCTTATGATGTAAGCTTATTGCATGCAAAGGGCACTTCAATTAATCCAAAGGAAATCCCGTCAACACCCAGCAAATGTTCATTGGGTACTAATAGAACAAAACTGTCTTAGGATCCCTACTAATTCATTTTTATTTTTCATTGGGAATCCCCTTCCAAACCTCATTTTTCAATAAACCTCACCTCGTAACAGGCCTTTCCATTTCCCCCTGTCATAGGAGTGGTCGTGTCACCTCACTGTTGCCACTTCCCTCCTTCACAAGCCTTTTCTACTGAAGTCGTCAGAACTCATCCTCCACCACCTGTCTTCAGCATGGGGAGTGGGTGGGGCTTCTTTCTTTGCAGGGAGACCCTGGGCAGCCCCATGCTATGACCAGTTTTGGTAGGAGACTGAGAAAAGAGGAGCCTGCAGGCAGGGTTGGGGTGAAATCACTTGACTGTCCTCACTGCAGCGTCATATTGACCATCAGATAATGTGGCCCAGAACAGGTAATGCCGGGGTCATGTAGCAGCTCAGCCTGCAGCACTCAGCCTAGTCATGGTTTCTGTGTGTTCGGCTCAGGAAACACAGCAACAGGACAAGGGAACCAAGGGGTTTGCCCGTGGGTCTGAGTGGCAGGGTGAGCACCTGCCTTCCTCCTCGCAGGACAGAGGGTGGCTCGTGAATTGCAGGTGGGGAAAGACAAACAGCTGTGGGACAGCACAGGCTCCGTGGTGCTCCCGTTGCCCCCACTGTTGACAAAGGTTCTTCTTTGCCTCTGAAGGCCTGTGCAAAAAACAAGTCAAGGTGGTTGGTTTCAGTCCATATGAATCTAACATGAGCCAAACCATGGTTTGAGTTTCTTTGGAGTGTGCATTTGGTAGAAACTTCTTATATGTCGTTTGGATTGCTACATAGGTGACGGTGTTTTTTCTACTTTTCAATAAATGAGGTTGTGTGATTTTAAAACATCCCTTGTTTGCCCCAGAAAGTATATCCTCATAACCAAATTCCCCTAGTCATCTTTCCTCTCTAGAGTACAGTTTTTCTGTGGCACTGAGGTGGCCTTCCGCTGTGTGTGATTAGAGGTACAAATCAGGGTTGCCAACACTGAGGTTCTAAACATTCATGGCCAGTTGCCCAGTGGGCTCCATGAGAGAGCAGAGCACAGCCTGGGCCTGGGCCTGAAAAGGAACATGAGTTAGAGGAGCAGGAAGAAGGCATGAGGACATCCAAGCCATGGGGGAAAGCCAAGGTTGAAAGGTCAGGAGAGTCAGGCCAATGTCATGCCCTGGGCGCAGCCAGGATGTTCGGGCCCATCTGACGGGGAAGGAGCAGAGCTTGGACTTCCGCGCCGGCATGAGCACTGCCTGGCCATCTTTCCAGGAGCCTGGAGAGAGGAGCTGCGTTTTCATTTCTCTCCTCCATCTTTCTGTGTTGATGGCAATAACACAATCAGAAATTAGTGAGAGGCAAAGAAGAGGAGCAAATTCCCAAAATACCTGACTTAGACACGGGGGAGATGATGAGCAGGGGTGGACGTCAGAGTCAGGCCAGACACAGAGCCATCCTCAGGCTGCTCTCCCTGTGGCTGGGACAGAGAACAGCATTTACTTTTCACCAGCTTCTGGAAGTCACCTGACAGTTGGTCCTTGTGTAGATGCTGTTGGTCAAGGTTGATTTATCCCAGAATTGCATTTAACTGGAGGGAGCCTCACAGCTTCTGGCCAGGGCAGCTGCTTCACACTAGTTGCAGCAGAAGTGCGAGAGGAGCCAGTTCCAGTGCAGGATGAGCTAAGCAAAGGGAGGGGCTGCCCCAGAGGCCGGGTGTTCCTTGCAAATCTCCCTTGTGACCCATAAGACATCACTTTGCTTGTTTTCTGAGCTAGGCTTGGAATCAGCAGTCCCAAAGGCTGTGTTCTTCACCCACGGCGGGAAGGATCCTGGCCATGGCTGGTCACTGTGAAGGCAGGGCGGTGTCCTTTTGTTCCTTCTCATCCCAGAGCTCAGCCCTGGGCAGCCCATCTTGGGGCCCCAGTGATGTTCTGATGCACACAGCCCTGCCCTGAGATAGATCACGGGTGTGAAAAGGCTTCCTGCTCACCCTCCGCAGTCTGCTGAGTCCCACACGAATCCAGGTTCCTGTGTGGATCCTGATTCAGGGTCGGGAGAAGTGCGTGGGCTCCCCTCTGCGTTTGCTGTTGCGGTCCTGTCTGCTCCTGAAGTGTGCTATTAAGGATTAAAATAATAAATANTCACCCACGGCGGGAAGGATCCTGGCCATGGCTGGTCACTGTGAAGGCAGGGCGGTGTCCTTTTTGTTCCTTCTCATCCCAGAGCTCAGCCCTGGGCAGCCCATCTTGGGGCCCCAGTGATGTTCTGATGCACACAGCCCTGCCCTGAGATAGATCACGGGTGTGAAAAGGCTTCCTGCTCACCCTCCGCAGTCTGCTGAGTCCCACACGAATCCAGGTTCCTGTGTGGATCCTGATTCAGGGTCGGGAGAAGTGCGTGGGCTCCCCTCTGTGTTTGCTGTTGCGGTCCTGTCTGCTCCTGAAGTGTAAAATTAAGGATTAAAATAATAAATATTGTGAAAAAAATTTTTTTTCTGAGACGATGTCTTGCTCTGTCACCCAGGCTGGAGTGCAGTGGTGCGATCTCAGCTCACTGCAAGTTCTGGCCCCCGGGTTCATGCCATTCTCCTGCCTCAGCCTCCCAAGTAGTGGCAACTACAGGTGCCCACCACCATGCCTGGCTAATCTTTTTGTATTTTTAGTAGAGACGGGGTTTCACCATGTTAGCCAGGATGGTCTCGATCTTCTGACCTTGTGATCTGCCCGCCTGGGCTTCCCAAAGTGCTGGTATTACAGGCGTGAGCCACTGCACCTGGCCAGCTCACCATAATGTTTTAAAGTCCAATAAAACGGATGTTAACTATAGTAGGAGCGTAGGTTTATTTAGGAAAGTTAAGTGACGTAGTAACATTTTTACAAAAAAGAGGATATTTACCAGGCCTCTTTCCGTGAGGAGACCCTGTCCTAGAGTGATGTCCTGCATTTGTGTGCTGCCTGTGTGAACACTGCCTACTTCACAGTGATGAGGGTGGCTTAGCCAGAGAGCCGAGGCTGTGTCTCCCAGGGCTCTCCTGATGGTCTCCTCTGCCTCCTTCACCACCAAGGAGGGTGGCCCAGCAGCAGCTCAGCCCGTGCTCTCGCCCACCTCCTCCACACACGCCAGCCCTGTGTGCCCAGCACCCAAGACTGCCAGAGGTCCTTCAGCAGCTCCCACGGCTGACAGTGACTCTATGTTTCCTAGCAACGGCGGCCAGTGTGGTGTCCCCAGAAGCGGTTGTAGCTCTCTGCGAGGTAAACTCTTCTGTCTTTGTCTGAGACGGGAATTTTATTTCTCTTGGTTTCTTTCCATTTCATTTGAATTATGATATGCAAATCTCACCATGGAAATTATAGATGAATCGCAGAATTTCTTGGTGGGCAAACGTAAGTAAGAGTTCACTACCAACTAAGAGCTGATTCAAGATGGTGCCCATAGGTGACAGCTTTAGTGACAAACTGCATGGCAGAGAGCATTTTCCTCCTGAGAAATTCGTTCTTGAAAATGACGGTGACTTTGCAACCAAAATCATTTTGAAAATCTTACACAAAACTCTTGTGCCTTTCCACAATATCTTCTAGGCTTTATTTTGGGGCCATTGCCTCAGGCAGTATTTCCTGTCTGGGTTTCTAATGTCATCATGTAAACAAAGACCGGTGCACACAGGACACAGCATGGCTGATTCTCACAGCGTTTCCTTTCTCTATATGCAGCGAACAGGAGGACTAGGACCTCCCAGGAAAGGACGTAAGTGTTCTGGACGCACCCCTTTCCTAAGAAAAAATCTTCATTGTTGAGAAAGGTGGAGCTTACTAGCCTGTTTTTGCTGGAGAGCCACTTTGGATTGAGCTGCCTGCCAGAAATGAGGCTTGGACAGTTTGGTTAGAAAACATCAAGAGTCTAGTAAAGAACCGTTAGCATCACAGTCTAGTCCCTTATTGTGGGATCTGCCCAACAGTCCGCAATGCAACGGGACGCTTTTTTTGTACCCAAGTAGATCAGTAGGTCGAGAAATAATAGACACACAAGATAGGGAAGGCTGCATCCAGGGGGGTCACTGCCTTCTGGTCCCACAATGCCACCAGTGCACTGGATATACCAGCATTTGTTATTAAGTTTAGTGAGGACAGAGGTAGGTTAGTGAGAGATTTAGGGTTGTTTGATTATGAGGTGAGATGGTCACATGGGGATGAAGTAGTTCTTTAACTCAACATCTGTATGCAGAAGTACAGTACACAGAGATAAGAATTTACAGTATTGTGTGTGTATCAGTAATTTCTAACAGAGCCTTAAAACAGAAACACAGTCTTTCCATAACCCATGATTAGTAATGTATTAATCAGCAGGAACAGTTGCAGCAAAAGCTGGTTACAAACAATCCATAGAAACAGGACGTGAAGCTAGACAACTGGTTAGACCAGAAATTCTCAGAAGGGAGTAGGCCTTAACCCTAAAGAGGCCTAGAATAGCCGCGGCAAGATGAGGGTGTTTATAGCCCTATCTTATCCATATGAACAGGTGCCCCTCATGTATCCGTTTATAGGCTCTCCACAAGGGTTACATTCCATTCCCAGAACTATGAACATCTGCCTTTCTGGGATAGGAATCTTGGTGATGTGAAACCTCCCTGACTGCACGTCCATTCATAGGCTCTCTACAGGGGGAAGCACATCACGCGCTGTTGGCTCATTCTGGCAGCCCAACCTGGCATTGTCTTTACACAATCCCACATGCAATTTTGTATTTACAATAATCAGGAGCATTTCATCTTTTATTCTGTAGCAATAGTTTCAGGGGGTCTCCCTATAGTCCCTGAAGCAGTGTGTCATTTAGATGGAAGAGGGTGGTGTGCATCAGGGTTGGGAGCTGTGGAGGACAGAGTCTGTGTAAAGGGATCACAAATGTCTTTGGGAGCGTGTGTGCATTTCCTCAGAAAGCATGTTCCTATGTGCAAAGCACAACACAAGGATTACTGTTCTAAACACAACATTCATCACCATTGTACACGTCACATCAATCAACCCTTTCATCCTCCGTGGCAGCTGTAGCTGAAGGTAAGTTTCCTGTCCTCACTCCTCAGATAGAGATGGTGTGGACATGAATTTCCCAAGCTCTTGGTCTCCTAAGTGGAAGAGACAAATGTGAACTCAAGAATGGGTGAAACATGGATGCGACGGGCTACTATTGTGCATTTATCAGACAGCCCTGGCATAACTCATCACCATGCCAAGGAGTTCCAGCTCCTATGTGCGCATGTGGAGGTGTGCTAGCCTGCAGAGATTTTAAGCACTGTCATTACAGGATGGTCTTAGTGGTCACCTAACACTGGGTAGGAATAGCTACATTTTACAGTGGAATCTGGTGTGGTCATTAGTGTGAGGCACACTTGCAGAGCTCAGAGGGTTTTGGCGGCATGATGGGTTCATTCCTCAGCCTCCGGTCAAGAGCAGAGAATTATCAGGGACACATTCTGTCGTATTTAAGAACATAGTAACCACAAGCCTTAGAAAGGCTCCAGTTCACTAACACACACACCTAAGGCACAGCACCAAACAGGAGCTCAAGAAACAACTTGGGCGTTAGCCTGGTGCCCGTCTCCCCTGCTGGAATTCCTGCACGGCTGGGATGGAGAGGGTCAGCGCCCCCACCTGCTGCTTCCAGGACAGGCTCTCCCAGTGTCAGAGCCAGAGGGAGCCTGAGCAGTAGCAGACTCCCTGGACACATGTTGTGTTGAAAAGGGAGACTGGAAGGACAGATAGCACATGTGACATGTCATGTTTAAATGGTAGGATAATTGTATTTTCAAATCTTTAATTTTTCTTGAAACAGATGTTTGACAGATAAATGTTATAGAATATTTTGGCTGAACTACATATTTTGAAAGAAGGGCTGATTTTATGATGTAAGAAATCTTATAGGAGGGATGATCCACACAGCAGTGCAGATGGGTCCTGGGAGTAAGTGCCCTCAGAAGGGATCAGGAAGGCAGCACAGGCCGGGAGCTGTGGCTCACGCCTCTAATCCCAGTACTTTTGGAGGCCATGGTGGGTGTATTGCTTGAGCCCAGGAGTTCGAGACTAGCCTGGGCAACCTGGCAAAACCCCATTTCTACAAAAAAAATACAAGAAATCAGCTGGGCACGATGGGGGCATCTGTAGTTTTAGCAACTTGGAGGCTGAGGCAAAGGATCCACCTGGGCTTGGAAGGTCGAGGCTGCAGTGAGTTGTGATTGAACCACAGCACTCCAGCCTGGGTGACAGACCAAGACCATCTCAAAAAAAAAAAGAAAAAAAAAAAGTCTGGGCGCAGTGGCTCACGCCTGTAATCCCAGCACTTTGGAGACCGAGGCAGATGGATCACAAGGTCAGGAGAAGGAGACCATCCTGGCTAACATAGTGAAATCTTGTCTCTATTAAAAATACAAACAATTAGCTGGGCGTGGTGGCGGGCACCTGTAGTCCCAGCTACTCAGGAGGCTGAGGCAGGAGAATGGCGCGAATCCGGGAAGCAGAGCTTGCAGTGAGCCGAGATTATGCCACTGCACTCCAGCCTGGGTGACAGACCGAGACTCTGTCACAAAACAAAACAAAACAAAACTTAGCTTTTAGCTCAGATTTGAATAGAAGACTCCCTGAGACGCTGTTGAAACACAGCCACATTGTGTGGCGTACCCTGTTTGAGATCAGCTTTCACACCGATGAGGGTGGCTTAGCTAGAGAACCAAGGCTCTGTCTCCCAGGGCTTTCCTGATGGTCTCCTTTGCATTCCTTCTCCACTAAGGAGGACGGCCAGCAGCAGCTCAGCCCGTGCTCTTTACCCACCTTTTCCACACACGCCAGCCCCCAGTCCACAGCACCCAAGGCTGCCTGAGGGATCCTTCAGCAGGTCCCATGCGCTGACAGTGACTCTCATGTTTCCTAGGTTTCAAGTTTCTTGCAGCAGAGCTTCCTAGAGAAAAGTCCTCTGAGAAAGTCGTGGCCGTTGTCAATGTAAGATCTTTCTTTGACTAAGATGGGAATTGTATTTCTCTTGGCTTCTTCCTACTTCATTTGAGTTAAGATATGCAAACCTTACCATGGACATTATAGATAAGTTACCGAATTTCTTGGTGGGAAAATGTGAGAGTTCATGACCAACTAGGTCATGATGGCATGCATAGATGACACCTTCAGTTATAAACTGTGTGCAGGTAACATTTTCCTCAGGAGAAGTGCTTACTGTTTGAAAATAATGGTGAATTTGCAACAAAAATCGTATCGAAAGTCTTAGACCAAACTCTTGTGCCTGCCTTTTCACAAGTGTCTTCTAGGCTTTATTTTGGGGCCATTGCCTGGAGCACTATTTCTCATCTGGTTTTCTAATGTCAGCAACTGAAGAAAAGCCCTGTGCACACAAGACACAGCCTGGTCTGACGCTCACGGGGTTTTCCTTTCTCTCTGCAGAGGGACTCAGCATTTTGGGCAAGCGGTATGTACTCTGCGGGTCACCCATTTGCTAAGAAAATATCTTAGTGTTGAGAAAGGTGATGCTTTCCTCCCTGCTTTTGCTGGAGAGCCAGCCTGGTTTGAGCTTCTGCTGGAAATGAGGTTTGGGCAGTTTGGTGTGAAAAAATGAAGAGTTGAGTCAGCAACTGTGGCCATCCACTGTAGTTCCCAGAAGCAGTGATGTCATTTAAATAGGAATAGGGTGCATCGGGGTGGAGAGGTATGGAGGAGAGAGTCCGTGTGGAGTGATGGTGAATGCCTTTGGGAGTGTGTGTGCATTTCTCTAGAAAGCATGTTCCCCTGTGCAAAGCACGACCCAAGGATCAGTGTTCTAGAAACAACATTCCATCCCCACATCAGTCAACACTTCATCCTTCACCACAGCTGTACCGGAAGGTTAGTTTAACACCCCCCGTCCTCAGATTGGAGACGGTGGAGAGATGAATTTCCCAAACTCTCAATTTCCTGAATGGAAAAGGCAAATGTGAACTCAGGAAGGGGTGAAAGGTTGACGTGACGGGCTGCTGCTCCGCAGTCGTCACACGGCCCTGGTATAACTTGTCACCACAGCAGGGAGTTCCAGCATCTGTGTGTGCATGTGGAGGCACGACAGCCTAGAGAGATGCCAACACTGCCCAGCACTGTAAGATGTTCTCAGTGATGGCGAAAGGCAGGGTAGCAACACAGTGGACTTTGGGGTGGTCCTTCATGTGAAACACACGTAGGGGAGTCACAGGCTTCTGGCTGCGGTGGTGGTGTCAGTTCTCAGCTGCTGTTCAA
>NW_016812367.1:902869-904977 GCF_001698545.2 Rhinopithecus bieti | reverse complement strand
CCCTACACTCCAGCTTGGGTTACAGAGAGCCTCCATAAAAAAAAAAAAAAAAAGAAAAGAAAAAAGAAAAAAAATAGAAAAAAAATGCTTCAGCTGAGTAGTAAACATAATCGAGACATAGCGCCAAATATGGTCTCCAGATACAACTTGGGTGTTAGCCTAGCAACCATCTCCCCTGATGGAATCTCCAGCACAGCTGGGTTGGAGATGGTCAGTGCTCCCACCTGCTGCCCCATGACGTGCTGTCCCAGTGTCAGAGCCACTGTGAGTGTGAGCAGCAGGGGACTCCAACACACAGACATTGCATTGAGAAGGTTGAGTGCAAGGATGGACAGCACTTGCTAAGTAGGGGTTATCTTTAAATGAGAGGATAATTGAGTATTTCAAAGGCTTTGTTTTATTGTCTTTAACACAAAAGATTAGTGAATATATAGAATATTGTGGCTGGAGTGAAATCTCTCAGAAGAAAGATTGCTTTTACCNTGTCTGTCATTGTAGGCAGGTCTCAAAGGTTGCCTAACCCAGGGTTGTAGTAGGTACACATTTTACACTGGACTTCGGTGTGGTCATTAATGTGAAACTCACAGAGCGAGCTCACAGGCTTCTGGCAGTAGTGGTGGGGTCATTTCTCAGCTCGTGGTCAAAAGCAGGGAATACTCAGGGGCATCCTCTGTTGTGTTTAATAATATGAATATCACAAGCCTTAGAAATGCTCCAGTTGGCCAGGAACCATGGTTCATGTCTGTAATCCTAGTAGTTTGAGAGGTGTGAGACAAGTGGATTGCTTGAGTCCAGTTGGAGATCAGCCTAGGCAACATGATGAAACTGTGTATCTACTAAAAATACAAAAAATTACCTGGGCATGGTTGCATACCTATAGTCCCAGCTACCTGGGAGGCTCAGTTGGGAGGATCACTTGATCCCAGGAGGCAGAGGTTCCAGTGAGCAGAGATCATGCCCCTACACTCCAGCTTGGGTTACAGAGAGCCTCCATAAAAAAAAAAAAAAAAAGAAAAGAAAAAAGAAAAAAAATAGAAAAAAAATGCTTCAGCTGAGTAGTAAACATAATCGAGACATAGCGCCAAATATGGTCTCCAGATACAACTTGGGTGTTAGCCTAGCAACCATCTCCCCTGATGGAATCTCCAGCACAGCTGGGTTGGAGATGGTCAGTGCTCCCACCTGCTGCCCCCATGACGTGCTGTCCCAGTGTCAGAGCCAGTGTGAGTGTGAGCAGCAGGGGACTCCAACACACAGACATTGCATTGAGAAGGTTGAGTGCAAGGACGGACAGCACTTGCTAAGTGGGGGTTATCTTTAAATAGAGGATAATTGAGTATTTCAAAGGCTTTGTTTTATTGTCTTTAACACAAAAGATTAGTGAATATATAGAATATTGTGGCTGGAGTGAAATCTCTCAGAAGAAAGATTGCTTTTTACCAAATATAAAATATTCTAAATGACTGATACACAAAGAAGCACCACAGGTGGATTTTAGGGAGGAAATGATGTTGGAAGGATGCAGGAAGGGAGGGAAAGTGAGCTCAGGTCCGATTAGGAGGCAGGAGCCCTGAGAGGCTGCAGGGACACACAGCCTGCACTGAGTGGTGTGTCCTGTTCGATATGGATTATTTCACGTTGATGAGGTGGCCTGGAGCTAGAGAGCCATTATTCCCTGCTCCTGCCTTGCACCTGCTGACCATCGCTCTTTGTCCTCCTAGGTTCCATGGAGGAGTCCCTGGAAGACAGCAACAAAGGCTCAGCTGAGGATGCTCCCCAGCATTTGAAGGTCAGGCCACCTGCTGTTGTCAATGAAAAAGTTACTTTCTTAGCTTTATTTTCTTGAATTAAAATAAGATACGAGAATCTGACCGTATGTATCATAGGTGACTTATACAGTGTCCTTGGTAGGGAGAATTTAGAGTGAGAGTCTGTTCCACACTGAGGTTTGATTTAAGACGGCAGGAGAAAATGACAGCATCAGCCACTCTCTGAGTGGCAGCGAGCTTTTTCCTTAGCAG
Organism: Rhinopithecus bieti; assembly: GCF_001698545.2. NCBI lineage: Eukaryota > Metazoa > Chordata > Mammalia > Primates > Cercopithecidae > Rhinopithecus > Rhinopithecus bieti. Next base: position 902,956 of record NW_016812367.1, on the reverse strand, counting down.
CTTGATTCTCTCTTTGGAACAAAATTACTTAATTGCCAAGCAACATGGAGTTAGAAGAAACAGCCTCCAAAAAAAAAAAAAAAAAAA
>NW_016812367.1:895909-899945 GCF_001698545.2 Rhinopithecus bieti | reverse complement strand
TCCTTTGTAGGGACATGGATGCAGCTGGAAACCATCATTCTTAGCAAACTATCACAAGAAGAGAAAACCAAACACCGCATGTTCTCACTCATAGGTGGGAACTGAACAATGAGATCACTTGGACTCGGGAAGGGGAACATCACACACTGGGGCCTATCATGGGGAGGGGGGAGGAGGGAGGGATTGCATTGGGGAGTTATACATGATATAAATAATGAATTGATGGGTGCTGACGAGTTGATGGGTGCAGCACACCAACATGGCATAAGTATACATATGTAACAAACCTGCACGTTAGGTACATGTACCCTAGAACTTAAAGTATAATTAAAAAAAAAATACATTTCAAGAAATAAAATTAAAAATTCAGAACCTCCTCTCAAGAGCCATGCTTTGAGTACCCAGTATCCCAATGCTTCGAGTATCCAGTATCCCAAAGCTTCGAGTACCCAGTATCCCAAAGCTTAACTGCAGAGAGCGCTGCCATCCTCCCAGAATGCTCTGGGCCAGCTGCCCTGAGGCTAATCCAGGTTCTGTTGACTGCACTCTGCTGAATCAACACGTGTGCATCTATGCTGGAAATTCAGGGTTCTCAGAGTGGAGCTGAGAGCCATAATGGGCCAGTGAAGTTGAAGGGGTGAAGGGGGATTCTTCAGGTTTTCCGTCTCACCTGAAGGCTCACAGCTGAGTCCACAGAGCCCAAGGAGAGTCTGAGATCGCAGAGGATGGAGCAGGGCACCTGGTGTCGTCCACTGTGGCTGTGCGTGGAGCAGAAGTGCTGGGTGAGTCACTCTGACGTCACCCTTCTCTGATGTTTATGTCTCTATAGGAAGCTCTGAGGACAGCAACTTTTCTGAAACCCATCATGACAAAGACTCTGCAAGTGGTGGAGATGCTCCAGGTGGGGCCCGTGGCACAGGGTTTTGGGGGCAGCTGGGTTACACCTGGGCTTTGAAGCCTCGGCTGGGAGCTGTGAAGTCAGCAAATCTAAAAGGAAGTGGGTAGAGAGGTGCAGTTTGTTCTTTCTGCATCTGAATGAGAAAGTGGTAGGAGTTTCGTTTTTATGGGCATCATGTGTGCTCTGCTCTCCCCACGATTCCTTCTCTGGTGTACAAGATGACCTTTTCCAGAAGGCCAGATCTCTCCTGCCAGTGCCACAGCAAACACCAAAGCCCTGGGTTTTGGGGGTTGGGGGCGGCAGTGTCCTTTGTGAATGGAGAAGAGTATGCGGGTGTGGCATTGAGTGCTGTGTGGGGAGTGGGGTGGGACGCAGCCCCTCACAGATGCTATGTGGCCCTGGACACAAAGTCCTTTTTGCATGTGCCAGGAGGTGGCAGGAGTCCATCCTCTTCCTCTGCACTCTTGGGACCTGCAGCAGCACCTTCCTGTCCAGCCCTCACCGTCTGCTCTTGGTCTCAGCGCCCTCCGAGTCTCCTGAGGCAGAGAATCCTCCTCTGGGATTACTCGGTGTCCCCCGACCCTAAAGACCCAAGGGGAGAAACCCATGCCTGAGCAGGATTCTGGCCTCCACTTCTCACCCAGCCCCAAATCCTTGGGCTAGGAATGGAAACTGAATTGGCTTTAATTTGAGAATTCAGTGTCCAGCTGTCACCGAGGCCCTCCGTGGCTGGCAGGAATCCTAGGGTATGTGTGTGGGGCGGCTGCTGTGTTGCTGTAGGCAGTGGCTCTTACCCTCCTTAGGACCTGGTTGCTGGATCTGCCAGGCCCAGGATGGAGCCGCTGGGCACCTGGCACAGGGGTCACTTGTCTTGTCACACCCTTCGCTGTGGCCCGACAGCCTTGTCCCACTCCCCACACTGCCGTCAGGCCCAGCTTGTTCCCTGTGCCAGGCTGGCCAGGTGCCCTCCCGCCCAGTCCTCCCACAGCTCAGCCAAACCCTGGCAGGACCCCTTCATTCATGTGCTGACAAGGTGGCCTCACCTGCGGGTTCAGGCCATGGGACAAGGGGCTATCCCTAGAGTCCCATTGCAGTGTTTCTACGCTTTCAGAAGCTTGTGGGGTTCATGTGAGGGTGTCGTGTTTTCCAGGTCCCTAAGGCCATCCCAGGCACACATCCCAGTCACTCAATCTGTGACACCCATTGTCTTTGCCTCCCACAGGCCCCAACTCAGACCCAGGCCTGTGGCAGGTGCTGCCAACCTCGGGTGTGATCCATGGGTTTATGGAGGGCCTGGGAGTGCAGCGCTGCCCTTCCCTCCTGTGTTTTTATGTTGGAGAGCAGCGGGATTGGTGGTTGACAGGGAGAAGGGACGAGATTCATCAGAAGAGCAGAAACAGGCCCTAGAGGAGGAGGAGGGAGGGAATGGCATGGTGTGCACAATGTCCTGCAGAGGGTGGCTACCTTTTGGAGGAATGGGGATGACATGGCCTTCCCTGCCTGGGCACAGTTACAGAGTGTGAGGGCTGGGAAAGCGTGTGGGAAGTCAGAAGCTCCTCCCTCACTGCAGGGAGGAAGTGATCCAGGCTGCGGAGAAGGCTTGAGATAAGCACACCTGAGCCTGTGGGGTTGGCTCCCCAGCCTGAGGACACCAGGGCCCGAGTGCCCCCTCCACTCTAACTCTCCCCTTTCCTTCCCATGGCCGCCCTGTCACCGCTGCTCCTCCAGACACCCTGAAGCTTCTGGAGCAGATATGGAAGAGCCCAAGTGTGCAGACGGCCGTCGGCACGTAATTGATCTCCTTCCTCCTCTCTCTCAGCCTCTGACTCACGAGCTCCTCCTCTAGCTCTGGCCCTCTCCCTGTTCCGCTCTCTTATCATCATCCTCCTGAAGGACCTGGTCTTGTCGTGGCAGTCGATGTCCTGGTCTTCAGTGTCTATAAAGTTCCTCTGCAGCCCTCCTGCCCACTGCCTTGGCTTTGCCTCGATTCCTGGTCTCCAGGCTGTAGCATTGAATCCTGTTGAGCAACCCCCCACAGGGTTTAGGCAGGGAGCCAGGCTGAGGTCAGAAGAGTTGGCCCCACCCTGCAGGAAGGGTTCCCAGTGACATCTGGGTCTGCTCTGGCCGCCCTCCGTCCCCCGCCCTGGGGCTTTTGCGGCCCTGGGGTCTCTGGACATGCGCAGTTGTTTTCTTCCTTCCAGATACCAACAAGTCCTCTCCCGGCATCTGCAGAAAAAGCAATAGAGACAAACCCTGAACAGGCGGAAGAAATGTGAGTGTGCAGGGGCGGCATGACCAGGGAAAGGCAGACAATGCCTGTGTGCCCGTGGCTGCCCTCACTCTCTTGTGCCATCAGAAAACCTAGTGAGCTCGAGGAGGATGAAGATGCTGTAGAGCCTGACCCGACCTGTTGTGGCCTTTGTATTTGATGGTGGAAATCCCTAAAGGCAAGTGAAGGATGCCCTGAGAACATCCTCCAGGGAACAGACACCCTCTCCATAGCAGCCCCTGAGCCCACTGGGCTGAGCCCTCCATAGGCTGCTTTAATGAGGGAGGGGCTGAGGTGCCGGTCAGGCTACCACATGCAGGATTCCGAGGGCCATGCACCACGTTCTTGTCTGCAGTGCCACTTAAGCTCATTTGAGGGGACCCAGTCCTGCCTCCATGTCCCCAGAAGACAACGGGGAGGGAGCATCACCAGTTCAGCATGAGCAGCCACTGGGGTTGATCACGAATCCCCGTTTCATGCCTCCTGGGAAAGGTGTGAGAGGGAGGGAGGCAGCCCCAGGTTTCTTGCCACACAAGCAGCCCACCCAGCCCAGCATTGCATACCTGCGGGCACTCAGTAGGGCCTGGCATCAAGAAGGGGAAGGGCCAGGATCCAAGACCCGCTGGGATGTGCCCAGTCCCAGGGACCCCTCAGCCTCCGTGGAGCCCTCGATGCCTTGGGTGGCCTCATGGCCCCATTTCTCAAGATGAGGTTGGAGAATTCTGTGTGTAGAGAGCACTGGTTTGGGCATCGGTGGTTCTGTGTCTGTGTCAGATGCCAACAAAAAAACCCTTGATATACATATTGTAACAGGACTAGTCGCTAACAAAACTCTTCAGACGTGGGATTTTTTTTTTTTTTTTTTTTTT
>NW_016812367.1:881328-892897 GCF_001698545.2 Rhinopithecus bieti | reverse complement strand
TTTTTTTTTTTTTTGAGACAGAGTCTCACTTTGTCATTGAGGCTGGAGTGCAGTGGCATGATCTCGGCTCCCTGCCACCTCGGCCTCCCGGGTTCAAGTGGTTTTCCTGCTTCAGCCTCCTGGGTAGCTGGGATTACAGGCATATGCCAGCACGCCTGGGTAGTTTTTATATTTTTAGTACAGACAGAGTTTCACCACGTTGGCCAAGCTGGTCTTGAACTCCTGACCTCAGGTGATCCACCCACCTCGGCTTCCCAAAGTGTTGGGATTACAGGCATGAGCCACTGTGCCCGGCCACATCCTAACTTTTGATAACATGCCACAATCTTTCTTTCCTGTTCTCTCAAAGAGGTTAAATACTATTTTCTTTTTTTTTTTTTTTTTGAGGCGGAGTCTCGCTCTGTCGCCCAGGCTGGAGTGCAGTGGCTGGATCTCAGCTCACTGCAAGCTCCGCCTCCCGGGTTTACGCCATTCTCCTGCCTCAGCCTCCCAAGCAGCTGGGACTACAAGCGCTCGCCGCCACGCCCGGCTAATTTTTTTGCATTTTAGTAGAGACAGGGTTTCACCGTGTTAGCCGGGATGGTCTCGATCTCCTGACCTTGTGATCCGCCCGTCTCGGCCTCCCAAAGTGCTGGGATTACAGGCTTGAGCCACCGCGCCCGGCCTAAATACTATTTTCATAATGAGTTATAATTGAGAAGTTTTCTCATGTCAAATATAAAAACAAAATTGTATAGTTCATCGACTCACTTACGTTTTACCAGCTGTTTTTATTACAAATTATTGTTTAGTCAACACTTTAAAGTGTGTCCTAAATTTTCCTAAGTTTTATTAATAGATGATGATATTGATGATGAAATGTTTGATGATCACCATTTAAAGGATTATTTTGAACTGGCAATTCCAGGAGGAATGGAATTAAACATATGAAGATCTAGAAGGACTGGAGCCTCCAGAAAAAGATTGGACATTACCTGCAAGTGCTCCTAGTCAGGAATGTTCCAGTCTTTGTGGCTTTTCCGAAATTTGACATTAGAAAATCACTATTGTTCTCATTGGATGTTCACATGAAATTTAAGCCTCTGGTTTTCTTTGGACTCCATTTTTTCCAGGTATGAATTGATGAGGAATGCCTGCCTTTTCTTCCTTCTTCCTACCTCTCCCTCAACCTACAGAAAATTCAAAGGCTAACACAATGGAGATTTACAGATCCTTCACCCAGCTGCTAGTGTTTGCCACCTTTGCATTTTTTCTGTCTTCATACTTTCTTCCCTGAATCACTTGAAAGTAAATTGCAGAGAACATGACATTTTGCCACAACACTTCAGCATCTATCTCTTGTGAATCAGGACATCTTTCTCCATAATCACAATTCTATTATCTAACTTTGATATAATAATTTAAATTAATGTACCATCTACATTGAAATTTACGTGATTATCTCCCAAATGTCCTTTATTTTTATTGTTTTAGAGCCACAGTTTAATGAGAGATTAACCTCACCTTTGGTTGTCATATTTCTGTGTTCTCTTTTAATTTGGAGTCATTCTTTCACGACGTGAAACATTTTGTAAAATCTAGGCTCTTTGGTTTTCAGAGTGACTCACAGTCTAGATACATCTGATTGCTCCCCCGCCTTGACTAGATTGGATTAAACCTTTTTGCCAGAATACAGATTAAACAGTTTCCTCATGAGTGGATTCAGATTAAACATGGGCAGCGTGGTGTACTTCTCATTGCCTCACACCAGGAGACGTTTGAGTCTGTCTGTCCCGTGATTTGTGATGCTGTATTTGGTAATTTTGGCTAAGGTGGAGTTGGCTAGACATCTCTTTGTGAAGGTAGCCTTTCCCCTTTGTTATCAGTCAGTCATCTGGGATGAGACATCAAAGCCCTGTGAACATCCTGTTCCCTGACAACCCTTCAGAGCTGGGTTCAGTGCCACTGCTGAAGCCTCTGGGAAACATTGATTACACTCACGTGACGGTGGGAATTTCTCAAATTCCTTCTACATTGACTGCCTGCGTTATTCAGTGAAGCAGACATTGCCTGTTCCCTACAGTTTCCCCTTCAAAATGTTCAATTTTAATTTAAAAGATTAATACAGTCGGGCCGGGCGTGGGTGGGCTCAAGGCCTGTAATCCCAAGCACTTTGGGAGCCGAGAAGGCTGGATCACGAGCTCAGGGAGGATCGAGACCATCCTGGCATTAGCCAGTAGAAATAACCCGTCTCTACTAAAAATACAAAAAACTAGCGGGCGAGTCCCATCTCTCTCTTTGGTGGCGTCCTGCCTCGAGGGCGCCTGTAGTCCCAGTTACCGTCTCGAGGCGGTTAGAATGGCGCAAACCCGGGAGGCGGAGCTTGCGTGAGCTGAGATCCGGCCACTGCCACTCAGTCCAGGCGATCAGAGCGAGACGTCCGCTCAAAAAGAAAAAAAAAAAAAAAGGATTAATATAGTCAAATAATTCTTTCAACAGGCAAATGAAAACCCGCAGTTTAAACCTCTAAGTTTAATCAGAACCTAGAGCTCCTGGATTCCGTGGTCCACACTCTTCTGAAAACAACTCACAAAGAGGCATGAGGAAGCAGTTCTCCCTTATAAGGGGCCAGTTTGTCTCCCTGGGACTAGTAAGTACTGAAACAGTCTTTTGTTCTTAAAGTCTACACACGTAGCAAAGCCTTTTACAAAGTTTGTTGGAGTGTCAGTGCTATATGATTGTTCAATCATAAATCTGGTAAGATGTGCAGGAAAGCCTTAACAAGTTGTTACTTCCAGAGGCAGAAGTGGCAGGCCGCAGAGAAAGATAAGCCCAGATTCAGTGTGCATTCTTCTGTGCCTTCTGGAAAGTGTCGCTCTAGTGTGTTATTCCAAAAAAACGGAAAACTCCCAGATGCTGATAAAACTCCCAATGGAGAAAAACAATGACTGCTTCATTCTTGCTATATGGCTTCACGTGGGGACAGAGATTCAGGAGGACCAGAAAAGGAACTTATTGGCTGCTGGCTTGTTGATGTCCTGTCCCACACCCTGGGACTGCAGAGAAGTCTTAGGGAATGGGATGCAATCCACAGAGTTTGTTCTTTCCTCGTGATGCCCACATCAGCTGGAGGGATGGGCGGGGCAGGGGTGCTCACCCCAGAGTGACAGGTCAGGGAGAAAATGCAGGATTTGAAGCGAGTAGCCCAGAGTCACAGCACTCAGGATTCGTGTGAGATGGATCTGGAGAAGCAATTGTGGAATGGTTTTCTGGGGGACAGTAGGTCCCTGAAGCTGAGATCTCTAAAGATCATGGGCCGTGAGCCGCTGACCATGCGACTGCGTTGCTCCTCTCAACCCTCCTGCCCCAAATTCTGCAGGAAGGTGGATGCCTGGGAGTGGCTGAAGGTCAGAGAAGAGTCGAGTATCATTCAAACTAAGACTACCGGCCCTGGCCTTGCTTTGTTGGTGAGCATGTGATCAGTGACAACCCAAGGACCAGGGTCTGCGCTGCCCGCCAAGCTGGCTCAGACTCGAGGAGTTCCGAGCCAACTGCACTAACGCTGTGCAGAAAAAAACTTTCCCTTCAACTGAGCAACCCTGCATGAGCAGTTAACAGGAAGTTAACTGAAAACGTGGCCAGCTGGGCTGTGCATCAGTGTTTGATGCGATTAAGGTCTATGAACAATGCCACCATTGGCTGACGGCTGACCTGAGCATGCAACGTGAGAGTGGGCAGTGCTCGATGAAGGGCACTGAATGGCCAAAGTCCACCCTGTGAGCAGGGGCCATCAGGTTGAATGAGAGACAGGAAGTTGTAGCCCCAGGCCAGGTAGCAGGTCGGGTAGGAGGAGGACTGTGAGCAGGAAAGCGAGTCGCGCCCGCCTGCTCGCAGGAGAAACCCACGATTAGACAAAAGCGCAAGAGCACAAAACCATTGACCAGCTGAGACCAATGTCCGCTGTTCTAGACCTTGAAGGCAAACGTGTTGGGGTGGGAGCGAGGCGAGAGAGAGAACCTGGGGGAGAGGTGATGGAGAGATAGAAGGTTGAAGTGGAGGGGAGCGAGGTTTGTGCCACTGACACTGCGAGCTGGGCGGACAGAGGAGACCCCGCGCGGCGAGAGGACAGGAGGCGAACAAACAGAAAAAAAAAAAAAAGAAAGAAAAGGAGAGTTATATCCAGCGCAAGTATTAAAGATGCAACGTTTTCAGGAAAAAAGACACAGAAGTCGATGATGTGAGGACTGAGTAGAGGGAGGGGGTGAACGGTGAGAGAGGGAGGACGCGGAGGAAAAGTGTCGAAGGTGCTGAGGCAGTCAGTCTGAGAAGTCTTTAAAATAGAAATAGATTTCAGGAATGTGAAAAATTGTGTACTCGTTGTATCTCACTGAGAAAGAGAGAGCGTTCAGATCGAGAGAGGTTACTTTCAGACCAAACATGTAGTTTGATATTAGCGTACTCTGGGTGATGTTGTAATACTGTACTAATTGGCTTAATAGACCGTCTATAACTAATCGCCGTGCCGGTGATGTGGGATTAGGAAATGTATGAGGGTTATATAACATGTTTCATAAGCGCTTTTATGCACTTATAACGGTTGTTCTATTTTGATAACTGTTTACAGATTCATTGTTGTATTGTATGCTTTTTTGAATTTTTCTTTAAAACAAACAATTCCCAAAACCTTTAAACGAGGCAACATTGTTTCAAATCATGAAATAACTCATTACTGTTTGTAGCAGTCTCTGCATTCAGCTCTAATATTTGGTTTCAGGTTTGGATGTCTCTATTCAGAAGACTGGCCTGTAATCCCCCTCTCGTGGGCTGTCTCACACCACACTTGGTATCAAGATTCTCCGGATCTGGTGAAGGCAGTGTTGCTGTGTTCCTTCCGGATCTATTCTAGCAAAAAGCCTGCATAAACTTGGCATGGGAAATGGGACATTTTTCTAAATAGAGGAAAATGTTTAAGGCAAAAATCTTGATAGAAAAATCAAGAATACAAACTGAGTCGTAAAACTCTAAAATTTGTACATCTATAGACAAGCTGGAGTTGGGGAAATAAAAAAAAATCAGGGAGACATTTGAAGTCCAAGCGGCTGATCTGAAGAAACTGCAGTGAGAAGAGGGAAATGAGCACACCTTGAGAAGAGCAGCGAAGGTCACCTCCCGTCTTCACCACTGGTCTCCGGGCTCTGCAGTGTCAAACGGCAGTTCACAGAATGGCAGCTGGGACGGAGGCAGGACCTTCATCATGGGATGGCAGCGAGTGCACTCAGGGTGCTACGGCCGTAGACAAGGGCTCCATCTTCAGACAACCTCTGTGACAGGTCACCGTAGAATGTTCAAACAAACACATGCCACTCTTATGGGGTCCAGCTGCTTCTATCTAGACCAACGTCTTTTGGTTGCAAATTCTACATTCTTTTTAAAAGCCAGCATTTCTCAGGAGGAAAATGCTCGCTGCCATGCAGTCTGTCCCTGAAGCTGTCACCTACAGATGCCATCTTGAATCAGGGCTTAGTTGGTAATGGACTCTTACATTTGCTCACCAAGAAATTCTGCAATTCATCTATAATTTCCATGGTGAGATTTGCATATCATAATGCAAATAAAATGGAAATAAACCAAGAGAAATAAAATTCTCCTCTCAAACAAAGAAAGAAGACTTTACCTGGCAAAGAGCTAGGGTCATTTCTGGAAGTATCTCACTAGCCATCGTCGCTAGGAAACATAGAGTCACTGTCAGCCGTGGGAGCTGCTGAAGGATCTCTGGCAGTCTTGGGTGCTGAAGAACAGGGCTGGTGTGTGTGGAGGAGGTGGGTGAGAGCACGAGCCAAGCTGCTGCTGGGCCACCCTCCCTGGTGGTGAAGGAGGCAGAGGAGACCATCAGGAGAGCCCTGGGAGACACAGCCTCGAGTCTCTGGCTAAGCCACCCTCATCACTGTGAAGTAGGCAGTGTTCACACAGGCAGCACACAAATGCAGGACATCACTCCAGGACAGGGTCTCCTCACAGAAAGAGGCCTGGTAAATATCCTCTTTTTTGTAAAAATGTTACTACGTCATTTGCCCTTCCTAAAAATACCTATGCTCCTACTGCAGTTATTTTAATGGACTTTAAAATACGGTGAGCTACACACAATATTTACTATTTTAATCCTTAATTTCACGATCCAGGAGCAGACGGGACCACAACAGCAGACAGAGAGGGGAGCCCAGGCACTTCCCCCTGACCCTGAACCAGAATCCACACAGGAACCTGGAAATGTGTGGGACTCAGCAGATTGAGGAGGGCGAGCAGGAAGCCTTTTCACACTCGCGGTCTATCTCAGCGCACGGCTGTGTGCATCAGAACATCACTGGGGCCCCAAGATGGGCTGCCCGGGGCTGAGCTCTGGGATGAGAAGAACAAGGAGGACTTGACCTCTGCTCTCACAGTGACCAGCCATGGCCAGAATCCTTCCATCCATGGATGGCAGGTCACAGACTTTGGGACTGATGATTCCAAGTCCATCTCAGAAAAACAAGCAAAGTGATGTCTTATGGGTCACAAGGGAGATTTGCAAGGAACACCTGGCCTCTGGGGCAGCCCCTCCCTTTGCTTAGCTCATCCCGCACTGGAACTGGCTCCCCTCCCACCTCTGCTGCAACTAGTGTGAAGCAGCTGCCCTGGCCAGGAGCTGTGAGGCTCCCTCCAGTTAAATAGGATTCTGGGATAGATCAACCTCGGCCAACACACGCCAGTCCCATGCACACAACTCCACCCCACATACAGAGAATGCAGTTCCTCTCAGGGACTGCAGAATGTGCCTGTCTCTCCTTATCTGGAGCAACCACTTCTCCACCACAGCCTGGGTCCTCAGTTACAACAGGAAGCTCAACTCCGGCTGCCTGTCTGCAGGAGAGCCAGCGAGACAGTGGCACATTCCTCATCATCTGGATTCTTCATTCACACGGGAGGGATTCCCTCATACATACCACTCTTCTGCTCTCTCCAGGCCTCCTGTAATCACAGAAAACATATTGCTGTGAGCGCCAGACCATGCTGTGTGCTGCGTGCACAGGCCTTTTCTTCACTTGGTGACATTAGAAAACTAGGTGGGAAACAGTGATGAAGTTCAAGGAACACAAAAGAACAGGACAAACCGCCTCATGCTACAGACACAGTTTCCTTGGAGTATGTTTCCTCCAAGTCCATGTGGCTTGGCAACTAAGTAATTTTGTTCCAAGGAGAGAATCAAGCTGCTAAGGAAAAAGCTCACGGCCACACAGTGTGTGGCTAATGCTGTCATTTTATCCTGCTATTTAAAATCAAGCCTCACTGGGGAACAGGCTCTCACTCAGAATTCCCCTGACCAAGGACAACTGTATAGGTCGTCTATAATACATACGGTCAGATTCTCATCTCTTAGGCTCATTCAGAAAGATAAAGCTAGGAAAGCAACCGTATTCCTCAAATGCAGGGGGTCTGACCTTCACTTTCCATGGGGCCTCCTTTTTCTTCTCCCTGAGGTGTTCCTCCATTGGATCCTCGGTGGAATCTAGGAAGACAAAGAGTGACGGTCAGCAGGTGCAAGGGAGGAGCAAGGAAGAACAGCTTGCTAGCCCCAGGCCGCCTCATCAAGTGAAATAGCCCATCTTGAACAGGGCACAGCACCCAGGGCAGGCTGGGCATCCCTGCAGCCTCTCAGGGCTCCTGCCTCCTGATCGGACCCAAGCTCACTTGCCCTCCTTTCCTGAGTCCTTCAAGGTCATTTCCTCCCTAGAATTCACCTGTGGTGTTGATGTGTGTATCTGTCATTCTAGAATATTTTATACTTGGTAAAAATAAACCTTCGTTTAGGAAGAATATTTCATTCTAGCCAAAATATTCTATATATTCACTAACCTTTTGTTTTAAAGACAATAAAACAAAGCTTCAAAAATAGTAAGTTGTTTTTTCATTTAAAGGTAACTCCTACTTAACAACTGCTATCTGTCCTGGCACTCAATGCAATGTCTGTGTGCGTCGGGAGTCCGTTGCTGCTCACACGCACAGGGTCTCTGACACTGGGACAGCCCATCATGGGGGCAGCAGGTGAGGGTGCGGACCCTCCCCAACCCAGCCGCCCAGGGGAGATGGGTGGTAGGCTAACACCCAAGTTGTTCCTTGAGACCACATTCGGTGCTGGGTCTTCATTGTGTTTACTCCTCAACTAAAGCATTTATTTTTCCTCTTTATTATTTTTTTGATAAACGGTCTCTGTCACCCAAGCTGGACTGTAGTAACTTGATCTCTGCTCACTGGAACCTGCACCTTCTGGGCTCAAGTGATCCTCCCCACTCAGCCTCCGAGATAGCTGGGACTAATATAGGTGCACCACCACACACAGCTGATTATTTTTAGTAGATACGGGTTTTTGCCACGTTGCCTAGGCTGATCTCCACCTCCTGGACTCAAGCCATCCTCTTGCCTCAGCCTCCTGAAGTGCTAGGTTTACAGGCATGAGCCACCCACCTGGCCAACTGGAGCATTTCTGAGGCTTGTGATGATCCTGTTATTAAACACAATAGAGCATGTCCTTGATTATTCTCTGCTTTTGACCACGAACTGAGAAATGACCCCACCACTGCTGCCGACAGCCTGTGAACTCTCTGTGTGTGTTTCACATTAATGATCACACCAAAGTCCCATGGAAAATGTGACTATTCCTACCCTGGGTTAGGGAACCTTTGAGACCTCCCTACGCTCAGTGTTTGGGGCCTCTCTAGGCTCTCATCCTTCCCCATCAGACAGATGCTGGAATTCCCTGGCATGACGAGTTATACCAGGGCTGGCTGGTGAGTGCACAACAGTAGCCCAGTGCATCAACCCTCCATCCATTCCTGAGTTCACATTCGCCTCTTCCATTTAGGAGATTGAGAGCCTGGGAAATTCATCTCCGCACCATCTCTATCTGAGGATGAGGATATAAAATTTACTTTCAGGTACAGCTGTGGTGGAGGATGAATGTGTTATTTTAGTGAAGTGTGCAGTGGTGATGCAATTTTTTAGGAAAAGTGCTCCCTGGGTTGCGCTCTGCACAGGGGAACATGCTTTCTGGGGAAATGCACACACACTCCCAAGACGTTCCCAATCTCTCCACACGACTCTCCTCCGTACCTCCCCACCCCGAGGCACACCACACTGTTCCATCTACATGACAATCCTGCCTCCCCGGACTCAAGTGGATGGTCACAGTTCTTTACTGGACTCAGTGTTTTTAGCACCAAACTGTCCAAACCTCATTTCTGTCAGGGAGCTCAAACCAAAGTGGCTCTCCAGCAAAAGCAGACTAGGAAGTGCCACATTTTGCTGAAGATCTTTCCTTAGGAAAGAGTGATTCCAGAACACACACCTTTTTCTTTGGCGCGTTTGTCAGCCTGTATTTAGAGAAAGAAAGAAACTGTGAGCTTCAGACCATCCTGCATCCTGTGTGCGCAGGTCTTTTCTTCACTTGGTGACATTAGAAAACCAGACGGGAAACAGTGTTCAAAGGAACACAGAAGAAGAACAGGACAAACCGACTCATGCTGAAGTTTCTCCTGGAGGATGTTTCCTCTCAAGGTCATGTTGCTTGGCAATTAAGTGATTTTGCCCCAAGGAGAAAAGCTACTAAGGGAAAAGCTCACTGCTGCTCAGGGCGTGGCTGATGCTGTCATTTTCTCCTGCTGCCTTAAATCAAGCCTTAGTGGGGGACAGACTCACTCAGAATTCCCCCCACCAAGGACACTGTATTTAAGTCACCTGTGATACATACGATCATATCTTGTTTTAATTCAATAAGATAAAGCTAAGAAAGTAACTTTCTCTCAGATGAAACCAGGTGGCTTGACCTTCAAATGCCATGGGCAGTCTCATCTGAGCTCATTGGTGAGGCCTTCCAGGGGATCCTCAGCGGGAACCAGGAGGACACAGAGTGGCTGTCAGCACCTTGGCAGTGTTGCTCATCAACGATTTGAGCCACTGGTTGACGTGGCTGTGGATGGAGGGCAGCAGGTGCAGGAGAGGAGCAGGGAGGAAAGGCTTTCTAACTCCAGGTCACCTCATCAACGTGAAATAGCCCATCTCCAACAGGGCACAGCACCAAGGGCAGGCTGTGTCCCCACAGCCTCTCAGGACTCCTGCTTCCTAATCTGACCCCAGCTCACTTGCCCTCCCTTCCTGAGTCCTTCCAACATCATTTCCTCCCTAGAATCCACCTGTGCTGCTGCTGTGACTATCATCCCTCCTAGAGGTTTTCTACTTGACAAGCAACTTTAAAGAGAAGATTTAATTCTAACTAAAATGTTATATTTATTCACTAATGCTTTGTTTTTAGGACAATGAAACAAAGCTTTGAAAATACTCAGTTTTTTTCCCATTTAAAGATAACCCTTATTTAGCACGGGCTATCTGTCCTTCCACTCTCTTTTCCATACAACGTGTGCGCATCGCCATGGAGTCGATTGCTGCTCACACTCACACTGGCTCCGACACTGGGACAGCGCGTCATGGGGGCAGCACGTGGGGCACTGATCCTCTCTAGCCCAATGTTAGAGATTCCAGCAGGGAAGAGGGGCGCCAGGCTAACACCCAAGTTGTGTTTTCAGATCATATTGGGCACTGTCTCTTGGGTGTATGTCACTAAGCTGGAGCATTTCTAAGGCTTGTGGTCCTCATGATTCTTGCTTTGGTTTGGTTTGCTTTTTTGTGACAGGGTCTCACTCTGTCACCCAGATGAGATGCAGTGGCATAATCGTGACTCATTGCAGCCTCAACCTGCAAGGCTAAAGCAATCCTCCTGCCTCAGCCTCCTGAGAAACTGGGACTACAGGAGCACATCACCACGCCCGGCTAATTTTTGTATTTTTTGTAGATGTGGTTTTACTATGTTGCCCAGGCTGATCTTAAACTCCTGGGCTCAAGTGATCCTCCTGCCTCAACCTCTCAAAGTGCTGGGATTACAGGCATGAGCCTCCCCATTGGGTCCAATCATATCTGTAAATACAATGGGACATGTCCCTGATTATTCTCTGCTTTTGAACAGCAGCTGAGAACTGACACCACCACCGCAGCCAGAAGCCTGTGACTCCCCTACGTGTGTTTCACATGAAGGACCACCCCAAAGTCCACTGTGTTGCTACCCTGCCTTTCGCCATCACTGAGAACATCTTACAGTGCTGGGCAGTGTTGGCATCTCTCTAGGCTGTCGTGCCTCCACATGCACACACAGATGCTGGAACTCCCTGCTGTGGTGACAAGTTATACCAGGGCCGTGTGACGACTGCGGAGCAGCAGCCCGTCACGTCAACCTTTCACCCCTTCCTGAGTTCACATTTGCCTTTTCCATTCAGGAAATTGAGAGCTTGGGAAATTCATCTCTCCACCGTCTCCAATCTGAGGACGGGGGGTGTTAAACTAACCTTCCGGTACAGCTGTGGTGAAGGATGAAGTGTTGACTGATGTGGGGATGGAATGTTGTTTCTAGAACACTGATCCTTGGGTCGTGCTTTGCACAGGGGAACATGCTTTCTAGAGAAATGCACACACACTCCCAAAGGCGTTCACCATCACTCCACACGGACTC